>NW_017732207.1:399384-493629 GCF_001890085.2 Hipposideros armiger
TTATCTCTGTTTCTTTCCTTGTAAGGGTCCATATTAAGTTTAGACATTATGATTGGTTATGTTCCATTCTATTTATTTCACTAATAAACTCATATTTTATTTAAAAGTTGTGCTTTATTTATTTATATATGTTTTTATTTTTGTTATTAGTTTTTGGTATGCAAAACAACCTAATGATTAGACATTTAAACCCCTTACAAAGTAGTAATCCCCTGCCTCAAGTCTAATACTCCTATGACATTGTACATAGCTATTACAACACCATTGACTATATTCCCTATGCTGTACTTTTTTACATCACATGACTATATATAAAAAAATGTATTTGGGATTTAATTTTAAAAATTTGTTAATTGGGGGAGTATTCTTTCAGCAATGATGGGCTATGTTATTTTAAACTAACTTAAATACTGAAAAATATGTACAAAATATGAAAAACCTTTGCTTAAAGGCATAGGAGACCTATTAAGATAGTAAGAAATTATAGAACCAAGATACAGGAGAGGAAATGTCAGAAAGCAGTGGTTCAGAGACTAAGAAACTGAGCTTTTAATACAATTATGGAACTGATGGAAGATCAAAATGGGACTAGGGCCTGCCTACCTGGGAGCAGGGCTGGTAAACACCCCAGACTTTCATCTGCGAATTTGAAGGGCTGTATCCTAGAAGTAAAGTGAGCAGGAAATAGGCTAGTCTCACAAGGACTGAAGCTGACATATGAATCAGGTCGATCCCTGGTTGGACTCAGATGGTTTTAGAATTATTGGTGCCCTTAGACTTGCTGCCTGCCAATAGTAAAATTATTCCTCTCTGGAGGAAGATAATATCACCCAGAGCCTGTGAAGAATTCTACCATTTTTTAATACAAAATGTTCTGTACTCAAGCAGAAATGTCCAGGCATATGAGAAGATAAAATGTAACTGAAAACTAAAAAAACAAAACTAAACTAAAAAGACAGAAAAAGATCCACCAGGGTCTCTCAGATAATGGAATTATCAGAGTATTTACAACTATGATTAATATATTTTAGGAAAAACTGAGAATTTGGTAGATAACTGGAAACTAAGAAAAAGAACCAAATAAAATTATATAATTAACATAATACACAACTGAAATTAAGAATTCAGGAATGGCTTTAACAGTAGATTTGACATAGTTGAAGAGTGAAGTAGTGAACTGAAAGATAGAACAGTAGAAAATATTTAGTCTGAAGCACAGAGAACAAAAGGAAAGGAAAATACAGAAAACAGTGTAAGAGACAAATGAGATCTGTTGAGAAATGCAGCATTTTGAATTGATGTCCTATAAAGACGAGAGATGGAATGGGAAACCAATATTTGAAGAGTAACTGTGAGACATCAAACAAGCATTTTGAACCCTACACAGGATAAAGGACAAAAAGAAACCTTAGTATAAATACTTAGAATCAAGACAAAGAGAAAATAATAAAATCAGCCAGAGAATAGACAGATAACCTTGAAAGGAGAAACAAGACACTAAGATGATTTTCCAATGGAAACAATAAAAGCCAAGAAATAGTGGAAAGTTATTAATGCTTTCAAAGTGATGAAGGTAAACAACTGTCAATATAGAATTCTATATCTAGCAGAAATGTCCTTCAAACATGAAAGTGAAAAAAAAAGACGTTTTCAGTCTTACGAAAACTAAGAGAATTTATTGTTAGTAGATTTACACTGAATGAAATACTAAAGGATGTTCTTCAGGCAGTAGAGAAATTATCCCAGGAGGAAGCTGAATGAAAGAAGGAATGAAGAGCAATAAAAAGGATAAATATGCGGGTAAACCTAAATGATTATTGACTATTCAAGAAATAATTTAAAAAATATATGAATGTAAAATATACAACTGAAATAAGCATAGTTTGGGAGGGGATTAAATGTAGAAAAAATGTCCTAAGGTCTTTGCTGGATCTAGGAAGTAGTAAAAATACTAATTTAGATTAGACTTTAAAAAGTCAAGGGTGCATATTGTAATCTCTAGGGTATCGATTAAAAATTGTAGTTAGGCAATTCATAACTAAGAAATAAACAAAGGGGAAATAGAATAATAAAAATTCTCAATACATACAAAATAAGACGAGAAGAGAAAAGGGAACAAATATAAAGCAAGTAAGGTAAAAGATTTACAAATAAATATATCTTTAATTCCATTAAATATAAAATACTAAAATCTCCCATTGAAGATTAAAGATTAATAGACTAGAAAAACAAACAAAACCTAACTATATGATGCTTACAAGAAACAAATCTCAAATAAAAGGATTTAGAAATGTTGAATGTAAAAGTTTGGAAAAGGAAGTACCATGCAAACACTAAAACAAAAGAAAGCTAGTATAGCTACAATATTTTAAGGTAAGGTGAATTACTAAGAGCAGCTTTTAAGCAGGTCGGTCCACCAGATAAGCACTACTTTTTAATGTGTATATACCTAATAACAAGGCTTCAGAGTATATAAAGCAAAAATTGCCAGAACAACAAGGAAAAATAGGCAAATCCACAATCACAATGGAAGATGTTAACATACTTTTCCCAAAAATTGATAGATAAGCAGTCAAAAAATAAGAAGATATAGAATATTTGAACAAATTAATCAACCTGAACTGACTGATACGTAGTTAATAGAAAAGTACTCACAACAACTGCAAAATGCACATTTTCTTTTAAGTGCACATTATACAGTTTCCAAATGAACGTATGCCAGGCCTAAAGCAATTCTTAATTTCCAAAAAAGTTAAAATCTAAAGAGTATATTTCTGAGCACTGAGAAATTAAGCTAGAAATTACTAACAAAACTACTTAGAAAATTCCCAAATGTTTCGGTCAATATTTTTCTAAACAATAAGTCTAAAAAGAAATCACAAGAAAAATTAGAAAACATTTGGAACAGAATGATAAAAATACTATAAATTATACCTAATCCATTGAGAAAATATATAAATAAGTAAAATTTTAAAAAGAAAGGCTGAAATATCTAAAGAAGTTTGAGAAAAGAATAATAAAACCTAAAGAAAGCAGTAGAAGGAAGAAAATAATGAATATATAGGAACAGATGTTATTGAACTAGAAACAAACATACGATAAAGAGAATGAGCAATGTCAAAATTGGTGTTTTGGGAAAGACTAGAAAAATTGATAAACCAATGAGACTGTATTCCCAAACTGAAGAATTATTGTTTGGGCCAACAAATACATTCCAAAATCAACATTACTGCTTGGCCATCATCTTTTATTTTTCTTCTTATTTTAAAAAATTAACATATATATAATGTTCAAAAATGCCAGTACATTTGTAGCCACCTGAATGTTTTTGCTTAGTCAGCTTTAGAAAGAAATAACTTTTTACTTTTTTTATTATAGTAATATATGTTCATTCATTGGCCAAAATATAAATATGCAAAAAGGAGATTTACTGGGAAAATTTTCAATCTCAGATAATTGCTTTTGATGTATATTCTTTGAAGCTCATTCCTTTGCTTATAGATTCACATATATTTACAAATATCTGATCAGTATGTATTCTGTTTGATCATTTTTTCCCACTCAATACTGTATGATGACTATTTTTCCATGTCATTAAATATCTTTCTATTGAATTATTTTAATGACCACATGACCTTATAATAATAAAATACATTTATTCAAGTGTACCAGTTGCCCAGGTTTAGACAGTTAGGTTGTTTGCAATATTTTTGCTATCATAATAGAGTGCTATGACAAACATTCTTGTAACTTAATTTTTGTGTACATCACTGATCATTTTCACCTGAAAGTGAAATTGCTGAAAGGAAACGAAAAAATTTATTTTTAAGCCTTCCTATATTTATTGTTCAACTGCCTTCCAGAAAGATTGGGCCAAGTTATAATCTTCTTAACATCCACAGTGTATGAGAGCATCCATTTCCAATACTGTTTCCCACATTAGGCATAATCTTTTCAAACGAGCTTCACCTAATTATCTTAACCTATCTTGAAAGTGCTGAGTCAGAGTTTCTGAAGGATGACAGTTGTGGACATCAAAACGGGAGAACTTTGCAATATGCCTTATATGGGATGGATAGCTCATGGAAGGGACAGGGATTAGAGTGTGGGTGTTCCTGCTTGATGATATCTAAGAGGACTTCAGGGGCCAGGAGCCATATACAAGCCAAGCAAGAGAGGTGGAAGCATGACTGTTTTTTATATTCTCTACTTCCGTTGTTAATAGTATTATTTTATTTTGTTATTATTTTTCATTATGTTAAATATAAACATACTTCGAAGTCACTCGCTTGAGGGACCCATCCTGAAGTGGGCTCAGTGGGGTGAAGGGAGGATTAGAAAACCTCACCGAATTATATTAGAAACCCTGAAGTCACATCATGGCTACATGCAGGTCTGTTTTGGAAGTTAGTAGCCTCAGTGAATTCAACAACCTTCATTTATAAAGTACTTTAAAGTTTACAAAGCTTTTTAGACTTGGTGTGTGTGAGAACATCTGATTCTATCTGTATGTTCAATTAATAAGGTTGGCTATAGAATTCTAGGTTGTAAATGATTACCCTCAGAATTTTGAAGGCATTACTCCATTATCTTCCATCTTCCAGTATTATTGGGAAGACTAAAGCTATTGTGCTCCCCAATCATTTGTTTGTGGCTGGGGTTTTACCGCCTCCTAGAATATTTTAGGGCTTTCTTTTTAATCTCTGGTTTTCTGAAATTTCATGAAGATGTACTATGGTGTATATATATATTTTTAATCCATTGTGCTAAGCACATGCTTTCCCTGTGGCATCTCATGCCTTTAGTTCTGGAAAAAATATTCTTAAGTTATTGCATTGGTGACTTCCTTCTGCCCTCCATTTTCTATTGTGCTTCCTTCAGAACACACCCACCTCCTCTCCTCTCCCCTCTGCCTCCCCTCCACTTTCTTATTTGATTTTGGATCTTTTTGCAGAGGGAGCCTGGAAGTCAGCATTTCTGGGAGTCAAGTGGGGATGGGGGCTGGTGGTCTCCCCAGTATACCGATTTTTACCTATCTCTCCTTTTTCAGTAAGATGCATCACTCAGCTAGTCTGGGTGTTCCCTGATTGAGAGCATTCCTGGTGCAGCCTCTTCACAGGGTAACTTCAGTCTTTCACCAGAAAGACTGGGAGAGGGCGTCAGAGGTGTCTTGGTGGCTCTCATCTTCAGCCTTTCCCCGCTTAAAGGCACTTAAAACTGAGAAACCTGAAATGTCAGTCACAGTTTGTCTCTCTGCTTTCTACCTTTAAAAATGTTATCTCTGTAATTCACTGTCATTGCCTCCTCTTCTCTTTGATGTGCAATTTGTATACTTTTATCCCTTTTCTTTCATTTTAGTGGGGCTTTGGGAAAAAGTGGAGATGAACGCTTGTTCCATCCACTGTGTTTCCATGGAAGTGTTATTAGCACAATGATTTTTGTTTCTGCAGGTCACCTTTCTAAAGTACTTGATACAACAGGAGGCAAAATAAGAGAGAAGCAGAAAGGAAGAAAAGGAAGGAAGAGGAGGGAGAAAGGAGAGGGTGTGGTTATGTGGAGGGAGTGCTGCTGATCCTTGTCCCATAGGTTCCCTGTAGGGGGTAAAACCAGGGCTGAGTCAGGGCTTGAGTTTGATTCCTAGGCCCCTGGTGATGTGCAATCATAGGTGGGCCTTCATCTGGAGAATAAGATATTGATATTTGCCAAGCAGCCATTGGTGATCTTTGGCTCAATAGTGCAGATATTTATTATAAAATGAATCCCCAATGTGATTTTTTACCTTTTAGCTAGAATTAGTTCCATCATCTGGTTCTACTTTATCAAATAGGGCATTAGATTTCTTTTGAACTCAATGGAGAGAAGAATGAAAGTATTTCCGTTATGGTTGATTCTGTCCTTCATGTAAGTTTCTGTTCAACCACTAGCTAAAATTTGGGTTTCACAAAATATTTCAGTCATTTATTCACTCACCCATTATTTCCTTCTTTTAATTCCCAGGGCAGGATAACGTTTTTAGTAGGTGATTGTAACTAAGGGCTTAAGGTGGCAAGTCTGTATTCTTCGCTACATATCTCAGTGTAGATTAATTGACCACTATTAATGTAGCATTGTTTTGGGTCCTTTGGACCAAAAGGTGAATAAGATATGATTTTGTCAGCTTGAAGAGTTTATAGCCTTGTGAAAATCTGACCCCCGTATTCTAAAGAAAGGAATGCATTGGGAGTTGACCAAGTGAATGAACAGTATTGGAGCTGAGTTCCTGGCATATAGACCATATATCCCATCATGGTAAATCACATAGACTTGGAATCAGTTGGACTCATCTTTCATTCCAGCTTGGTCATTATTTTTAGAGGGAAGTCATGTATCCTCTCTGAGTCTTGGTTTCTTCATCTATAAAATGGAGAGAATAATACCACTCATCACATGTTGGCTTAAATGTGGTAACACATGTAAACGGCCTTAGACTTGGCTTTGAGGACTGAGTCAGTTAATGGCAAGTCAAAGCTTTGTAGGGAGAGTGGAGAATGCCAGGCAAGGATCTTGAGCTCACATTCCAGTTTTGAACATTTCTAGCTCTGTGATGTAAGGCAAAACGTTGTCTCTTGGCTTCAGGTACCTTATGTTTAAAATTGGGATATGATGTCTACCTTATAGAGTTGTTATGAGGATAATGTTAAATGGGGTAATGTGAGCCACTCTTGGTCCTTTGTAAGTGTTTAGTGCAAGTTTTATTATTAAGAAGTTAGGGACCCTGGGGTAGTAGATTGCATAGTGAGACTGTGTCCGAGGAAAGCTAAGCATTTAATAATTTGTCTGCTGCACTGTTTGGTAACCTGATATTTGTGGTGCTTTCCTGAAAACTTAAATCTGTTCATTGTGAGCATTTTCCTGATATAGATAGTCCAATCTGGAGGTGACCTTGGAAATAATAAAAAATGTAAAAAGCAGCCACTTTATGTGGCATAATATGTGATGAAAATGTCATTGCTTCACTCTAAATCCAAGACTTTCTACAAAACACCTTGTAGAAGTTAAGTTATTTGGGATCTTTGGTTTATTTCTTTAAAAGAGTAGAGAAATGATGAGTAATGTGGTTATGGAAACTCATAGCCTTATAGAAAAAGACTTATAGACTTTTAGACTTTTAGAGCTGAAAAGTAGCTTAGTGACCACCTGATTAAAATTTTTAATTTTATTGATGAAGAAATTAAGCTTGAGAAAAGCTGTAACCTTTCTAAGACCACAAAGCTGTTAACTCAAGAAAATAGATTTCTGCTTAAATTTCAGCGCAAACAACATTGTGTAATAAAAGAATTCAATATGGTATAATTGAATGCTTTAATGCCTTCTCATTAGTCTCAGCCTAGAATAGAAAAGATAGAATCCCAAAGGGTTTTTGAAACAAGTTTGTTGAATTTTTTTAAAGAAAATTTTTAAAAAATTCTTAAGGTAATTGAGATTTAGTAGGCATTCTTGAGTTTCTAAATTAACACTCCAATTTTCATATGATCCATAGCTATTAATTATGTATTTGTGTTCTTAATTATTTATCTCAGTGTATCTAAAGCATCAAGTTCTCCTGGGTTAAGAATTCTGGTGATCTCCACTGCTTATTTGTGGACCACAGTCACTGATACTCAGTAATTTGACCACAGATTCAACCTCTTTGGATTCCATCTTTAATAGGATCCATTTTTTTTCTTCTCGGTAGTGTCTATTGTTGCAAGTTATAGTGACCATGAATACACAATGTTTCTGGAAGTACCTTGAAATGGTAGCAAGACTCGCAGCAGCAAAATCCCTGTGATTTGTGTTTCAGCATGCGAAAATGAGGCTTTTTCATGATTGGCAGCAGAAGACGCCCAACTCCTCTGTGTATAATACCTTCTTAGTTTGAAATATGGGCTGCAGAAATAGTCTTCTTTTAAAATTCCCGGACAAAGAATGTAATTCATGCTCCTTCTTTAGGGAGAGTCATTTTGCTATTGCTGTTTTTGTATGTGCTGAATAAAGCTCCGGATTTGGAATCCTATTGCTCTTTTGTATTTTGGCTTCCCCTGAAATCTTTTAAGGAGGAAGTGGCTGGGGACAGCGTGATCCTGGAAATGGCAGAGTTGGGCAGAGCTGGCGGAGTGAATGCCCCTCAGTGAGGGCCATGTTTTGGTTAATTGACCTAAGGGCCTCCTCAGCAGCAAATATGCAGATGGCTTTTAAATATCTAGCTTTGGATTTGTGTTACTGCTTCCTTTTCCTTCTTAAATTATGTTTCTGAGGAGTTAGCTTTTCTCAATCTTCTATATCCTCTGGCTATATTAAAAAATTATTAGAAAGCCAATACATATTTATAGTAAAAAAAATTCAAACAGAACCAAAAGGTTATACAATGCACCATCGATCACCTCCAGGCTCACTCACTCTTTAGAGGAAACACTATCTGTTGTTTCTTGGGTCTCTTTCCAGATATTTTCCATGTGAACATACCTGTACATGTGTACATATGTTTTTCTTGAATGGAAGTGTATTATATGTATATATAGTTCTCTACCTTGCCTTATCACTTAATATGTTTAGAGATCTCTTTGCATCACCACATATGGCGAACTCATTCTTTTAAGTGGCTGGGTAGTTCTCCATGGTAGAGATGTTCCATTATTTATCAGACTTTTCTTATATCCTCTCCTCATTTCCTCAGACAACATATCTCAAGACAGGCATTTAGTCAATCTCACACTTAAGGTATGTGTCTCCTGGAGGAGGCTCACTTTTCCAACCTCGAGAAAGCGAGCTGGTGGCAGCCCGAGAAGGCCGCTAGCTGTCACCATCTGCACCCCTTTTTCACCTCTTGGTGTGTGAGACGTGGTGTGTATTTTTGTCAGCGCTGCCGTGGTGGCTCCCAGGGGCAGTGGTGTGTGGAAAAGTGAGTGGGAAGTTGGGTACGTCAGTGGCAAATCCTTAGATTGAACATAATGAAGCAGAAAATCAAGGTACTGTGCTGTCAGAATTTTCAAGGTCAATAATGCTGTTCACGCTCTTTTCAAGTCAAGTTAGCATGGGAGCCAATGCCAGCAGCTTCGTGTGTTTTCCCAGATGGGGAAAGTCTCAGCACTTGTAAAGCCCATCTTGGGAAGAGCCTGCAGCCTCCCAAAGGAAATTGAAATGTCAGTTTTAGCCTGCCTTCAAGCGTGAGTGCTAGACTTTGGACAAGATAAGTGGTTTTCAAAACTCCTTTTGGAAGAGGAACTTGTTTTCCAAAGGAAATATCTTTTACAATTCCCAGTCTATAAAAGAGATAGAAATAGAGCTGCAGGGTTTGGGGTTCTGTTGGGATCAGGTTGGTCTTCCGATGTCCATAGTCTAGTAATTTTGCAGAATGCAGACTGAAAAACAATGAACTAGATGGCATTTCATTTCAACAATGATGTTACGATTTTATCTTTCTTTGTTTTTAAAATAGTATGTAGACAGGATTTCTAATAGTATTTGAAGGGTTTCTGCCTTGTGTATAATTTCGAAGAGGAAATGTCTTTTTTTTGTCCTTTTTAACATGGCCTGCTTTGATTTTGCTGGATCGAAGGGCAGCCTGCTTGTTGAAGATAGGCTATATCACTTCAGTTAACTTTTAGCTACTAAAGGAAAAGCTAAAAGAATCAAGACTGGAGAAACCAGCTTGTAAGGGCAGTAAGTCTTTATACAAATTCCAAAGCCTGTGAGATTGATTGCTTTCAGTGTTTACTGCAGCCAAATGATTAACTAGAACCCTGAAACCGAGCCCTCCTGAGAAGTGATTTATGCTGTGAATGCAGAAAGGATGTTTGCATATGGCCATCGGATTTCTTATTGAAGCCTTTTAAACATTGTTTATCTTAGGGACACCCACTGCTTAGAGCATTTTTATTTCCTTTTGTACTTTATTGTCTTATGCCAAAGGCCAAGGCCAGCCTTGTAGTACTTACTGAGTTTGGTTGTTCAGGGCTCTCTAGGGAATGCTATTGAGTCTGTGGGAGAAAAATATGCTTCAAACTGTCTAAAGTGTGTAGTACTCTGATACTTTTTTTTTGCCATTGAGAAGGAGATGGTTGGTTTTATGGTTAATCAGTTTTTGTAATAAAAAAAAAACAAAAAACAAACTTGAGCTGTCCCAGTGGCTCAGTTGGTTAAGAACTTGCTCCAGAGTGTGAGCTCTGAGCAACAGGGTCGCTGGTTCAATTCCCAGTCCGAACCGAGCTGCCAACAGGTGGCAGGATGGCTCAGCTAAAAAACAAAACAAAACGAAAAACCACAATTCTCACAAACATTGAATAAGACTCTAATTATGTGGGATTTCAAAGATGAAATATGTGTTGGTCAAAACCAGAGCCAAGTTTTATGGAACCTTCTTTTTAACACCTCTCTCACACATGAAAGTTTTATTATGAAAAAAAGCCCCTGTTTATGCACACTGAGACAGCATACTTCATTCAGAAAATGTTTCTTGAACACGTACTTTGTACCATTCAGGGTTCTGGGACATTGGGATACAACAGTGAACAGAACAGACAAAATCCCGGCCCTCAGAGGACCCTCACTTTTGTTCTCCTATGTAGTTGTTAAAACAACCTGAAAAATAATCGGCTTCAACTCCCGCAAAGACATTATTTGAGGAAGAGAGTCTACTTCAGGGGAGTGAAACCTGGTATTTTGGTAGGGAACTTCGTATTCTGGGCACTTAAGGTGGGACTAATGGAAGATGAAGATTATGGGCTTGTCCTGAGTACAAAAGATAAATAACACACAGTTTCTCAAAATGTGCCATCACCTACCTGGAAGAGTAAGACATTTTCTTAAAACTACATATTCCTGAGGTGTAATGCAGACTTAAAAGAAAAAGCATTCAGTTGCAATTCCCTTCTAATAGGGAGCATCAAGAGAGCTGAAGAATAGATGAAGAGCGATGCTTTTTTTGCTCCCTAAGGCTAGGGATTTCTAAAACCTTCAGGTTTCTCATCTTTCTTTTATAACCAGCAGAGTACTAAACCCTAACAGCTGACCAGAGCTTTCAAGAATTCTTACTCTTTGTTGGGAAGATATATTGATTTTTTAAGATCATGCCTTTGCTTTCTTTTACAATAATATCTGAGTCTGGAAATGGAAGAAATCATACTTGGTGAACTGCTGTTTTGAGAAGGACTGATTCTAAGTGACAGCCGGGGCTAAATTAATATTTGCATTATTCTATCTATTGTGTCTCATGACTTTATAATTTATAGCACTATTATGCTGTACTTTAGAGAAATGAATGTCAGTGTTGCCATTAAGAAAGGTTGGAATCTGTTTATACATTTGAATTGGTATCTTTCCTTGTGAATTTGTGTGTGTTTTGCATGCTGTCCTTTGTGTGGGTCCAGAGAGGCTGAGTACTTGCTACTCAAGGCACCTCTCCCACCCCCTTCACAGGAACGACTGAGGTGCAGAGGGGGCTGAATGGCTTAGGGTAACTAAACACAAGGGTGTCAGGTTGAGTTTCTTACCTGCACGTCTGTTTAGGGCTCTGGGTCCCAGGGAGGGTAAAGCACTTGCTGATTTTAAATTGAGTACATGCTTTATGTCAGGCCTAATTGTTTTATAAAGTTGTGTACATATATTTTCTCTCCAACTGGAGGCAAGCATTTTGAATTCAAGACCCTTCCCTTGCGTTCTTTTTTGTGTGAGCCCCTCATGTCATGCAGACTAGTTCTTGGCATATAAACCTTTTATAAATATTTGCTGATGGATGGAACATGGCCCAGAGCCAGTATGTTACAGATAATGACCGATTCAGTTTTGAAGAATTCATTGGTTCGTTCAACAGGTATTTGTCGAGGTCTTACTATATGCAAAAGAATTCATGGGAATAAGTAATTTGCTCCTTTGGTTGGATCTCAGTCTGGTTCTCAGTGGTAATGCATTGTATTTGACATGACTATAAACTGATGAGACATTTCCTAGGGCAATTGGTCTCATTACTTGTAGCCGTGTTCCATAAGCCTACTAGTCCTACTTACTGTACTACTTAAATAGAGCACAGAGCACTCTTTTCCTTCTGTGCCAATGACCTGGCATAAGCTTGAACCTTCATTATTGCTCACCTGGATTGTACCTATAGCTTAACAGCTCTCCCTATTTCACTGATGGTTTTGCCTCAGTCATACCCATTATCTAGGTTCTTCCACATGGATGATACAATGATCTTTCTAACCTGAAGACTGGTCAGATCTTTAGAGGGTTTTGTCTGTGGCGTACAAGATCTTCTGTTAGCCTACAGCTTTAATTCCAACTATGCTTCCCCCTCCACGCTTTGGCTTTGGGACTGTCCAGTGTCAATATGTCCTAAACTGAGAGTTCTGTGAGGATAGGATTCATGTCTGCATGTACCTCTTTGAATCTCCAGAATCCAGAATGGTGCCCAGAATAGAGCAGGGTTCCATAAGTTTTTGTGGAGTTGAATTGAATTACGTACACTCTCTGAAACTATAATAACAAGACTTCAGTTTGTTAGCAAACCAAATTACATTGCCTTTGAAACTGAGGGTTCTTATGACTTTGATTAAATTTAGCTTTAAATCCTAGCTCTAAAAATCATCTCTCTATATATATCAGGGATGACAAAAAAATGTATAGAAGTAGACACTTTGGTCAACATTGCTCAAGCAGTAGTGCGCCGTAATCAGAAGTGCCTGGATACTGATGTTACCACTTTGAGCACCTCTTGTAATTGCAAATGTCAAACATGACTTGTATTCATCTTTTGTTATCGGTATATATTATTACAATTTTAATAGTTTTTTTCTTTCTTAAAATGTGTATACATTTTTTTGGAACCCTCTGTATACCCCTCAGAGATATAGTGTTTCCCCCAGATAATCAGCAACCCTGGAAGAAGCAGAAGACAGTAGCCCAGACCTGACTGATGGTCATATGGTCAGGAATTCTGCAGGCTAAAGATAACATCTTGACCTAAGTTATATTTCAGTTCCTGAGTCCTAAGGTGGAATGGGTACTTTCCCATGAAACCAGACAGAGGGACTCCGGAACAGACCTCGGAACTGTCCTCAAGACCTGAGGAAATGATTCATTACCCTTACCTCACCTCCAACCAATCAGCTACCAGCACAACCCGGAACCCCTAACCCACAGTGTCTTGTAATTTGGCCCTATAGAATCTGTAATCTACACGCCAAAGGAGAATTGGGTCTTTAGCTTTAGCTCCCCGACTCTGGATTGGCCAATTCAATCCTAAACTTTTTTTTTCCTTTTTCTATATTGCAAACTCCTGCTTGTGCATTTCTTTGGGTCAGTGCCCACAGGTGGGTGAACTCCAGGAAAATCATTGGGGTTCCGGTAACACCTTCTGTCTAATCCCTTAAATTCTTATCTGATGAATTCAGCATTGTTTGTCAAAGCACTTTGTGAAATGGAAAATAAATGGCTCTTTCCTCTCACTGCTCAACAAAACTGAAATATATTTAGAACATTTAGCATTTGATGAATGCTAAAGACTATGTATATTTCATCAGGTTGTCCTCCTCCTCATCTGATATGAGGAGGTGGTATTAATTTCTAAAATAATAGAAAAGGAGGAGTAAAGCAATGCAAGAGACTCACACTGTGCTCTTCAAAGCATCTTTTGCTTTTTGGTTATTCTGAGAACAGAATATGAAATAATTTAACAGATTTCTCAATATTTCTTGAGTCTGTTTTACATTTCATAATTGTTCCCTTTTCATATTCTGTAAACCAATTTTCTTATAACATTGAGTCTAGTATTTACCCAGTGATGTTCAACCAAGCTTTATGGATCTAGTGTTATCTCAAGATCTCTCCCGCCCAACTAGATCAAATTATTTACTTACAAAATCTCTGTAAATTCTTCAACTTTTTTTTGTTGTTGTTCAGTAGACATTTATCTGTCTTTATAAAGTTGGATTGCAGATTATTCACGATAATTTGCCTTCTTCACAGCGACTTTTAATTTATGGGATTTTTTTTATACCCATTTCATGAGACTAAGAAACTGCATATATATATATATATATATATATATATATATATATATATATATATATATGCATGCTGCTAATATGTGACATGCCCTTTATATTCAGAGATGAAGCCACTTACCATTGTGGTTGGTATCTTTAGTTGTGCTTCATGGAAACACATGGACAATAATTTTACCCACAATTTCTCTTAATTGCCTCATCCTCTTGAAAGTAATGGCATACACTTTAGAGGGAATTGTATTATCTCTGTGTGAAAAAGAGGAAATTCAGGTGTAGTGGAGCTAAGTAACTTGCGTGAGTTAACCCTGGTCTGTGGGCCTAAAACCCACTTAAAATATTTTTTATCATGGGATTTTATAAAAATTCTTAAAAGGAAAAAGGTCATCAGCTGGAGCTCTCATGTACCCTCACTCAGCTTTAAAAGCTGGCAACATTTGTCCATCTTAGGTCCCAGTCTTTAGCACCACTGCACCTGCTCCGTACCTAGCATAGGTCCTGAAGAAATTCAGTTGACATTGGAAAGATCAAAAAGCATGAAATTTCTTTTCAGGCCTATTTTAGTTGCATTGATATAATTATTCTCATCAGCATTTTAAATAATTCTCATTGTTAATATTTAAAAAACACAAAACTGAGAAAATCCATTTGTAATCCCTGGAGGAAAAAAAATTCAAAAGTAAACAAAGTGGAAATCTTAGCAGATGGGTAATTAAAAGCAAACAAAGCTGAATTATCCAGAGAGATTTATCACAGTTCCATATACTAAGAATATGTGCTTTATCTGGGAAATTAAGTATCCTCAGTCCCTGGATATCTAGCCACAGATGATGGACTTTGTCTTTGAGCCTTCTCAACTCTGTGGTCTGATATGCTTCCATCTACCATCTTCCTGGCCCAGTGAAGCACAGAGATAGTGGAATACAAAGGTGATCCTGTGTGACAGAGAGGCCTTTAATGATTTCCATTATTTTTGGATGAGGTATTGGATTCTTTTGATTGTTCATAATACTTCTTTACTATCTTTACAGTTAATAAAACATTGATTCATGTAGCTGCATTAAACTATGAATTTCTTGAGGCCATCGCCTGTTAACCTTGCATCCTTATCCTCCAGGATGGGTCTAATTTCAGGTAGATTTTTGGTGCACGTTCATAGGCTAGGGAAGAGCCCCTTTAAGAAGATATACCATTGGCTAAGAACCTACATATGAATTCTTTATTGTTAAACTGGATCGATAGACTCTGAACAAAAACTTTTTGGCATATGTTTAATATAAGAAAAAAATGTTATTCTTATTGAAAACAAATGGAAAATGAGAAAATTAAACTGATCTCGTTTTACCCCGAGCACATTACCAAGAGTAAGCAGTGTAAATTGTGCTGAAAAGGAAAGGAAAGGAAACAAAACCTGAGAGAGAGCGATTATAGTTAGAAAGCAAAGTTATTTTTCAAAACTATTATTTCTGTTGTGACCTTTTCTTCAAGTTAACTGATGATACAGTCACTTGCTTTTTCTAATATAGAAACAACTTGGCATTCCAGGAGCTTATTTATAACCCACTGTGAAGAGCAAGCAGTAAAGAAGAAAGCTCAATTATGCATTTTAAACACCACGCTTCGTGTGGTCAGGATGAAATGTCATTCTGCTTGTACTATGCTATCTTTTATATCTGAGCAAACATACCTGGCTTACTTTCCCCAACTTCCTCCTCTCTTTTTTCTCTTCAGGAAATCAATTTTGTTGAGTTTCTTGTGTAGGGCGAAACCCACGGACTGATACAGAGCTTGTGAGTGTCCCATCAATGGGATCTCTGTTAGCTCATTTTTCATCAGAGAGATACATTTCTTTCCCAAAGCTGTGATCTAGGAGAGTTGCCAAGCAGCTAGAGTTTAAAAAAAATACACAAAAAACAGCAAACAACGTAATTCTTTCATGTGGTGATCTCTCCCTTTGTGCTCATTAAGCCATTGCTGGGTGACCAGTTCTAAAATAGAGTCCACGGTTCCCTTGCCTTCGGCTGTTTCTCGGTCCTTGGAATCTTAGTTAAAGCTTGATGCCGAGTAAATTGTCTACTGATGGCATTCAAAGGCTGGAAATAGAAGACTCTTTTTGTGGGTTAGGACTTAATTGAAAAATGATAAAAGTTTGTAAACAATTTCTCAGGTTCACCTTTGTGAGCTGAGCAGGCATACAGAATTTACAAAGCTTTTAGGTTCATATCTGAACTTGTGTTTTCTTTGTACGCAAATTCCTCATCTTTTTGGATATCACTGTGGACCTCATTGACAAAATCTATTGTGGTGCTTTAAAACTCAAATGCGTTTTCTTTCTGGATCTTCAGCAGGGCTAATAATGGAAAAAGCCAACTGGCACGATTTGTGCCCATCTGCTTCATTTTGGGAGCGCCTCTAGTGGCCAGAACCAAGCTCTCCTGCCCAGAGGAAACAGTGATGCCCACCCAGTTAGTGGGGGTGACTTTTTTTATTGTGAGTACTTGTATTTGGCGTATGTGTAAAATTCTCTAAAGAAGCAGTTGTTTTTCCACTACCTAAACAAGCCACTGTCCCCGGGTAGCTTTGGCAGTCTGAAAAATGACCTCTGTTTCAAGGAGGCCTTTCAGACGATTGAATTGAATTGACTGATTCCAAATGTTACCCTGTTCGTGAAAAATGTCTTGACAATCACTTTCGGGGCCTGGGACAAATGTGGTTTTAGCTCAACTGTTTCCCCATTAGGGTACCACTGTGGCAACTCTCTCCCACGGCGTCAGTCCCTGCAGGATGGTGCGGAAGACCCACTGCCAGTTTTCAGCAGTGCAGTGTTCATCTCCTAGTGCCTTCCCTCCTCTGCTGCTGCCACAAGTTCAAGATACCCACACTCTTCCTTTTCTAATCTCTGAGTCCCAGCAGCTCCTCCTAGGCTGGGCTTTCCAGGGGCTCTCTGCTTCGATTGCCCTGTGGAAGTTCCTGCTTTAAGCTCTGCTGAGGGAAAAGAGTGATCACCAGCATGGTGCTCAATGTGATGAATTAAACCCCCATGTGTACACTGTAGTCAATAAGCAACTATTTCTATTTCACCTTGAAAATATATCACGTGTGATGCTTTTAGGCTTGCTGCAATAAATAATGTGCTCAAGACAAATGGCAGTTAGGTTCTTTTGACCTTGGTTCTTTGTAGCGTTTTAACTTAGTTTTTGTTTATTGTACCTCACCATGACCTTATTTCCCAAATTAGGCTGGTTGTTGGATTCTCTTGTCCATTTAGCTGTGCTATTACTGTTTCATTTAAAAACAAAAAATCTCTGGGCCGGCCGAGTGGCACGATGGTTAAGAACTGGCTTGGGATGCCAGAGGGCCCCGGTTCGGATCCCACATATGAGGGCCAGTGACATTGCCCTCCACAGCTAAGATGCTGAACAACAGCTCAACCTGGAGCTGGGCTGCCGTGAGTAACTGGCGATGGCGTAGGCTGCAGCCCCTGTGGCAGTGGGTTGCCATGGGCTACCGTGTGTAGCCAGCAGCCAGCGTGAGCGGCCAGCAGCCGCAATGAGCGGCCGTCCAGAAACCAGCGACTGATCTGCCTCGCCTGGGAAGAGCGCAATGATGGTGCCAACTTGGGCCAGTGAAGCAACATCCTCCACAACTAGATTGAAGAACAAAACGACAGCAACTTGTCTGTTCTCCTTCCCCCAATTCCCCAGCAATGTTCCCATCCCCCCAATAAAAAATTAAAAAAAAATAAATAAAAACAAAAAATCTCTTAGTGAAGAATGGCTGTTGTGTTGATATGCTGTTAAAGTTATGATCACTGTGTTTTGGCCTTGGGCACCCAATAGTGATGGAGAGTAGCCACAGCGATTGGAATCAGTAGACATTGTCTGGGATAGTTTGAACTGTCCTTGAACCAAGCAGCTGCAGGAGCCCTTCCTAGGGCAGTGCTTCTCAATCACCTAGCATAGCATTCGGTCAGCAGTGCAGTGTGTCACATATATGTGCTGCTAGTGTGATGGGCCCAAACTTACCAGTATGTGTGTGTCCACACTCTTCGAGTCCCTGTTTTCTGAGAAAGAAATTATAAAACTCAATGGGTGAACTTTTGAGAGAAAAAAGTAAGTTGGAATACAAACTAACTCCTTTCTGGCTCCTTTCTGGAGGGGAATTTGATGTAACGAGACTATGAAGACTGAGCCTGAAAACTTCAGAGAGAAGTGACCTAGAAAAGTGGATAGAGAAGGGGTGATGGTGTGGATAAGCGAGAGAGTTCTTCTGGAATGGGACAGCGAGTGGCTCCTGGGAGTTATGTTTTGGTTGAGAATAATATAAGAGATGGCTTTCATGTTGTTATGGACTCTATTCTGGAACTCCCTTAAATAACTGTGAGAGATGCAAAAGAAAAGGGAAATTCTTTTTGGGGCTATGAATTTTAACTGTACCATTGTTCTGGACATGGTGGATCATGGCTTTATAAATTTGCAGTAATGACTAATATTCCAAATTTTTGGTATGATTTACCTTTAAAAATAATTTAGAAGTAATTCTTGATGACTCCTGCATTATCACTCTCGTTGATAATCATTTAAGCTGTTCTCCCCATCCCCCACCTCCACTCCCATGGGAGAGAAAGGATGCTCTGAAGAGTGCACATAATCTCCAATGCATTTTATCTATTCTACAACTCAGAGCAGGCATCTATAACTATTAATAACTATTAATCAGTGTGGCTGTTACCATTTATTTATAGTGCTTTTGATTTGTGATTTTATAGTTTTTAATTTACTCATGGGTACATTTTTAATGAGGAAGAAGGCAAGGACAGATGAAGAAGCCTGAGTAATGTGTCTGTATCTCCACTGAACACGAAAAAGAAACATGTTTTAAATGTTGCCCTTCGTAAGAATACAGCAGTTCCATAGGTCATAAGCTAAAGGGCTAGAGGTCAAACACATCTAAGAGAGCCTATAGACACGTTTTATTTGGCTCTATGGTGTTTAAAAAAAAATTGAGTCTATTGCCAAAATATCAAATATGGAGATTTCATAGGAAAATCTGACTTTCTAACCTCTCTGGAACACTTGGCCCATATTCCCACGTCGGTAATCATCTGGATGGGCTTAGAAGTCATGCTCATAGGTAGGGCCTGTGCACTTCTGTTAGCTGTTGCCCCCACAATGCTGTTTCTGAGGCACTTGCCGCTACCTGGCTTATGTAGGGATAGGAGTATGCTATTCCTAACTACTCACTAAATTAAAGGTAGACAAAATGATGGACATTTAAATGTTTTTAATCATCCTAGTAATATTAATAATGTTAAACACCTGTGTATCATAATGTAATACAAAAAAAGGAGGGTTTATTTCTTTTAATTAGAATATTTTATTTTTGTATACCACACCACTTTTAATATCTTTCAGTGGCTTATTTTGTTGCCCAGATGCAAGCATAAGCCATTTAAAGATCTAAAAAAAGAGATGTTATATAAACAAAGAAATAGGATTATTCTAATTAAAATAAATAATTGTATTTTTTTCTGTTTGATGAGAATTTATCTTTTCTAGGTCTCTAATCCACAGGTTATATTACTAAGTGAGCCAGTTTGCATAAATAAGCTCTATTATGTTACATTACTGTACAGAGTGTGGGCTCTAGATTAAGATGGTTTGGGTTTGAATTCTGACTCTGTCACATATAAGCTGTGTGACCTGGATGAACCAGAGCTTCTCTGTCCCTTGCTCTTCTCGCCCATGATATGGGGATCATTATAGCATCTACCTCAGGTGATTATTTTGATAATTAAAATAATCTACACAGGGCAGTTGGCTGAGAATAAGAACTCAATAATTATTACTTATTATTATTACTCCTTGACAAAGTGTCTTCAGTGTTCTCTTATTTACTTTATTACAACTTATTTCTTACCTTAAAAAAAAAAACAAAACCAAAACCTTGGTGCAGTACTGGGAGTATGTTGGGCACGTATGTATCACCTGTCAGGAGTGCGGTTGCAAAACTGCCCTAGAAAATGCTCTTGTACTAAATCTCAACTTTTATTTATTTATTTTTTTTTTATTTTTATTTTTTTAGCTGAGCCATCCCGCCACCTGTTGGCAGCTCACGGCTGCTCAGCTCGGGCTGACTCGAACCACTGTTGCTCAGAGCTCAAACTCTTGAGCGAGCTCTTAACCAACTGAGCCACTCAGCCGGCCCATTAAATCTCAACTTTTATAATTTCATCTAGAACCAAAAATCTTGATCTGTAAAATATGAGATTTCTCTTTGTTATCTACATTGTAGGATAAATCAAGGTAGAAATTTTGTAGTGATAATAGAGGCTATTGGTAGAAAGATGATGAAAAGACTCTGTCTTCCATAAATAAATTTGATGAAGATGAATTTAGTCATATCCATTTTCCAATTCCACGCATTTTCCAAGCCTTGGCAGTAGAATATAGAAAAGGCTAAGTATCAAGTTTTGGCCAAAAGATATGCAAACTACTAATTTATTGATATGAAAATAAACTTTGTCCTTAATATGTCTCTGGTTTTGTAATTTTAACATTATTTTTCTTGGTGTTGATTTTGACTTTTTGCTAAGAGGAGGGAAAGCGTTTTATTTTTGTGTATGCCTAAAAGGAATCTACAAGAAAAATGTTTTTAAAATCAGCATACATGGGATATAGCACTAACTTGGGCCGATGATGTGCAACAATAGAAATTTATGATTATATCCTTCCGTTTTTTTGTTCATTCTCCTAGAAAAAATTTGGTTTTAAGTGGGAAGAGATAGAAATGGTACCACAAAAATTATTTCTTGGATTCAAAATTGCTGTTTTCTGGCACCACAGGAAGCCTACAGTACTAAGGACCCACTGCCCTTTCTTAGGAAATAGAAAGCAGTATTTCATGATTGTAAATGAAGATTGAGTGTGATGGGTTACTTTTGAGGAAAATGTCCTCTTAAGTGATTGCAAAACCACAAATCTATCTCAGCTGTAGGGTTTTCAGTGTCGAGGATCTTGTAAATTTTATCTGGCTGCCATTGTCATTGTTTTTACATTTATTCCATTTCTGTCACTGCTTGTTAGGTGAGTGTTTTGCTTTTATCTGATAACTTTGAAAAACCAAGTTATTTCTCCTGAGGCTATCAGGCAGTAGTCTTTCAGGGGCTGGTTGACTCTGAAGTATGAAGCTGCTTTTCCTGAAAGGAAGATGTCTTGTTAGACATGGTTTGAGTTCCTTGCTGTGTCAATGTAAACCATCCTGTATTGGGGGAAACAAGAAAATGCAATTACCTAAGAAAGGAAAGTTCCAGTAGTCCAGTTGTTTTTATAGCTAACTGCTAGAAAACAGCTTGTGGGATGGGCACGTCTCCTCTAACTTTTTCTAGGACTGAGCATGTGAGCTAAGAGGCCCTAGTACTTGAAGGGGTACCCTATTTCCCCATGTATAAGACGCACCCTTTTTCAAAAAATTTGGGGTCTAAAAACTGGGTGTGTCTTATACAGTGGTTGTAGAATTTTTTTACTTGTGTTTCCCACTGAGGATGAGATAATATATGAAGACAGTGATTTGTCATCAGACACAGATGAGGACAAGCGAATGATTGGGAGTTTTGACAGTGATGAGGAGTTGCATGAATTTTATGATGAATAAAACTTGAGTTCAATAACTTTGTGTAATACATTTTTTTTTTCAAATTTCGGGCCCCCAAATTAAGGTGTGTCTTATACATGGGAGTGTCTTATATATGGGGAAATACGGTATTTCACAAGGAGCAGCAGGCAGAGGATGAACAACTGTCACCATTCCCCTTACTGCTTGTCTCTAGGAAAACATACCCAAACCTGATAGAAAAGATAGTAAGACCCCACACTTTTATTTTTTATTTTTTTACAATTATCTAATCAACTTTTACTGAGTATTCACCACTGTCTTAATGTATTTACAACAAAGGATTATTATGAATCATTGTATTCAGTTGTCATTCATTGGTCTTTAGCTTTTTTTTATTGTATAGTTTTTTGGTTTTTGTTTTAATTTTTTTATTAGTTTCAGGTGTACAAAACAATGCAATAGTTATATTTTTCACCCCTCACAAGGTGACAAACCCCTCCCCCAATCCACCGCCTCCCAATATCATACATATCTATTACAATTCCATTGACTCCACTCCCTATGCTATACTTCGCATCCCGTGGCCATATATATATATATATATATATATATATATATATATATATATATATATATATAAAATTATAGTTGATGTTCAGTATTATTCAGCTTCAGCTTCAGGTGTACAGCACAGTGGTCAGGCATCTACACTGTCCATGCAGTGGTCTCCCTAATAAGACATGTGCCCATCTGACACCCTAAAAAATATTTGCAACATTATTGATTATATTCCCCAAGATGTCTTTCATATACTTGTAAGACCCCATGCTTTTAATGGAGACTCTTGCAACATTGCTCAACTCTTATAAAAAGCATTTTATTAAAATTTTCCCATTGTGTTTTTATTCATCTTTTTATGAGTAAATTTATGTGCATAGACTTATTTATATAGATGTACACTTTCACATACATGTTATTGTATACAAATTATGTGATTTATTTCTCATTCTTTGAAAATTTTGTCCTTTTCCCTCTATTGTTATAAAAATCTACATAGTATTTCTTCACTAATTAAAAAAAAACCTCTTTTAATTAAATTTTATGGTCAAAGATTTCACGCATTCCCCAGACCAGTTAATTGAATTACCTAATTATTCTAAGAGTGAGTAATATTTATAATAGTTCTATTAGCAGAGATCATAATTTAGACCTGGTTTCTAAGTTGTGGGCACTTTCTAAAAGTTGTTTGGTACTCAGAATGCAAACCGTTTTCCTCTGCCTTCTGCCCTTGCCAAGGGAACAATATATTATATTATGGTAAATGAAGATTAAGTTTCCATTCTAGCTCACAAATCTTTGTAACCCATACTGGGGCTGGTCTCTAGCACTGCAGTTCCTTACTGCTTCTTTGGAAAAATTAGTCCCAAGTCACAATGTGACATATGACTTCCATAGCTCTGATATTGATAAAAAATAATAATATTTTGCCTTTCCCCTTGCACTTGGACTATTAGAGGAGGGTTTTTTGTTTGTTTGTTTGTTTTTTCTCTCTCTCTCTTTCTACTCCAATCTGGGCAATGTGAAGCGTTCTAATTCATTTTCCTCCTTTTGGTGCAGGGACATGAAAGGAGATGTGCATGGTCACTTCCGACAAAGATGGCAGCAGGAAGAGGTTTTTGCTCTGCTTTGTTCAGCTTCCTATACTCCCCATCTGGATGGTGGGGATTGTGTTGGCCACCTGGCTGGAACAAGGGTTGGGTTCCAAGAGGCTAGAGACAGGTGTAGGTTACTGTACTAGGCACAGAAAGCAAGAGGGTCTAGGGGACAATTCAAGAGAGAGTTCCTGACAGATGTTAAGTCAGTGGTCTGCGCTAAGGTGTTATAGAACAAATAGCTTGGTTTTAGGCAGAAGTGGGGTTCAAGGGTGGGCAGGCAGAAACATCTTTGTGTGGCATGCTCAGCGTTTTCCATTGGAGCGGGTGGGATCGTATATGATGCTTGAATCACTATAAAAATGGATATTTTTTAAAGAAGTGCATTTGTAACTCCAGAGCCACCCACAATGCTTTAGTGTAATAAAAAGTTTGAATCAGTACAGATTAAAAAATATAATAAGGAATAGAAACCACATATATGACCAATTAATAAAATTAATCCTTTAAAATTTCATGCAATGCTAAGAAAGATATAATAAGAGACTTAGAAAGGTTTTGATTTTTATTAAGATGCTAATGTAAATTTAGTACTTATGTAAAGCACTAAAATTATTCTAAAGGGGAAAAAAACTTACCTAAGATAATTCCGCACATAAATGTAAGTTATTACTATATAAAAACTTTTTTGTAGAAGGAATCTAAAGGCTATTAAAAATCTCAAGTTTTATTATAAGAAAGTTGAGTATTTTGTGAAGTTGTATTTAAACACGAGCACTACACAGTTAATACCTTTTTCCTTTTAAAAAGCTTTCTCACACTTCCCTCATTCTTTTTGTCCTCTTTTTCATGTAGGTCTTTTAAAAAGTAACATCTTACTTTTCTGCTTCATCAGCCTAAAGCCAGTCTAAAGTTCTTTCTCAAAACTCCTGTATTCATGAATCTATTCCTAAAGTTTTCTTGAAGATCAGACTCTGTTTGGAATCCATTCAGTTATTCATTCAGGTCCAATGCTAAGCCATGGGAATATGCTAATCTGAAAAAGTCAAGGTTTCTGTCTTTCTAGCCTTTAGTCCTTTAAGTCAGAATACAAATTAAAGAGGCAAATCTAGAGTAATTCTCTTGATGTTCTAAAAATCAATAAGCGTTTATTATGATGGAATTCTTCCCCACACCTTTTTTTTTTTTTTAAGAATGGTTAATGTCCAAGTAAAAATCAGAACTTTCTGAATTTAAGATATGATAAAGCTGACCCATGGACCTTTCTATTGGCAAACTAAAAGTTTATACAATACTTTCATCAATGTCTTTGGTATATAGTAGGTTATTTTGTTTTTTGTATAGTACTTTACAATTATCATGTGTTTCACAGGATTTCCTCTTATGAAAAGGTCCAACATTCCTGCATGTGGCGTTTTTTTATTGGACCCTAATGTTTATGTGGACTTGAGAAACTCCAAAGATTTCAGAAGTGAAACAAGATGATTTCATGGAAAGCATATCAAACTGCTAAATGAGAAGACCTGAGTTCTGATCCTAGCTTTACTAGTGTCTGGTTTCATCACTTTCCTTCTGAAGTCTTCTCTTTACTCATCAGTCAAAAGAAGGGCTGTGGTAGGCAAAAGTTAAAATTCTGTATTAGGTAGTTATTGTTGAATAACAGACCACCCCAAAACATCAGTGTCTTAAAAAAATAGATGTACATTATTACTCTGGAGGCACCTATGGATCATCTGGGCAGTTCTGCTAACATGGGCAGCCTTACTTGATTTTGATTGACTTGCTCATCATGTTTCTGCAGTTAGCTCGTGGGTTGGCTAGGGTCTGGGTCCTCTGGAATGGCCTCTTGCCCATGGCTGACTGTTGACTGGGCAACAAGATGAGAGTGTCATCTGTTTTTCGTCATCCAGCATGCTAGCCTAGACTTATTCTCTCAGCCAAAGTGTGTATCCCAAGAGTTTGAGCAGATACACATAAGGTCTCCTGAAGACTGTAATTCTACTACATTCTGTTGTTGAAGCACGTCTCCAGGCCAGTCCATATTCAAGAGATAAATAGACTCAAAGTCTCATTGAAAGGGCATGGAAAGAGGGAGCCTTGAAGAATCGTATAACCCATTTTGTAATTAACTACAGGCCCCTTTGAGCCTTAACTTTTTGTTAAACCTGTAAGTCATCTGATTGCTCATTTAAACACCTACCACTGTGCTTAGGCACTGAAAGAAATCCAAAAGAAAAAAATAACACTTGCCTATATTTAAGGCATTTTATAAAGCCACTTCGCTTTCCAGAGAAACATAAAGTAAAAGAGACCCTTGAGGAACTGGCAATGTGGTTAAGCAAATAAGGCTCATATATTAGAACAGGAAGCATTTCAAGATCATCTTTTTTTTTTTTCTTCTTTCTTTTTCTTTTGGATGGAGACTTGTAAGAGCTACAGGGCACAGAAAAACAAGAAGCAAATTTGGGCTGGAATTGTCTACTAATCCTTGAAAGATATAGTGTCATTGGTTAGATCCAGACTAATCAGACTTTTTCCCTTTTGGTCACCTTTTTTATTTATACACACAAAGAGAGCAAAACGTATTTTAATTAAGCAAGGGAAACAAACAATTTGCTAGTGAATAATTAACCTCAAAGCCTATTTCTTGCTCGTTTGAGGAAGAAGTTATATCTTTACTATAGATTTTTAGTAAATAAAAACTATTTTTACAAGAATGTTCAATTTTCTCAATATTTACCAAATAGTTTCAGGTTGTAATTCCTTTGAATAAAGCAAAGGGGACAAATTTCAACCACTGGCAGAGGTTGCTAGCTGCCCATGAAAACCATTTCCCCTTCCTGCATCTCCCAGCCGCTCTTGCAGTCAGGTGTATCATTTGAGTTCCAGCTCATGGTTTGTGAGTGGAAAAGCATGTGCCGCTTCCCACCTTGTTCCATAAAACCTCCAACAGGTGCTTCTCCATATGGCTTCCTTTTTCTGGCTGGCTGAGTGGCCACACCCAGGGTGACTGTGGAAGCCATAGATTGGTGTTGGAAGAGCTGCTGTCACCTCGTGCTCCTAAATGATTGCCTGGAGCAGAACCCTTCTTTCAAACAGAAGCATCTGCCCTGGATTATTAACTGAGTAAGACGTGAAATTCTGTTGTGTTTAGCACAATACATAGTGGATTTGTTTGTTTTATCAGTATAGTCTATTCCATCTAATACAGCCTTTACTTGTGAAATCAAGGTAGCTAAAGCATAATTAAAGAGCTTTCTAGATTATCTTCTCTGTCCACAGACCTTAATCTTGATACAAAGTTGAGTTCGGCAAACACTTAATGCAATTGACTGAGTTCATTGTTATACTCAGAGCTGAATGACTATTCCTGCTTCACGGAGCACACAGACTCATAGAATAGAATGATTATTATACAGTATAGTAAACCTATTTTGTGGTACAGGCTAAATTAATGTATCATAAAGAACCCACTAGTAACTGAAACAAGATAGAAAATTTTTTTTTCTGTAATAGTTCAGAGTAAGGTGGGCAATCCAGCATAGGTGGGCAGCTCTGCTCTAGACAGTTATAATAACAATACTGATTAGAATGATTGCTATTGGTAATAATAATAATGATCATTATTGTTACAGATAGCATTAACTGACACTATGCATTAAGCTCTTTTTCAAGTCCTTAGGTGTAATTAATAACCCCTTTGATTGTTATAAAACCCACATGCGATTAGGTACTATTTATTTTCCCATTTTACAGATAAAGAAACCAAGGCAGAAATTGCATAAGTGATTCACCCAAGGTCATGTAGCTAGGAAGTGAATTAGCAGAGCTTTAAACCAGGCCATCTGAGCCTGTGCTGTTAACCACCATGCTATTGGGTTGTCGGAAAAGTCATGATGCATTTTTCTAATGAAAACCATAGAAAAAATATGTCATGACTTTTCCGACAACCCAATATATACTCAGATAAGCAAGTTGATGCAGTGGGTACTCACTAAAGTATGGGAACATCCACTGATCTTGGTGGACATTTGGTACCTTTAAACTATGTTCTTTCAGCACTCATAAACTCAGGTTGTAATGGTGTCCTTGATGCTCGTGATTATGTTGCATGACATGTTTCTTACATATTTTATGCTCTAGACATATCATGGTTCTTTCAGGCAATTCTCCTAATTTTTTGTAGGTTTCTGTTTTCTTGTGCAGTCAATTAAGGTTGTACCAGTTCAAACAAGTTAGTGATGACTATTTGCATAATGTTGTGTTCCCAAGCTGACATTTTATGGGTCTCTAACTTTTTTAGAATGTGTAATACTGACCTTCGCCCACACTCAGTGCCTGACGAGTGGCTTCTTGCTGAGCACGTACAGAATAGCACACTGTGTAGCGTTCATCTCCTGAACTCCCATCAGAAGCACACCATACAGCTCTCCTTGTCCTCTGCATTTGTCCTGCAGCTTTCCCGCAGACAGACGACAGTGTATGAACGTTCCTTTCCCTCAGTGTTTAATGAAAGCTGGGTTTACCAGAGAGGGTGAAATGGTTTTTACATAGCATTTTTGCTTCCCTCTACCCCCATCATATTCACACAAGATGGTTTGGCAAATATAAACCTAACCTGAAACCTACATTCTCTTTTCCTTGAGTAGGCACCGTCAAAATGTACAAAGTGCCATTTTTATTATTGTCCACTACATTTTTTAATTTTATGAGTATGTTGGATTTTTGTCTGAGACTTACACTTTATCAACTCTCTAGTGGGGATCATTTTAGTTTTCCTGAAACTATTGTGACTTCTGTCCTACTTTTCTCATTTACCCGTGATCATGTTCTCTTGTAGGGGCTAGTGGGCAGGTGTGTTTCTGCATTTCCCATCTGTTACTTGCTGAAGTCCTTTGGCGAGTGAGCCAGCTCTTGAAAAAGAGGCTAGGCAGGTGCTAAAAGATTCTTGGAGAAGCTTTTTCTCTGGGCCATTGCATCTGGCTAATTCTGAACCTGTTGGATTTTGTGAGGGTGCTTTGTGTGCAAGATGCCTGGAAAGACAGAATAAAAGAAGGAACAGGCAGTGTCAATTTACTAAAGTTGGCAGCTCTTCACTGTAAATTATGATCCAGGTTGGGACTGCTGCATGTACTACAAGAAGGGTTTTGAAAGTCCAACGAGTCTAACAAGGGAATTGTAAGCTGCAGGCTGCCCTTTTATTCCCAGAGTACAGTTGAATTGAGTCATTCAGGAATGAATTAAGTAATTTTTTTCAATTATCATGCATTCACCATTTTTGCCCAGGCAATGTTACTGAGGTCAGGAAGTGAATGGGGAGCCAGGAATTCCAATTTCCTGGATCTACTTTTCACTAGCCACATTACCTTTGGCAAATTGTTTTACTTCTATTCCTTCTCACTACAACAAGGCTAATTGTGCCTCATGGAATTCATGGGCTGGTGCAGGGGATGACATTGTTAGTATAGTCTATTGGACTTTGACTCTCTTCTTGGCCACTTTTCCAGTGTAACATTGGTCCAGTTGCTTAATCTCTCAACTTTAGATGTCATCTCTCAAAAGGGGAGAGTAATGTACACCTCACAGGGTTGTTAAAGGATGAAATAAGTATATGCCTGACATCACCAATCACAATATCTAGCACATAGTAGGTGCCCATTAAGTTCTAGTTATTATATTTAGTTATTATTATTAGCCATTGTCAAGTTCTCAGACTGGATGAGATGCTGGCAAACAATCAACAGAGCTACAAGGAATGTTCTTTTGTGAAAAGATCATGCCTATTGTTTCTTAAAGGCACTATTTTTCAATGCAATAGTGATTGTTATATTAATATTAAAAATTTTCCTTCAGAGACTTATTTTCACAAATTAAAGAGAGTAACTTTGGACCCTGAGTTGAGAGTCAGTGTGGCATAATAGAAAGAGCATGAGATCCAGGAGTTGCACAGATCTCGCCTTGAACTCTGTCACAACGATTTACTACTTGTGACCTTGTAAGACTTAATTAACTTCTTTAAGCCTTGGTTTGTTTAGTTGTTCATAAAAGGCAGATGAGATGATAATGTTGATTTAAACAAGACTCATTTTGAAGATTAGTGCTAATTAATACTTAGTAATGTCTTACACATACTCTGTGATTAATGAGTAGCACACAACAAAAGGTTGCCATGTGCTTTCATAAGGTGTTTTCTAATGCCAGCTTCCCAGATCCCCGCAATTGTATTGTCTGTTTTTCTGTTTTAAAGCATCCTAGTCTTTTCCTTCATAGCACTTAATCACAATGTGTATTTCTCCATTATTTTTATGTTTGTTTCTTGTCTATCTTTTTCCTCTATGATGAGGGCTGGGTCTGTGTCTGTTTGTTCACCATTATATAGCCAGCACAGTACCTGGCAGATAGTGCCAATAAATCTTTGTTAAATGACAGGATGAAAAAATAGCCAACAACCAACAATGAATTTCTCTTTTGTACATATAATTTATTTGTCACTTCAATTCATATTGCCTGGTAACATCACCTGTTGTCTTGTTATTTAGCTCTTGTAGAATTGCTAATTATTTTCTTATACTCTGATAGGTTGTAAACCCCTTAAGGGCTGGAGCCATAGATTAGATCTGCAGCTCCACAGCTAGTACAGTTCTTTGCACAGTAATTACTTGTTGAATAAATGAACTAGAGAGGGAAAGAAAAAATTCATTCTGGGGATTTCACCAAAAATGAAACTTCTGGGAAATGCCATGAGGTCAGTTTGCATTCAGCCCCCTTTCTTTCTTGTTCCTCTCTAGTTTTTCTAATTTTGATAATTGATATTTAGAGAGTTGATAGGAAAAACCATATGATCAACTTTCTGATGCTATCCTAACCATTCTTTATATGCTCATCTCAGTGACTCTTTCCTCATCCCACTGGTGGTCCTACTCCGTGGTCACACTGCGCCATCAATTGAAATTGCTCTGCTTTTGAATTCCTGTCAGGTCACCTCCCTCACCGTCTCCTGTTGAACTGCTCTGTCTTCCTGTTGGTTTCCAGTACCCCAGTCCACTGCCTTTCTCTCAGTTCTCCTTTTCATCTTTAACATTTGTCATTACTTTCCTGTTTGTCCAGCCTTAGTCACATTCAAGTTCAGAGTGAACCAACTAGCACTTTAGGGATCAAAAATCTTCCTTTGGGATTTTACTTGCTTGCCATCAGCTTAAACCTCCTTGGCCTTCTTACTGCTCTGATTTTCTTACCTTGAAAACCATGAAATCTAACTTCAACTGGACCCTTACTATTGGCAAACAATGTTTTATTAATTAAAAAAAAATCCCTGCATAACTGCAACTCTACTTCTCTGCTTTCCGTAAACTTTCCTGCCTTACCCCTCCCAGGGACGTTAAATGATTTGCTCAGGTCCACAGAGCTGGTAATTGGCAGAACTGGGATTTGAACCCAGGTGCTCTGTCCTGAGTCACTTAATGACTATTCTCTACTGCCTCTTTATGTGTTCTCAGTGTGCCTGTACAACCCATGCTGTATATATATATATATATATATATATATATATATATATATATATATATATGATTTTCTTTTACATAGATATAATATACTATGCTTAGAATTGGTCTACTTGCTCTTTTTAACTTGACAAAATATTTTAGAGTTGAAGTTATTTTTAAGTCCCCCACCTTTTTGCCACATTCAATCCGTAGGGGACTCTCTGTAGTTCCCCTTAGCACCCTAGCCATGCCCAGGATCACCACTGTGGTCAAACCATTTTGCCTAGCATAGCCACGTCACCTTCTGGCTAGGAAAAAAAAAAAAAAAGCATACAGCTGTGAAACCACCACCCCCTGTCTGTTACTGGTGGCTCTCGGCACACGTCACGATAGCCTTTTAAGTTGTCCCAAGGTCTAACTTCGATCTTGCTTCTTCCCTCCTCACATACTTCCATGGCTGTTTCCTACCAAATTAAATACTGGCTCCTCGAATTGGCCCTTAAAAACCTTTGTAATGCAGCTCCACCCCATCTTTATATCTATACCCACCCTGCTCAATTCTCTATGCTTTTCCATGGCTATTCCTTTTTCAGGTCATTTCCTGAGTCAAGAGTCGCTTCTTCCATCTTTACCTGTCAAAACCTGACTCACCCTTGCTGCTCCTCTGGCCTTTAAGATGGGTCTTGATTTCTGGACTCCTCATTTGCATGCTCTCGTGTGCCCTTCCTCTTTCTCCCTCTTCCCTCTGCTTCATCTTCCCACTGCATTTCACAGCTGACTGTTTCCCCCTATAGTGTCTCCACTGGCTTGCTTGCATTAGGCGCATCCAGTCTGCGCATTCCTTGCCCTTCTGTTTACAGTTGTCATTCCCTGGCTCAGCGCATTGATAGTTAGAATCCTACATATAGTTATTTGTTTTCATTGAATAGCATCAGTGAAGCAAAGTGAAATTCTATTTAACACCACCATTTAAAAATCCTCCTGTTTTCATTAATTTTATTAGCCTGAAGAACATTAATTTATTGAGATCGTTTTGTGAAGTTCTTGATTGAAAAGCTCTTTGGGGTCCTTTTGTATTATAAAACTACCCTTCAAAGTGTCTTCATTTTTTATTGAATTTAGAGGTGACCATATGATAAAAGTACTGCCTGTGTGGTCTTTGTGTTGGCAGCAATGTTTTATCCATGACACCCAATAAGAGAAATGCATTGTGAAAGGTTAATTTGGAAGATGGGTGCAAATCTCGGTTCACAACTCAGGAGTGCTAGAAACACTGACTTTATGTTTTATAACTCTAATGAATTTCTGATGTTGAGCCTCTATGCTGTCATGAGGGCAGAAAAATACCCTAAGTCCTCTTGATGTGTCCCTTTGTTTTCCTGGGGTTTTATCACAGGTTTTGTCTGAGGTCTGACACACTGCCAGCTCTTCCCAGGTTTTCAAGGAGGTGGTTCATCTCTGTCTTATCCAAATTAGTTGCCAGGAGATATCTCCAACCCTTTCTCACTTCTCCCCAAGCTCCTTTGGTTTAGGAACCCTCTGCTGCTTCTGCTCTGCCCTTGAAGCTTGAGCATCTGTATTGGCATGGTATACGGCCCTCTCTGCCAAGGGTGCCAGGCACATGAAGCCATTCCTCTTTAGATAGGGTGTCTTATCACTCACAGGGCTCACCACCTAGGGCTCTTCCCTCTCTGTCTCCTCACCCTGGATATCTCCCATCTTTTATAATTACTGGGAAGCTCCCACACACCCATCCCCAAGAGCTATCATGTCTTTTGAACACAGGAAGCATCTTAAAATTGAAACTGTAAAGTAATATAACTCTTGCAATTTTATCTTTAGTAGGGGTATTTTGACTCTAGCTGCATACTTCATTATTACTTATTCTTACTCAACCCATGTCTTTATACAAAGTGCAGAAAGTTGGAACTATGTGTACTGATTAGTGATCAGAACCAACAAATCCTAATGGGGGTAAATTATTAGATTTTTCAAGACCGTTTTCATTTCTTATTAAGGAAGTTCTGGAAAAAGTGCTTCTCATTTAAACCATTGCTTTGGGGAACCATCATGGATAAAAATGACAGGCCGGTTGAAATAATAAAAACCATTTCTATTTGCATTAGATGGTTATCGTCAATGTGCATAATAATTTTTTGCTAGGGCTTATCACCAATTACTGTGTACACTCAGCTTCATTGTACAGATGGTGTCACTGGGCACTACGTGACCAGCTCTTGATTACCATGTCCCTTGGTGTCTACTGTGCCTCCTGTGTTTCAGCTGAACACACAACTGCATCTGTGAGATCAGAATAGCAGCCTCCTTTATTTTTAGAACGAATCTCTGATGCTTAGCCTCTCTGAATGAGCCTCATGTGTCCCAGGAGCTATCTGTAAATTGAATTTCGCTGCATTCACTGCTTCCATTTGGAAATGCTCTCAACTACAAGAAATCATAGTCCACTTAGGTCGTATAAAATACCGTATTGTTAATTTAGAGCCTGGAAACATACCTATGCCAATTCATCTCTTCCATATTTGGTATGATTATGGGACCTGCTTAGCAAAGATTTGAATATCATTTGACTGTACAAGAGGATTATTGTCTGAAGAGAAGATAATGGAGAGACAGCTTGATGGATAGTAACATTTCCTGCCAATGATAGCAGCCTAAGCACAAGCCCCATGCCCACCTATCCCACTCCACAAGACCCTTTGTTTGTAACCGGGAGTGGTTATTTATCTTGGGTATAACCAATACAGAAGGGAAGGAAAAGATAAAGGGGGTGTGTGCACTTAGCTGTGTCAAAGATGCTGAGCATACAAGTTGTCTAACAATTAAGATAAGTCAAGTATTTAGCTGACTAGTACTGGTTGTCTTCAGGCATAAAGTAGCCTAGAATATAATTTGTCTTGGGGGTAAAATGACAGGATTATAAATCTTTAGCCAGACTCTTAAATCTGGTAAAATGGAAAGCTAGATTAGATCAGAAGTCTCAGGCAGGAGAACACTGTCTAACTCAGAGCCATTTGCTTAAAGTGGGAATGAATACCTGTGTAAAAATTGTTGTCAGGATGGATGTTTTCATTTGGAAACAAAACATAAACCCTAAATGTAAATCACTGATTTTTCTCCTAGCCGCATACAAATAATGATTTACACTCATGCACAGGCTGCTGTATTATTGAGGCAGAAAGGCATTACTGTATCCAGTAATGTGCTGGGAAGATTTTCATTAGTGGGTCTCAGCAGGCTTGGTTCTAGCAGAAAGATGAAGTAGGTGAGATCTGCTTTTTTTTCACTTCCTGCAGCTGCAGGCCGGCTCCTCCCCACTGGCCCCAATCTGACACTGCCCCTGTGGCTCCTGGCCTTATCCCATTGCCAGGAGCCTATTTTTTTGAGGGGGGATGGGCAGGATCTCCCTTTGGGCTCTTTTAGTACTAATACTCCTGGCTTCCATTAATTAAGCTCCTACTGTGTGCCTGCCACTGGGTGAAGTGCTCTCCATACATTCTGTCTCTAGGATTTACACCCTTGGTGGTAAGCACTTCCCTCTAACTTGGACTCTGTTTTCCCAAGTTCTGGCCTCCTTGATAGCACACCACTTTCTCCTCTCTCTTCTGACATCCCTCACATGGACAAATTTACTACTCAGGTATCATAATTCTACAAATTAAATCTCTTAGAACCTTCAAGGGGAAAACTAAGCCAATACATTTGTCTCTAATAATACTTAACATTTATTAAACACTAATTGTGTACCAGACCCTCTACTAAACATTCTATCTCTAATCTTTATAACAACTTCTCAAGGTAGGAATAATTATCTCTATTTTACAAATGAAGAAACTGAGGCTGGAGAGGCTGTGTAATATCTCCTAGGTCATTGGCTGCTAAGTGCTAGAACTAGGATTTGAGCTTGGAGCAGGCTGCCTGCTGTTCTAATACAGGGCTAATGAGAAAGCGAAAGAAAGGGAGGAGAGAGAATGTGAAAAAGAGATTTGCTTTCCTCTTATTCTCTTTGGTACCTTTTCCTTCTTTGCTTCCTTTCAGCATTGTAATATTGCAATATTGACTTTCTAGAGGCCACACCAGTCTTAGATGCTCATCACAGAAGAATTTTAAGCCAGATAGGGACCAAGAAGAAATGGCAGATTGGATATTGGACATATCAAACTAGGAAGGCAGGTATCTGTCGCTTAAAGCTTAAATGGTCAATTTTGAAGCTTGAAAACATGGAGGCATTTCTGATGTCAATTAGAAAATAATTCCATCCTTCTTTTCAGGCCACATGGATTCTTGTTCAAATCTCATCAGAGGGAATGATGATTGTTTTCCTCTGAATTTGGGGGGAAAAAGACTAACTTTTATCTCTCAGTTCATTTTCTAAAACAACCCCAATTTTCTAATGAATTGACTGTAATCTCCTGTGTAACTGGTTGCTGCTGCTATTCCTTCCATGGTTAGACTAGCACTTCTGGAGAGAGTGGAGGAGGCTGCCATGTGGTGTGGGGTGGCAGCACTGCTGCCTGCATCCCTGGTGAGGAGGGGCACACTCGCTGTGCCGGGGGACCCACCCTCCAGTTTGTTGATCTTGACTGGGGTCTGGCTGTGTCAATTAGGACTCCAGCAGAACACAGAAAACACATCTAAACTAGGTAATTTTAGGAGAGATGAGGGGACTCTTTCAAAGTTGAGAGCAGAGCACTGTATTAGGAAACCACAGGCTGGTGCAATACCCTAGGGCTCCTTATGGCAGAGCCAGTATTAATCCTCTATCTGAGGGGCCAGGGGAGGGAGCAGTTATGGGAATCTGAGGCAGAACCAGCCTGTGGAGAGGGTGACCTTCAGATAGGGGAGGTGGAACACCTTTAGTACTCAGCAGGGAGGGAGACAGGGGAATAAATAACCTCGCTCTCCACCCTTCCTCTCATCTTTTGCCAGGCCTCACTTTTCCAAATCCAACTAGAAGCCAGGGGACACAGGAGCCTGCCGATGTGGTGCATACCAAGGCTATCTGTCTGCCTTGGCCAAGAGCAGCTCTAAATGGAAGGCGTCTGGCACATGGGCTCTCAAGCATGTGCCCTAATTACACCCCTGAGAGATGCTTAGTTACTGTCTCTTGGTGGGTGTTGTTTTGCAAATCAATAGGATTAAGATCTCAGCCACTCAGATATTAGAGAATTGAATGTCAAATGCTACATTGGCCATCAGGGAAATTTTTATGTTGACTCCAACCAATTTAAGAGTAACGACTGTAATTTAGTTGTAGCTCAGTTCAGAAATGAAGTGATTTTTCTTTTGTAGGTATTATATATGAGATGTCATCACTTCCTGTGTCAATGTCTATGAAAATTGGTAATTTAAGAAAAAGGATTGAAAACTAGGAAGCCTAGAGTGTCAAAGAATCTTGGCCTTGGAGGAGAGTATCCAATTTATTCTTGTACTTACAGCAGCAACCCTTCTGAAAGTGCCCTCAGTAATCTTCAATGGGAGGGCTCGAAACTCAGCCCATTCCCTTTGCCATCAGATGCAATCGTTAGAAGGAGCTTCCTTACACTGGACAGAAATCAACTCACTATTCCTTTCATCAGTTGTTTCAGTTTTTTCCTCCAGAGCTACATAGCTTAAATCTCATTATCCTTCAAATATGTGAAGACAGCCGCCATTTCTCCTTGACACCTTCTCATTTCCAGGCGGCACATTCCCAGCTTCTGCAGCCTGTCATTGTATGACACAGTTTAATGGAACAGACTTGATTGAACCCCCAGGGATATGCAAAGCACTTGGTCCAGTTTCCAGGAGGGTACAACTCTGAAGCTTACAATATAGTGAGGAAGAAGAATGTAAACATCACAATACAAGGAAATGAAATTTCAGGGTTGAGTAGAAGTTTAACTCACGTACTTCTAAGTCTTCATCCAACTTGTGGGTAAAAATGTTAAACAGGACAGGAACAAAGGAAGAGCCCTTCAGCGTGTTCATAAAGAGTAGTTTCCAGACTGAGATCAATCAGTTGATTCACATCAATGGGTACTGTCATTCACCCTGCTTTTAACTCTGGTCATCGTATTCCCCCATAAAGACATCATGGGGGACCTTTGTCATGCTTTGCTAAAACCAAGATTCATTATGTCTGCTCCAACATTTGTCACTCAAGGAGTCATACACCTCCATGGAGGAGGTAGGTTAGAACCTCAAAGGGGCAGGTAGACAGAGAGTGAAATTTTTTATATTCATGAAAGGCGGAAACATGGTTTAAAATAAAAATTGAGAAACAGGAATAAGTGTGCCAGATGTTAAAAATTGTTGAAGCTAAGTAGTGGTATGTATTTATATTATTCTACATACTTTTTAGTGTGTTTGAAATACTTCAGAAGTTTATAAAGGAAGAAATAAACACTGCTAATGGGCCCTAGTGAAACCTTAAAAGTTGAGTATGACCATGGCAGATTATGAGCCACTAGAGACAAGTGGTTGGGGACTCTGGTTTATGCTCAGCATTCTCTTGCTGTACCTTTTTAGTTTTATTGATGAAACCATTTTTTGATTTAAGCAAAAAGAAACAGCCCTCTATAGGTGACATTCATTAAGAGCTTCTGGGTCCTAGATCACCACCTGTTGGCTGTGTGCCTCAGGAGTGACTCCAGGGAATAAAGTTCAGCCCACCGTATCTGAGGTCATGCTTCAAGCATGACTGACCCCTGGTCCAATATCACCAAGGTGGAGGAATTCAGCCTTCTCTCTTTCCCTCATACCTCCTTCCCTTGGGGTGCCTCTCCTACCTTTTAACCTTTCCCCCCATGTAGATGGGTGTTGGATTGAACATGGCTTATTACTTCCTGTTTGAAAGTTATCCAATGCCCTTGATCTATAATTTCTGCATCAGTAAAATAACAATGAAGTTACCTACTGTTTAGGGTTTGTGTTAATTTCCTAGGGCTGCCATAACAAATTTCCACAAACTCGTGGCTTAAAATAACATAAATTTACAACCTCACGGTTCTGGAGGCCGGACGTCTGAGATCAAGGTATTGGCAGGGCCATGCTCCCTCTGAAGGCGCTAAGGGAACCTCTTGCCTCTTCCACCTTCTGATGGCTCCAGGCGTTCCTTGGCTTGTGGCAGCATGACTTTAATCTCTGCTTCGGTTTTCACATGGCTGGCTTCTCTCTGTGAGTCTATCTGTCCTCACCTCTTTTTATAAGGACACCAGTCATTGGATTTAGGATCCACCCTAACCCAGTATGACCTCATCTTAATGTAACCAAGTTCCTCTGCAAAGACCATGTTTTCAAATGGTGTCATCACATTCTGAGGTTCTAGGGGAGACACTACTGGGAATGGCCCAAGGTGTGATCTTCAAGATACTTTCCAGTACCTCACTTTTCCTATCTGCCAAGTGGGGCCAGTCATTTAGCTGTAAAGTGTACAGAAATATAGAGAACGGTGAAGGGTCCTTTTTTATTGTTGTTCTGGTTTTTCAGTTATGAATATAGTAAAGGAAAACTTCTTGAGACTGTAACTTAGATTCAGGACACAGATTGGAATTGGGAAAATACAGTTGTTCTCACTGCCTGGAAGTATATCAGCATTTCACACCCCCTTTGGTCATGTGCATTCTTCTCATTCTTTCAGCCTTGGGCCTTCTCTTGACATCTGGCTCTCTACAGTAACAGCACCTGTGGCAGCCTCTCCTTTTCAATGTCAAGTGCCAGCAGGTAGAGAGGCATGCTACACTGAGACAGTGCTCACAGTCTCCTCAGGCTTCGGATGAAAGAAAGTGGAATTCCCCTGAATGAGTGGGAAGTGTTTCATTAAAAAAAACTTTAGCTGCATAAAGCCATAATGTGGAGCTTTGAAAATCTATTCTTTCCCTGCACCAGAAAATATATTTAAAATGACATCACTGTAGACTTTGAACCTGTGGTGTGTACAGAAACCCAGAGAAGTTACATAAAGAGGGGTTTTAGATATTCATTTAGCCCAAGTAACTTATCTCCGGGAGTTTACTTTCATCTGAAGGTGGATGCTGTTAAGAGACACCTCTTGTGTGTCTCTAGGCATTTAAGATGGCCAACTGGCAGTCGCTTGTGAGACAAAGGATTACAACTGTGTTTGCTGACGGTTTTGGCCCTGTAAATAGCCACCCTAGGGAGCCTCGAGAAGTTAGGTGGCTGGTGTGAGGATGCTGGGGCATTTGATGACTTCCATGGATAGAAGTGGCTGAAAAGATTTGATGAACAAATACTCTTGCGTATATAAAGCTTGCTCTTTGACTACTGGCAATACCACTATATTTATACTGACTTATTTAACCAGCCAACATGTATCAAGCACTTACTGTACACTAGGCACAGGGGTAGAGAAATAGAAGTCAGTTTCTATTCCTAAGGCGCCCCCAGTCTAGTGGAGGAGGTACACAGGGAAACGGTTGTTCATTCAACAACTAATTGAGCATCTGCAGTGTCTCAGGCACTGGGTGGGCTGCTGGTGTATTGAACAAGATAGATGGTCCCTAATGTTATGAAATCTTCACCTTGATGGGGAGAGGGCTATTTAGTAATTATACAAATACTCATAGAATTATATTAAGGAGAAATGCAATAAAGAGAAAGTTCAGGGTGCTATGAGAATATATAATATAACAGGGGCAATCAAGTTGTTGATTTTTTCCAATGATAATACTATGCAATAAGTGCCGAATGGAAATGTCTGTGGGGAGTACACAGGAGCAGAACCTTACCCAGATTGGGGCAAGTTAAGGAAGGGTTCCCAGGAGAGGCAGTGTCTGGATCTTGAGTAAGAGCTGAAGGACTGATAAGAGGTAACCAGGCACGGAAGAAGGGTGGGCTCCGTCCCAAGCTTCCAGCTGCTTTTCCCTGGGTGGATGATGCTGTTCCAATAAAACAGAATGTAACAGGGGAGTAAGTTTAGAGAGAGTGACAGTCAGTTTGGTTTGAGTCATTTTCAGTTGAGATACTTGTGGACATCTAAATTAAATGCTCAGAAGGCAGTGAGCTATATAGGTCTGGAGCTTAGTGTGAGGGTGACCTGGGAATCACTGGCAATGATTAAAAATTTGGGAATGGATGATAGAGGGAGGAAAACAAGAACGCAGACTGGAGAGGTGCATGGAAGAAGAAGAGCTGGAGAAGGAGACAGAAAGAGCAGCTGGAGACCTAGGAGGGAAACCAGGAGAGAATAATGCAATGAAGTCAGGGAGGTTGAGGCAGGGATCAATAGTGTCCAGAATTGTAGACGGGTCAAGCCAGCTATAGACTCACTTGGTCACTGGGTTTGGCATAGGAGGCCATTGACCTCTTCACTAGGTGCAGTTTCTCAGGCTGATGAGAGCATATTGAATTATGGGTAAGGACATGGACACAGGCATCACAGTTTCTGAAGTTCATCTCTCCATATTTTTCCCCATGGGTATTTTTATTCCCAAGGGAGCAAAGCCTTAAGCCACAAGAACAAAGGTTTTTCCCATAGAATATTAATAGTCGCCAGGTGAGAGAGAGTGAAAAGTGTTAGTCTCTGCACAGGAGTTGTTTTGCTCCACCCGCCCGCCCCCACTCCCTTGCCCTGAAATAATACCACATTCAGATGGGTAGTCCATCTTCCAGCAAGGCTGTTCAGGAATGTGCTCACTGTGCCCGGTGAACCTACTACACTGTTCCCTCCATTGATATTTGGACTGTGTTCTGCTTTGTATGCCTTCCTCTACTGTCAAATGATCTCTTTGATCTTGGTGTTAAAGTGTGTCTTCTACTAATTGGGTTGTAACAGTGCAGGCTTGTATGAGTAGTCTTTAGTTCAAGGCTTGGGGTATAGGGGAGGGCATTGTTTGTATTTGTCATCTTTTATTATTATTTTTTTCTATTGGGTTGTCGGAAAAGTCATGACGTATTTTTTCTATGTTTTTCGTTGCAAAAATGCATCATAACTTTTACGACAACCAAATATTTTCACTCTCCTTTGTGGCTTTTTATATTACAGCCATCCAACACTCTAGAAAGTGGTCAGTGCACTATATATTTCAAATGCATTAAAATTAAAAAATAAAAACCAACAGAAGGCTGAAAACTGCGAGAGCAAAGAGGTGGTTTGGGGAAAGCAAACTAGCGTGCATTTAGTGCATATTGTCTCCTAGGATGGCTCCTGCTAGTCCATTGACCAGCGATGTTAGCTCAACTGGGAGCTTATTAGACATGCAGGCCCCTGGGCCCTTTCCTAGGACTGCTGACTCAGAATCTGCATCCCAGTTGATTTGTGCTCACAGTAGAATTTTGAGGAGTACTGCTCTAGGCACTGTATAAATTCTCACATTAATTCTCACAGCAAACCTGTGTAGTCCAGATAGTTATCCCCTGTATTAGTCAGGATCAAATGGAGAAAAAGAATCTGTAGGATATAATATGAAAGATTTATTACAACGAAGTGGCTTACATGATTGGGGGGCTGGCTAAGTAAGTCTGTCTCTATAGGACAGGAAGTCAGGAAGGAAAGCTTGCAGGCAGGCTGGAACCCCTGGGCACAGGCTGAGGCTGTTGCCTGCTGGCAGCCAAGAAGGAAAATCCAGAGATGGGAGAGCAGTTGCAGACCTCGCTGCTATTTGGCGTCTCACTGGCCAGGAGGAGTCCATTCCCTTGTAAGGGCTCACCTGATTAGGTCAGGCCCATGGAGGATGATGTCCCTAGCTTGAAGTCAACTAATTAGAGACTTTAATTACATTTGCAAAATCTCTCCACAGAAGCACCTCAATTCGTGTTTGATTCAATAACTGGGGAAAAAAACCTGTGTGTGCTGCAAATGGCTTTGCCATCCTATCCTCATAGCTTAACCTAGCCGAACTGACATCAAAAGCCATCGCATGTTCATTTCTCAACAAACAGAGGCCAAGTAATTTATCTTGGATCATGCAGCTGGTAAACAGCACCCTGGCTTTCAATCCCAGGACTGTCTACATGTTGCCTCTAGAAGGATTATTACTTTTTGAAATGTGTCGACCAGGCCAGTACTTGTAGAGTTAACCCTGCACATCAGTTGATTGACAATAATTTGCAGAGCTCCTGGAGCATCTTGTGTGGGCCTGTGGTAGGTGCTGTGCCAGTGAGTGTCATTTAGCAGAGTGCAAGTAAGGTGAAACAGTCACTGATTGAAGTGGTTTATAGTAGGTAGCTGTTTTATTGGCTTGAGCTTCGTTAAAGTAAACTTGATTTATCAAGATTATTGCCTTGCAGAATCTAGACGGAATGTATTTGTGCCAGAGTTTATAGATTTCAAGTTGGTTGCTAGCCTTTTTTAATAAACTTGCATTTGATGCTTGGGCTCCTGTGTTCCTGGTTTTTTTTTCACTTCAAAGTTCTTTGTTTTTTAACCTTAAGGTATTACGTAGTTTTAGAGGAGGTGTGTGTGTGTGTGTGTGTGTGTGTGTGTGTGTGTGTGTGTGTGTGTGTGTGTGTGTGTCCAATAAAGTTATTTGCTTTTCTTGATTGTTGGAAAATGTGCTCCAACAAGTTGTGACCAGGTGTCTTAAATTGCTGACAAACTGATCATCATACAGTTCTAATGTTAGAACATGCATCCTTTTGGTTAGTATTTAAAAATATCTACACTTGAAACAGATAAGGACAAGCCAGAACTTTGAACCACAGGCTGCTAAATAAGTATAATTTGCCCACTTCTTGAAAACCATCAACCCTTGATTTGGACTCATCTGTTTTATAATTTCTACGTCCTCATTCTTGGATTCCCTTGTTCTAGCCTCATGACCCACGTTTCAAGTCATGGCTCCATTGAGCATTTTCTATTCAGAATATTTTTGTGGTTCCCTTTGAGGCTGTCTGTCCTCTTTGCTGACCCTGTCCTATAAGTCTGATGATCCTAGTGGCCTTTGTGGGCCTCATGTCTCCAAAAGTGTCTTAACCGCAAAGTTGAACGTTCTGCAGCTGCCCATGGGTAACAGTGATATGTGTAAGGTATATCGCTCGTCAGGAACATTGGAAACTTGGGGGGCCTCAAAACAAATAGGTCAGGAAATTAGTAACCTATGGTTCAACTCGCAGAAGGTTCAAGTACAGTTGACCCTTGAACAACATGGGGGTTAGGAGCACCGGCTGCCAGCACAGTTGAAAATCCCCATATAACTTAAATCGGCCCTCTATATATGCAGATTCCCAACCATGGAGTTCACATTTGAACAACCTGGGTTTGAACTACACAGGTCAATCGAACTGAGTGGATCAACTGAATAAAATCCACATATAAGTGGATCTGCGCAGTTTAAACCTTTGTTGTTCAAAGTTCAACTGTATATGTTTAATTTTACCTTTCTTAAAAAAAATAGCTGTGATGAATGCCTAATGTGATAGAGTGGTGGGAAACAGCTGTTTGACAGACTGCTTGGAAAATTAAGATCTTGCTCACACTCTTTTCCCGCTTCTAGAATCACGAAACCTTGATATAAGCCCGGGCCAGAGAATACTAAGTGGTGATCAGTTATCAGGGATATCTATTATAAATGCCATCTGTTCAAGACCTCACATATATTTAATAGCATTTTTACTGAAGTACTCTATTTATCATAAAACCTGTCACTTGTGAACTATGTGGAAGTCTATATTAATTTGGAGCTAGCATACTAAGTTTGAATCGCATGAGCCTTATTAGCATTTGCCAGGTCAGGGCCTACTTGGGCTCTTGCCCTGTCTCTTTATATAAATGTAATGTTTAAAGACAAACTTATTTTTTTCATCCCAAGCTTGTCAGCCAGAGCAGAGCAGCAATATGTAAAGTAACACAAATTACTATGCAAACTGTGTCGCAGTCCTATTCTTTGGTGATTTCCCTACAGACCGTATCAAAATTGTGTTCTGATTAACTTCTTTTCTTGTAGCAACTAAATATATAAATAACGAGAAGATCTTAGTTTGGTGGTAGTCTCCCCGGGGTAAAAGCTCTCAATATATCATGGCATTATTTTTCTGTTTTCCCCTTCTTTTTATCTTGTCACCCAGCTCTATCTAACTATGTCTAAACTTGTGTAGAATTTTTATTTGTAGATTTTATGCCAACATGTGTTACAGTAATATATGTACATAGATTCTCTCCAAATCCTGGAGCCTAAAATCTGCTCTGATTTATTTTAATGGCTTCCAAAGAGCACTCAATAAATGTTTTTGAGTGAAAGAATGCACAAATGAAAATGTTGATGTTTTTAAAGAGAAACTGCTCAACTCTGTATACAAAAAGGTGGTTGTTTCCATGTCTTGGCTATTGTGAATAGCGCTGCAATAAACATAGGGGTATATACATTTGCCAGGTGGATACTAGATTTATAGAAGGGATCATTTCAAATTATATAAACCATTATGTATCTAACCATTATGCTGTACCCTTGAAACTAATATAATGAATGTCAACAGTAATTGAAAAATAAAATTAACAAACAATATTAAGTGAAAAAATCATGATCCAAATTACAATAAAAAATTAATGTTAAAAAAAAGGTGGGAGGAGAATTAGCAGGGACACATCCTTGAATCCAGCTGCCTCTCATGGTGCTGGAGGTCCAAACAGAGCTTTAAAACCACTTGTATGTTCTTCTCCATTTCTTTACTAGCAAAATGAACGCATTAACTGAGTGTGATGTTTTAGAGTAGACATACATGGAGTAGTGAGAGGTCAGGGAGCCCTGCTCTTGTTAGCCTGACCACCTGGGCAGCCAGAGATGACCTTACCCTACCTCTGCTCTTCCTCCTGGGAAGGAAGGTGATTCATAGAACTCATTTCCAAAGGTGAGGAAGGGTGATATGCAAAAAATTTACCTAGCTGACATTTTCTCTCTGGAGAAGAAATTAATCAAACTTTGTCCCCATAGTTTTCAGCCACATATGTTCCACCTTCTGCCCAGGTATTTCTGGGGAGAGCTCAAGGGACTAAACTCAAAGAACTTAAACTTAGCTTTAAAGGCAGCATCAGCATTAGATTTTATACCTTTGCTTCTGCACATTGGATTTAACAGGGAAGTGCTATGGCTGTATAAAGCCTTAAGAACCTGGTATTAAATTTTTAGATTTGCCAAATGCATGGAGCATGTGATTAATGAGAAGTAGAAGTTTTCTTACTGGGATTTTCATTACCTGTCAACAGCTATGCTGTCCTTTGCCTGCCAGGTGAGAGGGGAGTAACGTTTTCCACTTTCCTTCTATGGATACAAATAATTTTTAACTGTTGTAGTATGCATTTACATAAGCTTGACTTCTTTATCTATGGAAAAAAGGAAGGTATATAAGTCAGAGTTCCACCAGAGAAACAGAACAAGTAATATATATATATTTCACACACACGTACTTGTGCAAGTAGTCTCCCCTTATCCATGGGAGATATGTTCCAAGACCCCCAGTGGATGCTTGAAACCATGGATTGGACCAAACCTTATATATACTATGCTTTTTCCTATACAGACATACTTATGATAAATTTTAATTTATAAATTAGGCACAGTAACATATTAACAACTACAATAATAAAATAGAACAATTATAACATACCATAATAAAAGTTATATGAATGTGGTCTCTCTTTCTCAGCAGATTAGCATGAATTTCTTTTTTCTTTTTCACAATTTCATGGATAGAAGATTCATTCTTACCATAGAGCTTAGCAATCTCAGCATGCAAGTTTTTTCTTTCTGTATTATTAATAACTTGAGAACTTTTATCTTTTCACTTAAAGGAAGCACTTTACAGCTTCTCTTTGGCATATCCGAATTGCCAGCATTATTACTCTTGCACTTTGGGGCCATTATTAAGTAAAATAAGGGTTACTTCAATACAAGCACTGAGATACCAAGAGTCGATCTGAATTGAGACGGCTACTAAGTGACTACTGGGCAGGTAGGTATACAGCATGGAGACACTGGACAACAGGATGATTCCTGTTCCAGGTAGAATGGAGCTGGATGACACAAGATTTCATCACGCCACTCAGAGAAGTGTACAATTTAAAACTTATGAGTTGTTTATTTCTGGAATTTTCTATTTGTTTTCAGACCACGGTTGACTATGTGTAACTAACAGAAACCATGGAAAGCAAAACTGTGGATAAGGGGGACTACTGGTGTGTGTATATATATTCACAAACACACACAATATATGTATACACACACACACACATTCATTTTATTTATTTATTTATTTACTTATTTATTTATTTATTTATTTTTGCAAGGAATTGGCCTGTACAACTGTGGGATCTGGCTAGGCCACTGGACTCTGCAGCCCACCTTCCCTCCTGCCTTCCCCACCTCCTTTCCTTCCTTCCTTCCTTCCTTCCTTCCTTCCTTCCTTCCTTCCTTCCTTCCTTCCTTCCCTGCCTTCCTACAACACAAGATAGTACCTGGTACAATGTATTACTTAATAAATATTATTTAAATGTTTGATTAAATAATTATTTGTTGTGCTTTTGGTTTATAGCAATGTACTAGGTTGACTTCAAGGGGTGCTATGGACTGATTTGTGTTCCCCCACATTCATATGTTGAAGACCTAACCCCCAATGTGACTATATTTGGAGATAGGGCCTTTATAGGAAAATTAAGGTTAAATGGGCTCAGAAGAGTAGCCCTGATCCAATTAGATTAGAGCCCTATAAGATCAAGGACTTCTCAAGCTCTGAATTGTGAGCAATACATTTTTGTCATTTAAGCCACACAGTCTGTGACGTTTTGTTGTGGCAACCTGAGCAAGTTAACACAAGGGGCGATCCACAGTGACTATCAGGTTACTTTCACAGGTCTTAACATGTATCATCTTCTACATATAATTTAGGTTGAATTTTCCAAATTTCACTAAATTACAGTCCCCTTTATTATTTATTATCTACCAATTGTCTGCCTTATCACTGAACTTCTGAGATCTTTTGTTAGGCTGGCATTTTATTACTCAGGGAAGTTAGTGTTATCTGATGAATTAGAAAATTCACAAAAATGTTAAAATATTTTAAAGTAACATTTAATTGCACTCCTGGATATTTATCCAAAGAAATCCAAAACACTCATTCGAAAAGTTATATGCACCCCTATGTTTACTGCAATGCTATTCACAATAACAAAGATAGGGAAACAAATACACACACACACACACACACACACACACACACACACACACACACACTGAAATATTACTCTGTCATAAAAAAGAATGAAATCTTACCATTTGCAACAACATGGAAGGACCTAGACGATATTATGCTACATGAAATAAATCAGACTGAGAAAGATAAATGCCATATGATGTCACTTATATGTGGAATCTGAAGAACAGACTAAATGAACAAAGAAAACAGAAATGGACTCATAGATACAGAGAACAAACTGATGGTTGCTAGATGGGAGGGTGGTTGGGGAAAGGGGTAAAAAAGATGAAGGGATTAGGAAGTACAAATTGGTAGTTACTAAACAGTCATGGGGATGTGAAATACAGTATGGGGAATATTGTAAAAATATTGAAAAACTATGTATAGTATCAGATGGGTACTAGACTTATCAGGGGGATCAGTTCATATATTGTATAAATGCCTAAACACAGCACTGTACATCTTAAACTAATAAAAATAATATTTAATATCAATTATAATAAAAAATATATAGTCATTGGATGTAAAGTACAGCATAGGGAATATAGTCAATGGTATTGTAATGTATGGTGTCAGATGGGTAGTCGACTTGTTGGGGTTATCACTTTATGAGGTTTATAAATGTCTAATCACTATGTTTTGCACACCTGAAACTAATAAAAAAAATGAAGAAAAAATGTTGAAAGAAAACTGTTTCCACTACCAGGTCCTGGGGAATCTGTGCATTATTTTCATCTAGAGAAAGAATCATTTACTCTTAAATTAAAAAAAAATCTCAAGGTCAGTTCCTTATTTATAACAAGATCATGTCTTATTGAAATTAGTATCTGTAATATCTAGGGCAGTAAAGTATCTATTGTAGTACATAGTATCAACTCAAAAAGTTTATTGAATGAATAATGAAAGTTTTATGGACCCATGCTAAGTTGTTCGTCTTTGGTATAAAACTTTGTTAGGAGTTTTTAGAAAGATTAAATAACTATATACTTTAGAATAATCTGTATGTACTCATTTTATAACTTTTATTTTCAATTTGGTGTTCGAAATTAAAACCCTGAGCTAAATTTAGAAAATTTCCTTTTCTTTCTGAATTGGTTTCTCTGTTTTAATGGTGTCTTTGGGCATATATTCTGTGGTATTGCTGGTGGTGACTGCATATTGCTTTCACTCCAAGATTTCATATATTCTTTGTTCCCCAGAAGTGGTGGAGGAGAAGATAAAGCTATATGAAGAATTTGGACTAATTATTTCTATCTTGTAAAAGACTTGGGAAACTTCAACATTAATTCTTAGGGCTTGAAGGAGAATTTTTTCCCTGTGGATTTTAAATGAAAATCATGGAATTCTATAAGTGTTATTGATTATAGATTGGACCTTTTCATACTAAAGTAAAAAATGAGCACTCATTTGTTGCAGTGAAGGGGGGTATGAAAAACAGAGAGTGGGGTGGCAGATGATTGGGACAAAATAGAGCAGAAATGTGGGTGAGATTCCAGGTATAGTATGTGCTGAATACTTTAGATGAAGTTTTGCAAAAGTTTGCAAATGTTACCCTCATCCTTTTGTTTCTATAGGCAACTCATTGTTTTTGCCTTGATAACCATGTTTATTACTTACTATGATTATTTTGTCCCTCCTCCTACCCCATCTTTCCTGAAAAGTTAGTCTTGGCTCAGAAGTCAGACTGTCTAGGTTCAAATCCTGGCCCCTCCATTTAATATTTGTGTGATATTGGGCAAGTTACTGAATTTATCTATGCTTCAAAGAAGTGAAGAAACATCTATAAAATGGGGCAAATAGTTCAAAAAATTGTCATGGGGATGAAATGAGTTCATACATGTAAAGGACTGGCATATAAGACCTTAGTAATTAATTGTTATTTTTATCATCATCATCATCATCATCATCATCATCATTATCATCATTGTCATGTTTATTTTTCTCAGGGAGCCTAGCACATCAATATTTTATTAATTGGAAAACATTTTTAAATAATACATGGCATCATGAAAGAATTTTAAAGTGGAAAATCTCAGAAGTTAGGCAATTTGTTGTATAGAAAATGTATGTAGTTTGTTTCAGATACATGAGAAGGTTAGATAAGGAAGAAGGATTGAGACAAGAGAATAATTGAAATTAAAGGGTCCACTGAATACTATATTTGCAGGTGAGCAGGGAATTCACACAATGCTTTTAGAGCAGGACTGTGTAGCAGGTGCTTTTGATGCTTCACATCACACCTCCTCTGCCCACCTCTGATTTCAGCTACTTCCGTTGGGGGTCGGATGAGTGATATTTCCATGGGAGCTCAAACTCATATTAACAGTGCCCCACCATATCCACCAGGTAGCCTCTTTTTGCTTTCTATCTCAGGACATTTTCAGACCACTGGAGTCATCTTGGCCAGCAGGCAAGTGCAGCCTACAAACATGGGAGAGTTAATACCCCCTGACAACCCTCAACCAATAGCCCCAGCCTCTGGCCCTGCAGATGAGCATTTTGGGAGGCTTTCTCTTCATGTCTTAGAGGTCCCACTGGCATACAGCCCCAACTGACTATGATCTTTATAACACATTATCATATTGGCTTTTTCTGTCTTTATCCCACTCTTCCCTCCCACTCACTCATGCTTTCTGGGACATCTTCCAAATGAATTATCTTTCCCTGATTCCTTGACCTTGTCTCTGGCCCTATTTTGGGAAGAAGCCAAACAAAGAAGAAAATGAAAGAGTGTAGGGAATTGATAGAGCAGCGTTCATTTGGGATGCTTCTTGCCATTCTGTCTGGTACATGGCTTGCTGTTAAAATGCCTTAGAAATATTGCAGTACTTTAACTTCTTTCAACTATATAAAACTTTCTTGAGGACAAGGACAATTTTTAAAATGTATTTAATGGACCCCATCTCTGTCACTCAGTGGTAGGCATATTTGTTGATTGATTGGTTTTTCTAGCTGCATCTCATGATTCCTCTTGGGACTGCCATTCAGAATAATCTAGTTTTACCAGTGGGGAATCAGTGGCAAATGATAAATGAATTCTATTAGTTTGAGGATTTTCGTTTTTAAGAACAGTTGCTCATGTGACCTTCCTAGTTGAAAAACAACTGTGGCTTCTGTGAGTAATTATCTCTTCAGGGATGATCACCTCAGCAGGCTGCCTCTTAGCTTGATGTCCCTTCATGTAATGGTGAAGTTTGTTGGCTTTGTTTTTTATCTGTTCCTATGAGAAAGAAATGAATTATTTGGGGAGGACACTATTGTAGAGCATTTATCTGCAGAGTATGAAATCAATTTTTCTAAATTAATGGCTGAACAAATCAGTAAAACGGTCAAACTAAAGTAAACCTAATCATTTTTTTTTTTTTAATATTTAGGACTTGTAGAATGCCAATTTAACTTTCTTGGGTTTTAACTCATATTTCCATATAAAAAGATAGAGATCCATGAGAAGACCTTTGCACTGGCATGATATCCAGACTTCTAGCTCCTAGAGAATTATGATAACATTGATATGGTTAAGAAAAAAAATAATCTATTAGAATCAATGATGGTGCCATATGTAACTAGGCCCGTGAAGTTGGAAAGATAGACACAATTTCGATTATTTAATACATGTAAAATGCTAAAATTATGCCTGGCACATGGTAAGTGCTCAGATCACATCAGAATGTTATCTCTGATGATGATGTATGAATAGCAACCACAAATACAATAAGGGAAGAGCCCTATGCCTTCAACGTGTACTTTTGCCTTGTAATTTGGGATTATAGGGTAGAGGATGCCTAAAGGGTAGGCAAAGGGAACTCTCTCTATATCTTAGTCTGTTTGGGCTGCTATAACAACCATAGACTGGGTGTCTAGAAAGAGACTACAAAGTCCAAGATTAAGGTGCGAACAGATGCAGTATCTGGTGAGGGTTCTATTCCTGGTTCATTGATAGCCATCTCCTTGTCCTCACATGGAAGAGGGAGTGAGGGAGCTCTCTTGGGTATCTTATAAGGGCACTGATTCCATTTATGAGGCCTTCAACCTCATGACCTAATCACCTCCCAGAGGGGGGCCCCCACATTAGGGGTTAAGATTCAGCATCAGAATTTTGGGGAGATACAGACATTCAGTCTATGGCACTGCATTTGTTAAATGGAACTCCTCTATAGAAATGTAAGCAGTAAGAACCACCACCCTCCTAGCTGTTTGCCCATTCAAAGTGAAGAAATTGAAAGCTGGTCTTATGTTATGGCTGATATAATGTGAATTTGACTTGGGATGATGAGGCAGTACTGTTGACAGTACATTTCTAGACCTTGTCAGAACCTTATTTTTGCTGCTGTTGTTACTCCTTTAAATAGATGTCAAGTTAACCAAAAATGCACAGAACTCTTTTCTTGGACACAGCATGTGTTCAACCAGAAATAATTCACTTATTTCTGCTTCTGGGAGACATGAGTTGGTGCCTCATATTTTAACACACAAGATATGGAGATACTGACAGATCAGGCCACGCCCCTGTCATACATAATTGCTGACATATTTCTTCCAAAGCAGCACTGTTGATTATTATGCAAGTAAGGTGCGTTTGAGTGGAGAAAGAATATGCTGCAGTTGAAAGAAAGTAGGGTAACTTCTAATGCAAAGTTGGAGGCTATCTTTCAACTTTTTCCCTGTATTTTTGAAGCAAATAAAGGGATTGCTGCAATACTGATGTGATCAAGCTATTCAAGAAAGTAATATATCTAAGTTTGTTGTGGCTCTGGAGTTACATTTTTTTCCAGACAAGTAGCTGCCAAAGAAGTTGGTGAGGCATCAGTTTGATGAAACTTCTAGCAAATTTCCATTCTAATTATTCAGTGTATTTGCTTCTTTCGACATAGCTTTTATCACTCCAAGTAGTTGTACCTCAAGGGGACATGTCTCCTCTTATGGAGAAAGTGATGGGAATGTTGTAACTAGAAGTGTCCCACATGCCTTGAATTTATCTTGGTCTTGTTTGGAAGGCCAAACGAAAATCTCTTTCTTTTCTGTTTTGTTTTTAACCATTCTTTTCTCTCAAATAAAATGACCTCTCAGTGACTGTTTGAACTTTTGTTCATCTTTTTCTGATCTCAGATTTATCCTTATTGCATTTGTACAGAGCACATATTTTATTTTGATTTTTATTTGTTTTTTGGCCTATGTGTCTGCCTCTCCTCCTTGGGGTGAGAGAGCATGTCTTATGTTTTTTGTTTATTTGTTTGTTTGTTTTTTGGTGTTAGTGGGAAGACTGGAGCTTTTTACAAAGGAGACACTGAAAAACTATTACTTTGATGAAATGTTTATTGAGTAAATCTTAAAATATAGTTATCTTATTAAGTTTTGATATTAAAATGATGAAATTATTGATGAGTTAGAAGCTAGGAAAAAACAAAGTATTAGCAGTTAATCAGAATCATAGAATTTTAAAAGTATATGGAATTTTAGAGGAACTTGAGACTTTAGTCCAATATCTTTGTTTTACAGATGAGGATCTTTGACTTGCTTTGGGTGACAAATTTATGGTCCATGCGTTCCAATCTTTTAGTGCTTTGACTAGAGAGCTGGGGAATTGGTCTATGAAAGACCTATTGTCAAATTAATTCCAAGAGTGTTATGAGGGCTCTGAACTTTCACCCCACCTCCACCCCAAATGATGTGCATGAATTCTAAAGTTAAGACTCAACAAATTGCTTCTGAAAGTTTGTAATATGAAGAACAAAATAAAGTTAACTTTGTAGCCTAATGCTGGCTCATTTTAGCTGACCTTAGAGCCAGGATTTAAGATATTACTGATGAGAAACAAAGGAGCTGTCAAAACCACAAAGAGCATTGAGGACATTCACGAAAACTGAAAACTATCGGAGCCTCTCTTTGAGGATTCGTTGTGAGTTGAAGGAGGAGAAAGAAAACAAACATTTATCGATAGCCTACCACATGTCAAGCCCTGTCACATTTATTAGGTCCAACAGTCCTGAGACCAGTGGGCCTCAGCCAGCAGTGACTTTGTCTGCCCCACCTCCACCACCAGGGGATATTTGACAATGTCTGGAAATAATTTTGGTTGTCATTACTGGCATGTTGCTCTTGGAATCTCGTGAGTAGAGGCCATGGATGCAGCCAAACATCCTCCCATGTACAGGACAGCCCTCACTAAAAACAGTTACTCGGTCTAAAATGTCAGTAATGTCATGGTGGAGCAACCCAGTAAACTAAATGTTATGTTGTCCTCATATTTACAGATGAGGAAATGGAGACTCTATGTTACCTGGCTAGTGAGTGGATTGGCCCTTTAAACCCAGAATTCTCAGCAACCAAACTTGGGCCTCCTCACTACTCCCGCTCTCTAGATGGAGCATGACTCCCAAACATAGGTTTGTATCAGCATCCACTTGGGGCTGGTTAAGAACTCAGTGTTCTGGATCTACCCTTAGAGATCCTGTTGTCTTTGGTCTGGTGTAGAACATGGAATCTGCATATTTTAATAAGCACTCAGCCTCCCCAGATGTACACTTTGAGAAACAAAATACTTTGAGAAACATCACATTTTGAGATACACTGCCCTAGGCAATGGTATCACTGCTTGGGCCAAGATGCTTTTATTGTCCTGTGGCTGGGACCTAAGTGATTTGGCTCCTTTTGCTTTGTCCCGGTTTCTTATCTCTTTAACATCATACCCCCCTCTCCTCTGACTGTGCCTTAGGTAATGATGGGGGCTTTCCTAGTTGTGTGTATGAATGTTCCAGAAGATACTGGGTGAACTGAGGAGTTGGAGGCAGATGCTATTTTATTTCATCTGGTATGTATATTATCTCATCATTCTAGGCTACCATTCTTTTAGGTGAATGACGTTGTTTGGTAGTTTGGGTATTGGAAAGAATATAGAACTGTTTTATAACACTGATTTCAGGGAGGAATGACTAAAGAAAGCTTCCTTTAGGGTTAGCAGACTGGTTTGATTAATGCAATAAATATTAATCGAGCACTTCCTCTGTGGCAGCTAGGACTTCCACTGCATGACTGCTGGGCAGTAACATGTGGTAAGAGGGTCTCCCAGGTCCTTCGGAACTGGGAGAGCTCACAGTGGGTCAGGGAGTGACTCAGAGGTGACTAAGGGGTAAGGAAGTTGGAAGTGTTTCTTACAAGATACAGTACAGTCAGTCTGCATTGTTTGTCGATTCCATATTTGCGAATTCACCTACTCATTCAAATTTATTTGTAACCCCCAAACCAGTACTCACAGCACTTTTGCGGTTATAGAGTGCCAAAAACTCCGAGCGCCTTGCCATGCGTGTTCCTCGCTCAAGTCAGGCACGATGATGATCTGCCTTCTTGTTTCGCTTCTCACACTGCAAACAAGTGTCCTTTTCACAGTCTGTTTAGCGCCAGATTTTTCACATTTTTGCGCTTTTTGGTAGTGATTCCACTGCTTAAAATAGCCTCCAAGCATAGTGCTGAAGTGCTATCTCGTGCTTCAAAGCAAGAAGGCTGTGACATGCCTTACAGAGAAAATATGTGGGGGCTTTCTATGTTCGAGAAGTTTTGTTCAGGGTTGGATTACAGTATTGTTGGCTGGGAGTTCAAATTAATGACTCAACAATATATACTAAATAAGGTGTCTTTAAGCAGAAACACAAAATAAAGTTCTGTAATGATTGGTTAATGACGATGTGCCCAGAGGCTTGCAGGGACCCTACCCTGGAGTTCCTCAGGCGCAGTGTTTCAGTATTTATGATTCAGAGTCTGTGGCAACTTTATGGAACATGACTGTCATGAATGATGAGAGTCTATACTATGCGGATTACCTTACCATCCGTACAATGGAGGACTATGCAGCCAGGGTGTAGAACGGTCAGGGAAAGGCTTTCATTCTGCCTGAGACAAAATGAGTGATGTTTTTCTGAAGTGAATATGGCTAATCTTTGTTCATATAGAAATTGCAGTTGTAGATTAAGATAATTGTTCACTTAAAGGAATAAAGTAAATTACAATAATGCAGCCCCCTTTAAAGACATAATATCAAAGACGTTTAAGGACCATTTGGTTCATTTTCAAGAACCAATGTGCGTGTCTGGACTGATTTCTGGCCTTTGTACTTATGGAAAACAGTTTTTTTTTCCCCCACCCACAGTCCACAGAGTGCTCCTTATGGAAAAGGAGAAGGCCCTTTGATTTGACTACCCTTCACCTATTTGAGTCATGTATTCTCTGAAATTCAGAAAGAAGAGTGCTACCTGAATTAGAGTTTCTAAGTGAAAAGAATGAAAGTCACCTGTACAATGAAAGCAACTTATGGGAAGCCTCTAAACATAGATGGACATGTTTCGAGCTACTTCTTTATTTTATTTTATTTTATTTATTTTTTAAAATAAATTTTATTGGGGAACAGTATATTTTTCCCAGACCTATCAGCTCCAAGTCAAGTTGTTTTCCTTCAATCTTAGTTGTGGAGGGCACAGCTCAGCTCCAAGTCCAGTTGCCATTTTCAATCTAGTTGCGGGGGGCACAGCCTACCATCCCATGTGGGAATCGAACCAGCAACCTTGTTCTTAAGAGCATGTGCTCTAACCAACTGAGCCACCCGGCTGCCTACTTCTTCTTTATTAAAATGTTTGACCAGTGACAGATACCAGTTTTCGGCAGAGCGTACATGTTAATGAGACCCTGCTTAGGGGGCCCTATAAATGCACGGTTTGTACTTTATTTTGTACCCAAACCCCAGAGGACTTTTTGGGAACGGGATCTAAAGTTAGGGCATAAGAGTCCCTGATACTACCCAAATACACACTGTTGACTCCATGAATAGAAAGGAGTTGGGGTGTTTCTGAAATGAAAAGAGCATTGAAAAGGGTGGTCTTTAAAGTTTCCAGCCAATTAGATTCTTTGGGGGAGGATAAAACATCTCTGAAAATGAGAAGCTGTTTCAAATCTGTATGTGAATTACTTGAATCAGCAACTCTAACCAACATGTAACCCAGTTTCTCCTGAACTGTCAGGGTTGGGATAGAAAAGATACATTTTGAAATAGTGCCGAGAGCTGGCACAGGTGGCATGGAGACCTTCTGACCATTATAACCTAAATGTCCTTTCCAAGAGAATGCTCTGGAGAGGAGCAGCAAAAAGAAGGTGGCAGTTCAAAGCGGGGAACACAAATTTGGAGACTTTGCTATTGCAGGTTCAAACCAGGCTACCAAGACTAAATTGCTACAGTCCAACCTCTTCAGTTGAACTTGCTGCCTCCTGCTTCCCCTGTTCATTCCCTGCCCCTCCGCTGCTTGGGAGGGAGCCCACGGAAGGAAATTATACGGGCAGGATAGAGCCTTGGATATTCAGTCCACTGCGTACAAAATTCCAGCTTAATGCTTTAAAAATAATAATCACAAATATGTGGTAGGCTGAGAAATAGACTGCCCCCCCCCTCATAAGTTGTTCACATTCTAATCCCCTACTATGCCATATAATCCTTAGATGGTAAAAGGGACTTCACAGGTGTGATTATGTTAAGAATATTGAGATGGGATGCTGAGTAGCTTGGATTGTCCAGGTGGGCCCAATCATGTAAACACAAGGGTCCTTACAGGTGGGAGGTGGAGGGCTCCACTACCACAGAAGAGATTTGATGATAGAAGCAGGATTGGGGTAATGTGCTTTGAAGCTGGAGAAAGGGGCTCTAACTAAGCCAAGGAACACAGGTGGCTGAAAAAGGCAACGAAATACGAGGTGCTTAGACTCTTCCCTCAGAGCCCTAAGAAGCAACCAGACTTGCTGACCCGTTGACTTGAGCCCAGGGAAACAGATTTCAGATTTCTGATCTCCAGAATGGTAAAAGAATAAATGTGTCGTTTCATAAGCCACTAAATTTGTGGTAATTAGTTACAGCAGTCATGGGAACTAATATGCTACCCAAAGGATGCCTTTATGACACTGTTATTATATTATTTCCTTTTAGAAATATAAGTTCACATAATATTTGTGGGGATATGTCTTTCTTTTTTGCAAATGTTTCCTCACATTTCATCTTTTCTTTATTAGGGAAACTAAACAAATTTATTTAGGCATTTTAAGAGGAATGGCTGGGAAGAATCATATAATTATGGCATTCAGAAGCACCTGGGGGAAAGTTAGTTTGTTTTCCAATGAATTAGCTGGGACTGAAGTCCAGGTCTCCTGACTGCCAGTCTAATGGAGACAGAAGATGAAGCAAGGGACCTGCTGTCCCTCTGTCTGGCCTCCGGGAATTTCCTGCCCCCTTTGTGAAAACGGGTCAACTCTGTCAGTTGCTGCCATATGTGATTGTCACACTGCTGAGAACTAATAAGCCTAGGAATAGCTCTTAATTTAGGAAGGGGCAGTGAAGAAACAAGGACCAGTTGGAACAAAGTTATTTTTAAAATTTATCCCAAGTGTATAGTTATCACTAAGGAATTGCAGTGTATGATTTGTTGTTTTAAGCCTTCATTAAGAAATAAAAGGAGTTTTCTCCAAACCTCACCCATTAAACCTTGAAATCCAATCCTTATTCATTGAGATAGAAAGTTAGTTGCAAAGTCTGGAGAGGAAATGGAACGCCATAAATTACCTCGATTGAAACCTTTCCTTTGTCTCTTGTTGAGTTCTTTTGGAGACTAGTCCAGGGAGAATAAGAATGCAGCAGAAATCAAACTTGCCAAAATGATTATAATACTCCTAAGTCTGGGCCTAATTATCATCAATGTTTACTTTTTAGGTTGCTGTCTTGATAAAGGTTTGTGAGGAATATCTACGGCTACAGATATAAGGAAGCTTTTAGCGTATGGTTTTTTTTTTTTCCCCCACTTAGATGGGAAAAAGTGTAATCCTAAAACATCTAAATACTTCAAAAATAATGTAGAAATACTAACCTAAAGTTTCCTACATTTAAATGGGATGAGGGAGATGTAGAAACGTTACACACTTGCTTCTGGTAGCTTCTGTAATCCTGGCGACAGTCTATGAGGCAAATATTGTTATTTCATTTTGCTTGTCAAGAACTTGTAGTTCAGTGAGCTAAAGCCATTAGAAAAGTTATGGAGAGCAATTTGAAGAGAATTCAGGTCTCAAGACCCCAGATTGAGAGACAAGGCTGTTATAATTCCTTGTAAACCGGTGCTCTTTCCTGCACATTCAAGGGCCTGTGCAGGGTATGTGAGTGTGAGGCCAAACGCAATGCCAAACCTTCCCAGTTCAGGTTTTTAGGTCTTCATTGAGGAAAATTTTTATTTGTATAACTGTCTTTTTTATTTTTTGAAATGATGGCTTATTTGTTTGTATTCAACTTGCCTACATTTATAATTTGTTATAAAAGTAATAATATGCTCATTATAACAGGTCTTCAACTAAACAAGGCTAAAAGTGTATATATTCTTCCATAACTTTTCCCAGGTTCATATAATGTAGAACTGTCATTTTAAGGGAAAGTGTTGCCTAGTTTAGGACCTATTGAACAGAGAAAAATTTATTGCAGTTTGAATACTTCTTTTTCACACATAAATCATTGCCCCTAAAACATGGCATAGACTTTGCTCTCTTCAGTAGTTAAAATAGTTCCCATCATTTTTTTTTTAAAGATTTTATTGGGGAATTGGGGGAGGGGAACAGCACTGGGGAATCGGGGAAGGGGAACAGACAAGTTGCTGTCCTTTTGTTCTTCAGTCTAGTTGTGGAGGACGTCACTTCACTGGCCCATGTTGGTATTATCATTGCGCTCTTCCCGGGTGAGGCAGTTGCTCGTTGGCCATTGGATGGCCGCTCACGGCGACTCATGGCAGCTCATGAAAGTGCACGCCAGCTACTGGCCAGCCCCACTGCAGCCTACACTGCCATTGCCGGCGACTCACAGCAGCCCAGCTCCAGGTTGAGCTGTTGTTCACCATCTTAGCTGTAGAGGGCGCAGCATCACTGGCCCTCATGTGGGATCTGAACTGGGGCTCTGCTGCTCAGAACTGGTGTCTCAAGCCAAGTCTTAACCAACGCATCACTCGGCTGGCCCGTTTCCCTGCATTTTTGTTTATCCCCAACCTCGTCTGGGATACTTCAGATCCAAATGCAGTCACTTGTGGATGAATGAGATTTTGATGTGTTACCAGTTCTCCCCATTGCACATTAGGCATATGTAACTCCACTTATTTAAACATTTTCCCCCTCAGAATGGCTAAGCGCCTAGGTCCTAGAGCCCATGAGGAAGAAGCTCCTTGGGCTTTTGGAAAGACCTTCTCTCGGTGATATTAGGACTCCTTCACATACAACGGGAGCTGCTGCACTTGAGGCCTGCAGGCCCCCAAAGCCTGCTGAAATGAGCAGTAGTCCATTTATTGGAATTGACTGTGTGCAGCATCCGACTTCCCAGGTGGCTCATGGCTGTGTCTCTGGATTTTGGTTTTCAGGCAACCCCTTGGAATTGCCCTCAGCCTTCTATGAGTTTCCAGTTATTGCCCCTCCTGCCTATTTACTCTTTCTGGAACTATAAGAACAAGTCCACTTTTGCTCCCACATTCCTACCGCTGACCCAGTTTGTTCCCCTTTTTATCACAGCATTGTTCACCTCTGCAGAAGGCTGGCAGAGGTCTACTAATGATCATAATACACCACCTCTGCCTATTTTCAAGAACAGAGCCACAGAGATCAACTGTGTAGTGGACTAAGTATTTTGGTTGGATATTTTCTGTTTACCCCTCCAAGCCTACTGCCCCCTCTGCTCCACAGCCCCGGAGGCCTCATGGGACCTTTCCTCTGGCTTCCGGTTAGCAATGGGAGACACCGGCAAGAGGAGGGAGGGCTGCAGGGGAGTGAAGTAGGGGTGCTTATTCCACAGCTCCCACTCTCTGAGTTGCTTGTGGTTGAGGCCACAGCTCTTCTGGGCTCTGGGAACCGCTCTCTCCTGCATCCCTCAGTCCTAGGCATGGTCGTGGCTCCCTGCTGTTGCCTGGCCTTCCCGATACCTTGCATAGACCATTGTCAGCAGTGTCTGTCTTAGCCTTTCCTCCGTGCCTCTGTGGGAGTGAGCTATCTGTTTTTGCTAGGATCGCAGTTTCTGGCCTTCTTTTCCTAAGGCCTCCCCTACTCCCGCTTGCCCATGAGTGGCTCTTCTTTTCTCTTTATGTGTCACTACTCTTATCACCTGCCTCTTTCTCCCATCCGTGGTTTGGACAATTGTCTATCATCAGTACTTTCTACCTTAGTAGGAAATTATCTCAGAAAGCAGTGTCAGAACCAGAGGGCATTTGCGAAATCACATTGTCTAATGGGTTTTTATTCAAAGATGAAGAAAATAGGGCCAGAGGAGATAAATGTATTGCCTGAGGTCCACCGGATACTACCTAGAGGCTGCTCCACTGTTCTTTCCTCTGCACAATATAGAGACTGAGGATAAATGTCCCAACGAGGACACGCCTTCAAAAATGAAGGTCAGTACATGCCACCTTCTGAAATTGAAACCATTAAAATCCAACATCAAATAGATGGAATTATCCCTCTGCAGAAATAAATTGCATTTTAAGAGGAGATACTGGTTTTGAAAATGTATTGCTGACAAGTTGAGTATGTTTCACCATCTTCAACTAGGAGACTTAGAGAGGTTTCCCAGAAGTTAAGATATGTTTTATTCCACTGGATTTTACATGCATAAAGGAATGCATCATCAGAAAAGGAGGGTTATTTGTCTGGGGAAGAGAGAAATGTGTAAGACTTTATTTGTATATCTCTAGTACTTAGTAGTTATCTCAACTGTCATCCCAATCGGCTGACCCTAATGTTCTGCTTCAATTCGCAGACATATCATGTTACTACTAGAGTCTGTTAAATTCAGCAAACACTGACTATCTACTATGAGCTGCTCACTGTACCAAGAATTGGACATATAAAGACGATCTAAATGTAGATCCTGCCTTCAAGTACACTACATGGGAGAGAGACACAAGAACAGATAATTTTTTTTATTATTATTAGTTTCAGGTGTACAAGACAATGCAATAGTTATCCTTTTCACCCCTCACAAAGTGACAACCCCCCTTCCCCCATTCACTGCCCTCCCACCCCTGATATCATACATATCTATTACAATTCAATTGACTCCATTCCCACACTATACTCCACATCCCATGACTATATATGTATTAAATTATAGTTGACATCTAATATTATTCAACGGCAGCTTCAGATATATAGTGCAGTGGTCAGGCCTCTACACCGTCCATGATGTGGTCTCCCTAACAAGACATGAATCCATCTGGCCCCCTAAAAAATATTCACATTATTGATTATGTTCCTCAGACTGTCTTTTCTATCTCTGAGGCAATATTGTAGATACCAATTTGTATTGTCTCATTCCTTCCCCTTCTCCTTCATCCCCACCCGCTCCCAGCTAGCAATCATCAGTTTTTCCTCTGTGTCTCTGAGACTATTTCAAAAACAGATAATTTTAATATAGACTATGTTAGCTCTCCTTGTTGTTTTCTCTCCTAGGCTGCTCTTTTTCTTTTTTCAAACAGCTAGCTACTAGGAAACACCTGGAAAATGACCTCTTGAGGTCTTTGTTTTCACTCTCCTTTGATGGTACCTGCTGCTCTGTGACAAGCCAGACTGGGATGGGGTTGGAAGTGCCTGACCTCTTGACTGGTTTAAGAAAAAGTGTCCAGGGCCAATTGTGAAATTCAGCTTCCGGAGACTGCGCCATAAGGGAGGAGCTAAGTCACCACCCAGGGCTGGCGCAGAGTATTTGCTCAGTAAAGTTCATTCAACAGTTATTTAATGAGTGCCTACTAAGTGCCAGGGATAGGCACTCAACTCAGGAGTCAGTGAGACCCAGTCCTTACCTTCTTGGAGCCTGTACCCTAGGAAATGTCTTGAGAGTGTTTCCTGGAGAGAATGGCGGGTCTGAGAGGAGAGAGGAGCAGGTTATCCAAGAGCTCAAACCTGGAGCAGAAGTGGAAGCAGTGGGCATTCAGAATATTTAATGTGGCCTGGGGGTGGGGGTGGAGTTGAGGCATGAGGGGGTTGGACAAGACTTGATAGAGGTGCACATCCATAGCCGGCCTCAGGGTTACTTTTCCCTGAGGTTTGCGCATTTCTGTGCATATGAGGACAGAACCTTAAACGATCAGGATCCCCCCGGATACTTCTTTGTGACTACCAGAGTCGTAGCAGCCGGACTCATTGAAAACGACCTTTGAAAAGAACTGCTCTTAATTAAGAGGAGTATTTGATTCTGGGTAAGTCATCAGGAGGCTAATTTTATTTACATTCTTTACTGCTGGGCTGCCTCCCAACCAAGCTAACCAAAGGCCTGTGTGTTCCACAACAGCTTGTTGACTATACTCTGTGGCTCTCTGTGCCATGGTTCCCAGTGGCCTCTGTGTCTTGTTTGGGGTGCACATAGCAGACTTGCCTACACTGTTTACCATCCTTGACCTGGGCTCTCCCAAGCTCACCCACCTCATCTCTTGCTAGTCCTGGCCTTGCCCTCCCTGCAATGGTAGCGCACACCATGCCCATGCCACTTCACACCTCTGTCCCTGTGTTCCCACACGTCCCCTTCCTGGAACTGCCTCTTTGGCCTCTTTCTCTTCTCCCCAACCCCCACATCTAACTGCTTTGAGATTCAGTCCTGGCATCACCACCTCTGAGAAGCCTTATCTGTTCCCCCAACTGGGCTAAGGGCCCTAGTCTCTGGTTCCCATTCTAAGCAATGCATACCTCTGTCACAGCACTCAACACCTTGTATGTAAATTACCCACTGTGCTAACTTTTGTGTTTAAATTTACTGTCTATTCTCCCACTAGGCTTATTTAAGCTTAGATCTTTGTCACTTTGGAGCCTCAGCAACAAATATAGTGCCTGGCACATACTAAGTAGACACTCATCTTGGAAGAAGTTATTCTGATTTGTAAAAAACGAGATATGTTTCTGGGCTTTCCTGACATCCATAGAATCTGTCAGCTTTTCACTTTGCTTTTCTCTGCCCCAAGCTCTTCCTATCTCAGGGACCCTTGTATGCCCTGAGAAATTAAAGCCATAGAGATGGTTCATGTGCTGTTGTCTTGTCCTTGCCTATGAGAAGGATGACACAATTATGGGAAATAGGCAGCATTGGAGAAAAAGAGAAGGGAAGTGAACTACCTATGTCCACACAATCATTGCAGAGCAAGGGGATTGTAGGCTGGAGCTCTTAGCAGAAACCAGAGGTTGTTAGATTTTAAAATCGTAGGATCTGTTAGTTGGCAGTGCCTTGGGAAAAGCAATAAGTGACTTTCTTCCTGGGCATGCAATGTGGACACTCTGTGGGCGTCCCATGTCCATGTGAGGATGGTGGCTTTGGATGCATCCAGCATTCTGAGGACACAGCAGTTTCCTTTCACTGAGATGAAAAAGTACTTCTTTCAATGTGCATTTGGTGGTGGACATCATGGCCTCTCTGCAGGGTAAGATGGGCTTTGTTGGCAAAGAAAGGCAGATGTGGATGTTTAGGTGTTCCATTATAGTGAGAAGTTTCATCTTGAAAGTAATTGCCTGACACCACTAATTGATATTTATAGAAGTAGGAATAGAAGTTATTTCAGGAGGGGGTGGGTTATAGGCTAGGAAGGGGCATGAAGGAAACTTCTGAGGTGCTGGCAAGGTTCTCTATCTAGACCTGCATGGTGGTTACATGGCTGCCTATGGATGTAAACGTACCACTGAGTCCGCACTGAAGGCTAGTGCACTGCGTGCCCCTTACTGTATGAATGCCATCCTTCAAGACATTTTCAAGAAGATAATAAGTCATTTGTAAAAGTTTATATACTATCATTCAAAAAAAACAGGGAGACAGGAGGCTGATTCTGACATTTAAAAAAAGTGGCCTCTGATGAAAGTGCTGCCTTCAAACTTATGCAGTCATTAGTCACACAGGTCAGGAATGTGGGCTGTCCCCCAAAACCAAGAGGGAGGGTAGCTTAAGTCATAAGAGCCTGAGAAAGGGCAAGGCTGCTAAATCAAGGAAGGGCATCTGAACAGATCATCTGAAGAAAGGAATTACAGGCCTGTCCTAAAGAAACCAGGGAATGAGAGTGCAAGAATATTGAGATTTGGGAGCAGACCAACTTTTTCTTCCTTGAAAGTGGTGTGGTCAAGTCTTGTGGTATTTACAAGACCAGGGATAGTCAAGTCTCTGTAACTATACTTATTTATTCCTTATTTGAATGCCTTTCACTGCACCACATTTTACATGGTCATGAGATCAAAGATTTGATGTCTTAACTTAGAATTTCCAGCACTGAGCTCAGCACATAATGGATTCTTGAATTAGTAGAAATATACATAGTAACAGTGGCTTATTGGCTAAGGGTTGTTTCCCTGAGAAATAGATAGAAACTGATGTGCAGGTGCTTTTTTGAGAAAACACTTGTGAGTGTGAGAGAAGCAAAATTGAGCAGGGGGAGAAGTTGGCACTGTCACACAGATACCAACAGAGGCCTCAGCTTGGGAAGCTTTGGAGTTGGGATGACTTTGTAGAGTTGGCCATACATTTAGGCTGGGAGGCCCAGGCTTTGCATCTCCATGCGCCCCCTTGGACCAGTCACTGGGTGCAGGCTACCCTCAGAGAGGAAGGCCGGTCCCTTCAGCCAAGGGCAATTCCCAGCCAACGCTCCTGACAGCTGAGGGAATGAGAGCTTCCATCCTATGGGGTGAGATCTGAATGGCCTACCATGACTAGAGCCACTAGTGTGGCTCCCCGGTTTTGGGGACCCAGGCTCCTTCTACCTTGTTTATCTGTTGTCCCTCAAGTATTGGATGGTCATGAAGGCTTACCCTCACATCTGCATTCCAAGGGAAAGGTCAGAATGTGACATGTTTCTTGCTTCTTCCTTCTGTCTTCTCTTGGCGTGCTTTCCACTTGGACATGACCCCTAAGTTACACATTATTCCATTGACTTGCCATTAGCTAAAACAGTCAGATGCACACACCTAGCTGCAAAAGAGGCTGGGACATTTTATATATATTTAAAGTGTATAACATGGTGATTTGATATACATATACATTGTGAAGTGACTATCACAATCAAGTTAATTAACACATCCATCATTTCCCATAGTTACCTTTGTGTGTGTGTGTGTGTGTGTGTGTATGTATGTGTGAATGTGCACATGTGCTCGTGCACGCACATGTGTTAGAAATGCTTAAGATTACTTTCTTAGCAAATTTCAAGTATGCAATATGGTATTATTTACTGTAATCACCGTGCTATACATTAGATCCCCAGAACTTATCTTATAGCTGAAAGTTTGTACCCTTGACCAATATCTCCCCTTGGAACGTTATTTCTTCTCTGTCTCTATAAGGCACCAATGAAGGGAGCCCAAATGATGAAATGATTCTTTTTTTTCATGTCTTATTTCCCATGTCCTTATTTCATGCCTTACTTTTCTGGGGTGAGCATATAGAGCTTTTATAATGTGGATAAATATTATTAAAGTATATAACAGATGTAATTAATTGCTGGAAGAAAATGAACTATGAAGGGTAAAGTTTTAACTGGTTTTTGTTATCAAATATGGAAACCACAGAGAGGAAGAAGTTAGTAGAGTTGCCCCATATGGCTTTAAATTATTATTTACTCAATTCATTAACTCAACAATATTTACTCAATTCATTAACTCAACAAACACTGAGCATTCTTGTTGGCCAGGGGAAAATTTCTTCCTACTACTTTTGGTCAATGTTCATTGGTCATCACTTTTGTGACCTCCCAAGGTCTAAAGTTAATCAGCCACAAAGTGGGGTGCTTTTTCAAGTTAGAAACATGCACGTGTATAATTCTGGAGACTCAAATGCACAGACAACTTAAATAGGAGTTGGGTTCATTATTTATGGTTGCCACTGGGTTTAGCATGGAGCAGCAACACTGACCAATGAGGTCTCTGAATCTTCAGGAAAGTAGTTGGCTATGGGGAATTTGGTAGGGGCAGCTGACTTCACTGTCATGGCTCCCTTAGTAGACTGGGTTGATGTAGCTAAAAAAGTCAGAGGCTAGAAGTCTCCTTTCTTATTTCTTGCTCCCTTTCCCAGACTACACACTTGTGTTCTGTGACTCATTTGGGCAAAGGCACCATACCATTTTATCAGTAATAAATATTCCTGCTTAATTTTATAGTATCTTGATGGGTTAGGAGTAATCTAAATTCTGTGCCTGTCTCTGAGTCATCCACAAGCCCGTCATAAATTCTTCTGCCACATGCACATCTAAAAAATAAACTTTTATTACAGACATTTTCAAGTAAACACAAAAACAGATAAAATAACATAACAAACCTCATGTGACCTTCATCTAGCTTCAATAATTGTGAACATTTTGCCAATCTTGTTTCATCTACCGTCTCCATTTTTTATTTTTTGATGGAGAATTTGAAAGCGAATCTTTTATTGTGTCTGAACATCCCACACACATCTTGATAAAAGCAGCACACCTTTCATGGACATACCTCTCAGACTTCCTCGAGGCTGCCTATGAAAAGTGTTTTTGATTTTGCAGCAGAAAATTTCCCCGAGCCAATAAGTTGCTGTGCCAAGACCAATTAATTTACTCATTCATAACTGAGAGAAACAGTATGCGCTGTGTGCAAGTGAGCTCTGGAGCCCTTACCTGGCTGGTGCTTGCAGTTTATTTTAATTTGTTTGTCCTCACACAACATTACTAGCCAGTCACATCTTGACAGCCTTGAATGAACTGAGGGAGTCTCATTGCAGAATTAGGGGATCAAGAGACAGCCTTCTTTGCACAAAGGCTGTACTCCCAGCCATTATGATCTAAGTACAAAGTCTGTGTTCTCTGAGATTAATGACCATGCTAGAGGTGCCTTTTTTTTAATTATTATTATTATTTTTGCCCTTTCTCTAAAGCAGTCAATTTCCAGCCAGTTTGTAAACCTGCCATTCTGACTGTTAGGCATCAAGGTAGGTGCAGAAAAGAACTAAGGTTTGGAGCACACCTGATGGCTATCTCAGTCATGTTGTTTAACAGTCACCCTTCTCTACAAAATGTCTTGTTTCAATTATGGTAAAATAGACATAATGTAAAATTTACCATCTTAACCATTTTTAAGAGTACAGTTTAGTAGTGTTAAGTATATGTACATAGTTGTGCAACTACTCCACAAAACTCTTCATCTTGTGAAACTGAAACTCTGTTTTCATTAAACTATAACTCCCCTGTCTCCTCCGCCCTCAGCCCTGGTAACCTCTATTCTACTTCCTGTCTCTGTGAACTTGACTACTGTAGGTAGCTCATATAAGTGGAACCATGTAGTATTTTGTGACTGGCTTGTTTCACTGCATAATGTCTTCAAGGTTCATCTATGCTGTAGCATATGTCAGAGCTTTTTAAGGCTGAATAATATTTCATTGTATGTATAGAGCACATTTTGTTTATCCATGCGTCTGTTGATGGACACTTGGGTTGCTTTTACATTTTGGCTATGGTGAATAATGCTGCTGTGAACATGGATGTATATAAAATGTTTTCTTAGGTGAAAAATTCTTTTCCTGTTCCAGAATTTGTTACTTCTTGTATTTTTGGTGTCCACCATTGGTCAAGTACTCTCCTTCCCTGAGGTTATTACAGGACCTATAATACCACATCACCATTTCTTTCAAATCCTCTGCAGTTTCTCTCTCTGACCTGCTGAATGGCTTGCCATTGATAGGCCCACCACTTGGCACAGTGCTTGAGACATAGTGTAGATATTTGTTAAACAAGTGAATGAACGAATGAATCCATGCAGTAAAATGAAATTGAAGAGAAAAAGTTATTTTTTCCCATAAAATGGTTAGGAGCACTGGCCTGTCTAGGTATGTCCTAGAAAGCTTCTCTTTCAAACATCTGGCCCATGTTCCTATTTAAATGAACTCAATATAGCTATTCTTACACACAAGTACAATCCATACCTCTTTCCCTGCCTTTCTTCCCATAATTTAAACATAGTAGGGGCTCAATGTATATTCATCATATGTGATTAAATCTGTACATGAATACATGTGTGGGGAAATGATTTCATGAATGAGCCAACCAAAGAATATATTCTTTGATGGGTGGTATATTTCTTGGAGACCTTTATGGTGATAGGAGAGAAAACAGAAAGGAAGGAGGAATGGGCCATTGTTTATTCTCTTATTCCACAAACATCCACAGCTCTGGGTTCTGGTGTCCAGCAGTAAACTAAACAGGCATGGGCCTTGCTCTCACAAACTCACCTTCTGGGGAGTGAAACAGACATAAACAGATGATTTCCAGGTGTTTTTCATGCCAAGAAGGGAAAGAATATTAGGGGCCAACATTAGAGCAGGTGGTCAGGGAGGTGAAACCTTCAGATTGAGAACGAGCCCAGTCAGGAGATGGGGGAGCCTGTGCCAGGGAAAAGAAACACCTGGGCAGAGGAGAGCCTTTTCAAGGAGCCTAGGAATCCAGAGGAGAACACAGAGAGGTGAGACCAGAGAAGCCATCAGGTAAGCCATGGTAAAACATTTGGGTTTTGTTAAGAGCAGCGAGAATCCAGTGACATAATTTTTTTTTAATTAAGGTAACATTAGTTAATTACATAAATTTCAGGTGTACAGCATTATAATTTGGTAATTATATGCTGTATTGTGTGCTCACCCCCAAAAGCCTAGTTTCCATCTGTTATCATATATTTGACCTCTTTTACCCATTTTGTCTCCACCCCCCACCCCCTTCCCCTCTGGTAGCAATCATCCTGTTGTCTGTATCTATGTTTGTCACTTTTTTGCTTTATATTCCACATATGAGAGAGATCATATGGTTTTTGTCCTTTTTTGTCTGCCTTACTTCATTTAGCATAATACCCTCAAGATCTATCTATGTTGTCATAAATGGCAATACTTCATCTTTTTTATAGCTGAGTAGTAATTCCATTGTATATATGTACCACATCTTCTTTATCCATTCATCCATTAATGGACACTTAAGTTGTTTTCATATCTTGGCTGTTATAAATAATGCTGCAGTAACTGAAGAATTATATGATCTAATTTGCATTTTTAAAAGCTCACACTTATTGCTGTGTGGAGAGTTATTGAGGGGTGTGTCTGGAAGAGGAATATGCCAACAGTGGCTGCTAGAGCCACAGCCCAGGTAAGAGATGATCGTGGTGGCCTGGACCAGAGGTGGCAGTGGATCCAGGGAGATGTGAACAGATTGAAGATTTGGTTTGGAGATAAGCAATTGCCTTCCTTATCTCCTGTGTTTACTCTGCCTGTCCCTGTGTTTATTTCATTATTTCTGAAGCCAATTTCTCAAGATCGGCAGAACCTATTGCGACTGTTGTCACTGCCATTTTATGAATAATTTTACCTGGTACTGTGTCACAGTCTCAGCATTGGTTCCTTGGACAGTAGCTATTGCAAGCTCCTATTCTCTCTTACTCATGAACCTAAAAGATCTCTCTTTCTCTCTCTTACGTACACACATCAAAACAAAAAGAAGTTGAAAATATTTAAGTTAATATTTCACTGAATGAATATAATTCTGTCAATCTTGGTCACTTCCTTTGACTCCTAAGAAACAAAATTTTGGAGAACACATAGAGGGAGAAGGGAACAGTCTTAGAAGCATCTGTGATTAAAATGCAACACACTTTGCTACCCTCAAAATAATTTTTTGTTCATAGAAGGTGGTAAGTTTTGAGTATATCTGGAAATAAGCTCACATATGCTATGATTTGTTCAACTTGTTCTGAAATGGAGAAGAGTAGGCTATAATTTTTTAGTGTAACACAGTTGATTATCTGAATATCGTAGCACTAAGCTAGGGGTGACAGTTGCAGGAGTGACATCAAGGACATTACGTGGGAACTGAGAGCCAAATGCCTATGTTTGCCTTATGATACCTGGTTGAAACCTGTGTTCTGACTTAAGTCTTGGATCTTCTCTAAGGGCAGATATAAGAGAATTACTTTGTAGAAAACTTGGGCTCACCATCATTTTGACCTTGCTCTTGAAATTATGTAGGGTTAGCCTCAGAATCAATCAAACCAGTCTTCCCAGAGATCTTGAAACAGGTGATGGTCCTGTATCCCTCCAAACCAGAGCAACCCACTTGGTACCCTTGTCTTGTGGGAAGGGATAGAAACCAGTTAGCTGTTGGGATGGGAGAGAAGGTGACACGTATAGATTTCTTCCCTCAAAGTATTCTGAACTCTGCCTTCCCTGTGTGATTTTCTAAATATAAAATGTGACATTTCTTAGGCAATGATCATTAAAATGAATGTTTATCTTTTCAATTTACAAAATAGCATTTGTAAATTTAAGAAGACACATTCCTTTCTATCCTTACAGAGGGGACACTGTATATTTCAGGATTCACTTTCCATAATAGGGGATTTCAGCTTGAGATATAATTCAGGAGGTGCTTGTAATTGCATTCTTTTGCTGATTTTTCTCTTTCTTATTTTGAAAATGATTTTATTTCCTCATGCTATAAACCAAATGCTATTTACTCTTCTTATTAGGGAAGAACAATTAACGTATCGGTGAATTCTGGCCCTATTTATACATCTATTGGGTTGTTGGAAAAGTCATGATGTATTTTGTCTATGATTTTCAAAGGTCATTTATTTATATAAAGAACAAAGATCAATCAATGATATATTACCGATTTTGTTCGATAACCTTTTGCCATCTTTCAGTGAGCTTCATAATTCCTTGTTCATAGAAGGACCTGTCTTTATTTGCAAAAAATTGAAAACAAGGTGCTGATTTACAGTCTCATCTGAATTGAACATTATACCATGCAAGAAGTTTTGAAGAGAGCGAAACAAGTGGAAGTCTGAAGGTCAGGCAAGTATGGTGGATGTGGCAACACATCCCATCCAAGCTCCAATCATTTTTGACAGGTGATCAAACTTGTGTGTGGTCTCATGTTGTCACGATGGAACACAACTCCTTTACAATTAACAAGCTCTGGGCATTTCTTGATGATGGATTCATTCAAATTGTCGAATTGCTGACTGTACACATTCAAATTGATTGTTTAGTTCCTTGGTAGGAGCTCAAAAACATGACACCTTTAAATTCCCACCACACTGAGAGCATAACCTTCCTCTGATGAATGTCTGCTTTCGATGTCGTTTGAGGCGAATCATCACGTCGGGACCAATACCGATTGTGCACCACACTATTGTAAACAACCCACTTCTCATCACCAGTTATCAGTCGCTTCAAAAAAAGATCGTTTTCCCCATGTTTAATGGGCATACTGCAGATGTTTACATGCACGGTCAAATGAACTTCTTTGAGTTCATGCAGAACCCAAATATCGAGCTTGCTTACGTATCCCAGCTTCTTCAGGTGGTTGCGAACGCTTGAATGATGGATGTTCAATGTTTCTGCAATCTCTCGTGTCGTGTAACATGAGTTTGACTTGATCAATGCCTTTATTTTGTCGTCATCAACCTTGGTGGCCCCCCCTGACCAAGGAGCATCGTTGAGATCAAAATCACAAGTGTGGAATTTCGTGAACCATCGTTGGCACTGACATTCTTGTAGAGCATTGTCACTGTAAACTTTATGCAACTTTTCACAAGCTTGATGCGCGTTTTTTCCTTTATGGAAGTAAAACAATAAAATATGGCAAAAATGCACAGTTTGGTCTTCCATCTTCAACTTGTTGTAAAATCTTCAAAACTCAACCAAATCACTCAATTTTTTTTAGAATGAAGCTAGAACTGTCAGCTGTCAAATGACATAGCAATATCATAGATGCGAATGACTCTAGTACTTACAAAAATGAACTAGTGCTATCTGTTGCAAACATGCATCATGACTTTTCTAACAACCCAATATTATCAGAGAGGATTACTTGTTTGCTTAAGAATGAAGTTCTATCTCATTTAAGACCATTTTTGTCTGTTAGCAACTGAATTCTATTTAAATTTTTTGTAAGTATGTTTTACTTCACACCAAAGAGCCATTATTTTAGAAAATCAGAACATTAAAACTTTTTAAACAAATAAAAAATGTATTATCTGCTTATAATATCTTTCATAATTGCTTTTTCCTTTAGATGTAGCAACAATTGATCATGGGTAATGCTGATAGTAGCCAATTTCTAGGACAAATAATGTATGCTACCAAACAAAAACATATTTTTAAAAAAGCTTTCAGAAGAGTCACCTGCCAGGTCAAATTGACTAAGCATCTAAATAACATGTTGGATTTAAAATATATTTGTATGAGGCACCTCTTTCATCCTTGAGGAATAATAATAAGCTTTGTTGAGAAGGCTGAGCTTTCTCCAGGGTTTATTTGAGATGTCAGGATAAGTAATTGCCTTGCTGTTACAAATTTGGAACTTAACATTTTGTTAGGCCTATTTTTGCTGCCACTCTGTAGATAATAAATTTCATGAAGGGATCGTTCCATTGGCAGGAGTTAGTTCCTTTTGTTTTCTCTGCAGAAAATGAGTTGCTTTGCTCTGTGATAGGCAGGTATCCAAGCACTAATACTTTTCTTTTCAGCCTGGAATCAGGTAATGACTGGCCATCATTCTCACTGACAGCAGGGATGACAATCTTGCTCGTCTCATATCTTCTAGTGCTGCTCAAGGACAGAAACAGTGGTTAGAATTTTATCAGCAGGCTCGAGAGTCAAGGGACAGGAGTGAGGTGGGCTGGAGTAGATGATTAACTCTTTGAAGATTCCTCTCATGTTATCATCTTCAAATTGGCCAGAAGGTGCTGTTTTCTGTAGAACCCTGACTGCCTTCTCTCACTTATCCCTCTGGAATGATACAAACACAATCTATTTTGTTGATCCATCCTTCCTTCTCTTTTTATTTTGATGCAGTAGATCAGCTGTTGGCCAACGATAAATCCAGTCTATGGCTGATGAGCTAAGAAAGGGTTTTACATTTTTAAATGGTTGAAAAAGTGAGAAGACTATTTTGTGACATTCAAAAAATGTCATTGACCACGAGTAAGGTTTGATTGGAGCACAGCCTGCTGATTCATGTACATATTCTCTGGTAGTTTGTCTGCTACGTTGACAAAGTTGAATGGAGTAGTTAAGACAGATGCTGAATGGCCCACAAAGTCTATGCTGAGGCAGGTCGAGGCAGTTCTTTAGGTTTAATCTACCATGTATGTAGCTACAATCCTGATCTTAACTGCAGTGGCGATTTTTCTATATTGAGGAAAAGGTATTTTTTTCAGGCTCCAAGTGAGGAAAATTTTGAGCACATTCTCATGTTTGGTATCGTCTAATTGTATTGAAGGAAGAGTCAAAGCAACAAGATATGAGATCCAGTTCAGACAGTAAATCATCTAATGTGAAGGTAGTAGATTAGTGCATTCATTGATTTTACCTACTCCCTGTTTTTCCACCAATTTATTTAGGAGCTCATCTCAATTTAAGTGTACAAACTATTCAGAAATTTCAGGAACACTAGTAGCATTTTTTTTCTTTTTTTTTAAATAACATGTTTATTGTAAAAATTAATATGTGACTATCTACCTTTTTTAACTAAAAACAAAGAGAATATAGAATTTATTGTAAAGATCTAAAATACCAAATTTTTTTAATGGTCTTCATTAGTGTTTTAACATTTATTCCCCCTCTCTGTAACAAATCCTTGTATATACACGGATTATACTTAATGTGATGGCAAACAACTTCTAGGGCTGACTAATTGATAGTTGAAAAAAAATTACCTGAGGGTTTTTTGCATGTTTTAGAAACTTTAAAAAATTGCATATGTTCTGTCTTCACTTATTCAGATCAGCTAAATATATGGCTATTTACTGCATTTATAAGAGTTGTCTGTTAGATCTAACTACACATTTTGGTATGCTTTGGTATGCCCCAAATACTGTTATCCTTTCTTACACATAGGCATTTGTCTTCACTAAACCTCATTTCATTCTTTGCGTTGTGTGGCTTACCACCCACTCACCGTCAGATTGGTGTCCAGGCTGAACTGCTCAGTGTGCACCTAACAATGCGGTTTATGGTCACATGGTTCTACAGAGAGTTGTAATACCTGAGCCACCAAGAAGAGGGTGGCAGCTCCTGATTTCCAAATGAATGCTTCTTGATTTCCTAAGCTTGACATTTAGCTTTAGGACAAGATCACAGAACCCCCTCGGACCATATTAAATGGCAAACACAGGGCCAAAAATGTATAGAGGCTGAAAATAGCATATTTTGGATGAAGCCAAGGAAACACACTATAATGCATGCTCTGTCTTTAATGGAATCATTCCCTCAAGGGTGCTTGGAAATCTCAGGCTCATCCACGGCAGGCCAGACAGAACTCTCCCAGGCTGTTTACAAGGGCTGTAACGAGCCTCCTGTGAGCTCTGGGAGAATATAGGAAAGCAGGGCTGCTCTGTGGAGCCTTCCCCGGGTTCAGTCTGGGCTATCACTGGTTGATTCTGCTCAGCTCTGAAAGAGTTATTGGAGTTATCCAGCCAGAAATTGTGAGGACTCCAGTGGAATCTATCAGAACCCCTCTGTGGGAATTCACATAGAATCCTGGCACTGGACAACAGATTCGTATGAGCTCAGGTTCAATTATTCAAAATTACTGCCCCCTGCCCCCTCCACCCTCCCACTGTCCACTGCTTGGCCTCTTTGTTTCCTGTGTGCATTTCATCTCACTGACAAGCCTGTGAGCTCCCCCAGAAACTCATTGGCTCCTGTTTCTTTAACAGCCCTAAGCACTGGTGGGACGTTGTACTCAGTTCAGTAACTTCTCTGTGAATGTTGACTATGTGGCAGAATGGGAGAGGCTAGACATTCTTAGGAGAATGTATGTTTTTGCACGTCTGTACTGTGTGGTGTTAATAAGTCCTAGCCAGACCTTGCCGGGACAGCAATTTAATTCCCTTGCCATTAGTCAAACAAATAGTAGGCGGGACAGGTGTTAAGCTTAAATATCTCCAGTGCACCATTTAAACCATACATTCCACCTGTGGGTTTTCTGCAGACTGCCCTTTTGTTACTGTGGGTCCCTTAATTCTCTTTTCAGTCCCTTTCATCTCATCATTGTTCTCAAACGCACAGCTCTGGAAACCACATAGAAGCCTTTCAACTTCCCTTGCATTTTGTTTTATTCAGCCAATTGACTAGTACTGTCAGCTAATTGGAGTGGAAATGTAAAATGAAAGCTGTATTATTCAGCTGCCAAGGCTCCTCACTTGGCAGGGAGTGGGTGATGCTGGTAATTGTACCAGAAGTGTAATTGCTGTGGGTTCTGCCTCTGGATTTAACAGTGAACCCTAGGAGGATCTTCCTGGGAGACATCTGATACCTGCTTCTCTTCAGTGGCTTCCTGGCAAACGGGTGAGGCTTGAAGCAAATCTAATCAAGCATTCTTGTGTTGTTAGGGAATACAACCACTGTGGAATTTGCTGACTGCAGGAGTGGATTGCTTGGTCTAAGTACTTAGTCAATATGTCATTGCCATCAGAACGGGCAGCTACGTACTTTCCCCTCAGTTTGGAATGGGGGTGGGATCTGTGTTCCCAGAGATGAAGATGCTAACCTCATATGTCAGTTGTGGCCTGTACCACAGTGTTCTTGGAACAGTAGCTTATGCACAACAGAAGCCCATTTTGCAAACCAGCTAGGAATGAGGAAAGGTTTACATGTCTGGAAAGAGTTGAATAGCTTAATGGAAAAAATAAGGAAAGTTTCAGTTGATTAGTTTATCATTAACGTTGATCATCTCAGTAGTCTTGGCACAGCCAGCTTTCTTTCTTCTCTCTTTTTTTTCTGCTTTATGAATCAAGTGACAGTGGTAAACAATGTCTTAAGGTAGCTTATGTTGGCTCTAACATGTGGGAACATATGGCACAGGTCACTTCCACTCCTCCTAGCCCTGAGCCCTAGGCAGACAATAGTAATCTTTCTCACTTAACCTACTTGAACAGAGCTTCAGAACCCTTCTCAACACAGCATTTTAAATAGCTATTTCCTGAACTGGCCTCTATGATAAAGCCTGTTTACCATCTGTGACTTAGAAATTTCGCAGAATATTTCCATGATGAATCCAGAAAATGGAGCTATCAGCAGCTAAGTAATTATTAAACCCATTTGATTTGCCAAAATTAAGGAAGTTGTTTTGGGGGCAGCCGGTTAGCTCAGTTGGTTAGAGCAGTGCTCATAACACCAAGGTTTCAGGTTTGATCCCCGCATGGGCCATTGAGCTGTGCCCTCCACAACTAGATTGAAAGAACTACTTGACTTGGAGCTGATGGGTCCTGGAAAAACACACTGTTCCCCAATACTTAAAAAAATAAAATAAAGTTGTTTTGAATTGTGTTGTCTAGAACAATTTTGTTACTATGTCATTATTATTTTATTATGCCATGTGGCTTTATAGAAAGCTTCCACAAACACCTCTAGAGGAGAAACTGTTTTTGTTTCCGTAGAAACTTGAGATTTTCAGTAGGATACTGAGAGTAAGACCGTCCAGGCATGGCTAGCTGCCCTCGTTGGCCCCTGATTCCCTTCCTCCCAGAAATGCTTGCCAGCTGCAAGGAGGCGGCATGTAGGTGACAGCAGCAGCCAAAGTCAATTAGGTCTATTGATCAGTTATGTTCAAACCAGTTGAGATCTCTTCTCTTCAGAACTATCAAGTTTCAGTTGAAAGAGCATAGCTCTTGAAACCCAACAGTCCTGACTTCAAATTCTGGCTTCACCAGTTATATATAATAACTGACTAAATAATTTCTTTAAGCTTAGTTTCTTTTTCTGTAAAACAGAAGCAATAATAATTCATAGGATTTTAATGAATATTAAAATGTCATGAAAATTTAATGAGTATTAAATCAAATATACATACATGTATATAATATAGATGTATGCAATGTGTATAATATAGGTATTCATATACACATATGAGTGCATGTGCTTATAATAGACATATACAGAGGGTGCCAAAAATATGTATACACATTTTAAGAAAGGAAAAAGCTATTAAAATGCAATACTCAATATATACTAATAACAAAAGATGAAGACAAGTCACATTTGACTTCTGCAATTACAAGAGATTCTCAGAGTGGTTACCATCAGCGTCCAGACACTTCTGATTACGGCGAACTACTGCTTGAGCAACGTTGACCAAAGTTGCCACTTGTGTACATTTTTTTGGCACCCCCGTATATATATATATATATATGCATATATGTAATATATGTATGTAATAGTTACTCAGAAAATAGTAGTCATGAGTATTGTATGGACATATAACTTGTGTAATGGACATTTTAAAATTGGATTTGAGAAGTTGTGAGTTTGATTTTTTTTTAAAAAGCAATTTCTCTATAGTATCATATTTTGAAAAATAAGTTTCTAACTTGTTTGTACATTGGGAGTGGTTGTATAATATATTGATGTATGTGGTCATGAAATGCACACATGAGAAGGAATACAGCAGATGATGAAGTGCTTTATAAATTCTGTGCGGGGGTGTGCAGTGATGCTCCCTCTGAGAGACAGACAGAGGTCGTACAGAGGTTTGTCGGGAGTGCAGGGGAGGACTGAGGACAGGCGCTGAGAACCTCTGTGCTCTACCCTGTGAGTGCTGGGCACTGTGCTAGGGAATTGCAAATGTGTTATCTAACTAATCCTCTGATATTCCTTCAGGGTAGGTTTTATTATCTTTATTCTTTGTACACAAAAGGAAACTGAGGCTGAGGCAGGAGAAGTTTCTTGCTTAAAGATCTATAACTATTAGGGAGCTAGATTCCAACCCAGATTTGTTTAACTCCAAAAATCCATCTCTGCATTACAGACGATGTGGTCTAATTTCTGTATTTTATGGAGGAGGAATCTGAGGCCCAGCAAATGACTTGTCTTGTGTATCCAGCTTGGTAAAACCAGGTTCTGACTCAGTCCAATGCTCTAATGCATATTATGCTTTTTCTCCAATTATTTTCTTTTTCTTTGTTCCCTAATTATTTCAGAAGTCTTGCTTTTTCAACTATATTTGAAGTTCAAGGGCAAATATAAGGGACTGGGTTGTATTCTTCTGTATTTGGTTTTTGGGTTTTATTTTTCTGTACTTCCACTTTGCTTAACACAATGATAAATCCTCAATAAATTCTTGATGAATTGAATTTTCAAAAAAGTCTCTGGCGTTCTATTTTGAATGAGGCACAGGTATAAATACATACAAATATACATATTGGGGTTTTATCTTGGAGAAAGGCCATTGATACTTTATAACAATAGCTCTCGATGTTATGGGGTCCATTGCCCTGTTTTTATCCAGTCTGACAGTCTTTATCTTTTAATATTTTCCTTCAGTATAATTACTGATATTTTAAGGGCTATAACTATTATCTGACAATTTGTTTTCTATTTGTCACCCCTGTTCTGTTTCTTTTTTTCTCTCTTCTTTTAGGTCATTCCAATATTTTTTATATTTTATTCCCCCATCTACTAGCTTGTTAGTTATACATGCCTTTACTTTTACTGTTTCCTTAGTGGTTATCCTAAAGATTACAACAACCATTAATCATTTTTATTTACCTCTTCCCAATTAGTATCAGACCTTGCAACACTTTAACTTTATTTATGTCTCTACTGTTTTATGTATTTTTGTTGTTATGCATTTTATATTTACATATATTTTAAATTCCACAAGATATTATTTTTATTTTTAAAAATTATTTATTTAGATTTACCCATAACATTGTCCTTTCCATTACTCTAAATTTTTTCCTACATTGCTATGTTTCCATCTAGAATCATTTTTTTTTTTGTAAAGAACTTCCTCTAGCATTTTAAAAACATTTTTTAATTTTTCAATCACAATTGACATACAATACTATATTAGTTTCAGGTGTACAACATAGTGATTAGACATTTATATAACTTATGAAGTGATCACCCTGATAAATATTGTACCCATCTGACACCATACATATTATTACAATATTATTGACTATATTCCTTATGCTATACTATTTTATTCCTTATGCTATGACTATTTTGTAACTACAAATTTGTACTTCTTAATCCCTTTTCCTTTTTCACTCATCTCCCTAGCCCACCTCCCGTCTAGCAACCACCAAAATGTTTTCTGTATCTATGAGTTTGTTTCTGTTTTGTTCATTTATTTTGTTCTTTAGATTCCACCTATAAGTGAAATCATAGACATTTGTTTTTCTCTGACTTTCTCCACTCAGCCTAATATCCTCTAGATCCATTTATGTTGTTACAGATGGCAAGATTTTATTTTTTATGATTGAGTAATATTTCATTGTATATATGTACCACTTCCTCTTTATCTATTTGTCTACTGATGAACACTTGGGTTGCTTCCAGATCTTGGCCATTGTAAATAATGCTGCAATGAACATATGGATGCACATGTCCCTTTGAAGTAGTGTTTTGGGTTTCTTCAGATAAATACCCAGGAGTGGGATTACTAGGTCCTTCTTTGTTTCTTGTTATAGCCTTTGTTTTAAAGTCTATTTGGTCTCTGGTATAAGTATTACTACTCCAGCTTTTCTTCTTTGTTTCCATTTTCATGAAATAACTATTTCCTTCCCTTTACTTTCAGTCTATGTGTGTCTTTCAAATTGAAGTGAGTTCCTTGTAGGCAGCATATGTGAAGGTTTGTTTTCTTATCCATATAGCTACCCTATGTTTTGATTGGAGAATTTAATTCATTTACATTGAAAGTAATTATTGATAAATAAGTAATTATTGCCATTTTATTATTTTGATCCTTTTTTTTCTTACTATTAAAGAAATCCTTTTAATAGTTCTTGTAATACTGATTAGGTAATGATGGACTCCTTTAGCTTTTTCTTTTCTGGGAAGCTATCTGTCCTTCAAATCTAAATGATAGCCTTGCTGGGTAGGTTCTTACTTTTTATTACATTGAATATTTCATGGCAATCCCTTCTGGTTTGCAGTTTCTGTTGAGAAATTAGCTGACCGTCTTATGGGAGCTCCCTTATAGGTAACTAACTTCTTTTCTCTTACTTCTTTTAAGATTCTCTCTCTCTCTTTAACCTTTGACATTTTAACTATTTTGTATCTTGTGTGGTCCTCTTTGGGTTCATCTTGGTTGGGACTCTCTAAGCTTCCTGAGCTTATACATATTTATTTCTTTTTCCTTGTTAGGGAAGTTTTCAGTCATTATTTCTTCAAATAGGTTTTCAATTCCTTGCTCTCTCTCTTCTCCTTCTGGTACCACGATGATGCAAATGTTGTTATGCTTGATGTTGTCTCAGAGGTCCCTTAAACTATCTTCATGTTTTTAGATTCTTTTTTCTTTTTGCTGTTCTGATTCTGTTTTCTGCTACCTTATCTTTCAAATCACTGATTCGATCCTCTGTTTCATCTGACCTACAGTTGATTCCCTCTGATGTATTATTCATTTCAGTTTATTGTATTCTTCATTTCTTTTTTTTTTTTTAGCTGAGCCATCCTGCTACCTGTTGGCAGCTCAGCGGCTGCTCACCTCGGGCTGGACTTGAACCGCTGTTGCTCAGAGCTCAAACTCTTGAGCGAGCTCTTAACCAACTGAGCCACTCGGCCGGCCCTGTATTCTTCATTTCTGACTGGTTCTTTTTTATGTTTTCTGTCTTCATTTTTATGTTTCCTATCTCTTTGTTGAAGTTATCATTGAACAACCTTATAATCAGTGTTTCGAACTTTGCATCTGGTAGATTGCTTGTCTCCATTTTGTTTCTTTCTTTTTCTGGAGCTTTGTTCTGTTCTTTCATTTGGGTTGTGTTTCTTTGTCTCCTCATTTTGGCTGCCTCCCTGTGTTTTATTTCTGTTTATTAGGTAGAGTTGTTATATCTCTCAGTCTTGGTAGAGTGGCCTATTTAGTAGGTGGGGCCCAGTGGCATAGTCTCCCTTGTCATTTGAGCTAGGTGCTTGAGGTGTATTTCTGGCATGTGTTGTGTGTGCCTTCCTGTTGTAGTTGAGCCCACATTACTGTTGGCACGTCAGTGGGAGGGATTGATCCTCAGGTTGATTGGCTGTGAGGACTGATCATGACTACAGTTGAGGAGCTGTTGTTCAGAGGCTGACCCTCTGGAGCAGGATTTCCTTTAGTGAGGTTCTGGTGCCTGTCCAGTCTGCCCTTTGGGTGTGTCATTTGTGGAGGTAATTGGGTGGTACTCTGGTGTAGTTTGAAGCTGACCACTGGGTGTGTTGTTTCTTGGGCCTCTTGGGAGGGGCTCTGGTGCAGGCCAAGGGCAACTGCTGCCTGCCAAAGGCCATTTGGTATGAGCTACAAAGTGATCTTCAGATGTTTGCCACTTGCGCTGGGCATGGTGGCCTGGGAGAGGCTTTAAGCTGTGAAATGAGGCCAGCTGCCATTAGTGCTGAGCTTGGGGCTGCTTAGCAAGAAGCATAGAGAATGCTGAGGACAGATGCTGCTTATTTGGGGTTTGTGAACCTTTGAGACGTTTTAGGAAAGTCCACAACATGAGCTAAGACAGGCTATGAGTATGGAAAAGCCTCTGGAAGCAGCTTGGATGGGTCCACAAGTTGGGTAGGCCAGGTCTTAGGGAATCACCAGGGAGGGGCAAACGGTGTTAGTTAAGTTTATGAAGACTTAGATATCAGGCCTGCCTGTGAATGCAGGCTTTTGGGTGGGGGGTGGGGGCACTCAACAAAGGAACGGTGGCTTCTGCTATCTCTTCTGACTGGGAGAAAGCTGCCCCTCCAGCCCTTGTTCTGAAGCCAGCCATTGTAGTTTTTCCCTGTTTATCCCTGGTGCCTTTTGAGCTATTGCCCCAGTGCTGGAGCTCAGAGCACACGCGAGTCCATCAGCAAATAAGCCTGTGCGTGGCCCTTGAAGAGGAATGCCTGGGACTCCAGCCACCCTCCATCTCCCTCAGCCACAATCTCTTCTGATTTTCACAGCCAGAAATTATGTGGACTTCTCTTTCTGGCAGAGGAACCCTGGCTAAGGAGCCTGGTGTGGGGCTGGGACCCCTCGCTCATTTGTTACAACGTGGATGGCCCTGGAGGGCATTCTGCTAAGTGAAATAAGACAGACGGAGAAAGACAGATACTGCATGGTATGACTTATATGTGAAATCATAGGGGGGGGAGAGAGAGATAGAGATAGAGATAGAGATAGAGATAGAGATAGAGAGAGAGAGAGAGAGAGAGAGAGAGAGAGAGAGAGAGAGAGAGAGGTTGAAAGTCAAACTCATAGAAACAGTAGAAAAGTGGTTGTCAGGGGCTAGTAGGTGGGGAGAATAGGGAGATGTTAGGAAAAAAAGATATTTGTCTTAGCTGTTGGTTTTTAGTAGTCTGACTCCAATGTGCTTAGGTGTTTATATTTATTCTGCTTGATATTCATAGCACTTGTTAAATATATGGTTTGATGTTTTTCATTCGTCTGGAAAACTTTTAGCTATGATTTCTTCAAAGATTTGTTTCTGCCCATTTTTTGTCATCTTTTTCTTAGAACTCAATTGCCCATATACTAAACCTTGCAACATATTCCACATGTCTCCCTTGGTCTTTTCTATGTTTTCTATACTTTTTGTTCTTTGTCCTTCAGTTTGGATATTTTCGATTAACCTATCATCTTGTTTACTAATATTCTTTTGGGCTATATCCAGTATGCAGTTCAACAAAATTAATCTGTTTGTATTAATTTGTTTGTGTTTGTGTGTTCTAGAATTTCAAATTAATTACAGTTGTAGACACTTCTTAGCTGATGAAATATTCATAGTTATTTTTATATCTCCAATAGATGTTTTTGTCTTCTGTTATCATGAGTTCCAAACAAAATAAAGTATAATCTTTCTTTAAGTTACAAGGTAGTTAAGTTTCTGGATAATTTCGTGCCTATTATTACTACTTAAATTCTTTGTGTTTATATATAAAACAGTTAGGATATAGTATCAGTAGTTATAAACAAATTTTTCACTGACATGAATATTTGGTGGGACATTTGAAAGTCATGCATAAGTGGGACGGTTTTTCTTTGTGTAGGAATATCTTGCCTATTACAGAGATAATAGAATTTATTATCTCCGTTATTAAATGTCAGTGGGCAAATCCCAACATTCGAACTTCAAAACAAATTTTCAAATGCCTCTTGGGGTGGCATAACCCCTGTGTAGGAGCCTGCTTTACATTAAATAGTGAAGCAGGGTCACCAGTAATGAAGTCATTGACTTAGGGTCTTAATTAGGCCTGAAAACAGGTATAGTAGGATGTGAGTTGAATGTGAGTGTCAGTACAACTCCCAGCCATTTACTGGATGGTCAGTTTAACCAGGCCAACAGCCAAGAGGTTGGCTAGAGGAAAAGGTTCAGGACTGAGGACATGAAACAGCTTCAGATGATATGACACGGCTTTGACATGCTGGAACACAATAGCACCAGGGAGATGAGCCTAGTGTTCATTCAGAAATAGAGGGGCCCTTTTAGAGCAAAGGTCTTGACTGAGACATAAGTCTAGAAGGCAGGATCTCAAACAATGTGTACTGAAAATGGATATTGCAGCTGCAAGGCAAATTTTATAGGGCAGCATGGAGAGTGAAGTACTGTTGTCGGTGTATTTGACTTCTAGCAATTACATCACAAAACAGCTAGCAATTATTTAAATTGGGAATATCCATCCATCCATTTATCCATCCATCCATCCATCCATCCATCCATCCATCCATCCATCCATCCATCCATTATCTCAGTCAAAAACATTATAAGTGCTTATTATATTTCAGTCACTATGAGAATACAAAGTCACCCATATATAAAGAAATTATTTTCACTCCTCGGAAGGGAGAGAGAGACAAGTAAACAACTAATTATACAATGAATGATAATGATCTAGTGGGGAAGGAAGACAAGAAAATAAATAATTTTAATCTAAGAGATAATGGTATAGCTATAATTTAATTTTGTCTGCAAACATTTTGGATGTTTAATTTTTTTCTTCATTTGCCTTAGGAATATGCTATGAAGTCTCTGAGAGCTGAATTGTTAGAAGAAAAAAGAGTTAATTACTAGCTTAAGTTCTATGAGAGCCTTCCTAGTATCTGAGTTGCTTAAAGTGGAAATATGAGGCAGACTTTTTAATCATTGTAGAACTTTTTCTGTGGTTAACATCTGTAGGAATTTAGGAGGGCTATTTTGTCATTGGGTGTTCTTTGCTGGGCTTTCACTATGACAGGATTGTGTTAGAACAAATGGAAAACTGGGTGTAAAAAATAGAGTGTTACAAAGCTAAGCCTGCATTTCTATTGCTTCAGAATTTGGAATGTAAAGCACATTCACTGGATACTTAATTTTATTCTACATTTTGAAGAGTTTTTTTTCCCCTCAATGTACTACTCTAGGAGTATAGTTTCCACAGCCCCATATAGTGAAATATTTTGTAAACATTTAAGCTGTGGGAAAGTTAACTTCTCCTTATCTCAGAAACCGGAAGGGTTTTCTAAAGTTCTAAATGCTACAACTACTCTTCTGTCACAGAAAATACCATGATAAGCTGGTTAAGATTGTGGCAAGTGATCAGACTCATAGCTAACATTTACTGAGTGTTTTCTATGGGCCACCACTGTGCTAAGTACATTAGTTTATTTCATCTTTACTGTGACCCTATTGGGTCCTATTTTATCCTTAGTTTATGTATTAAGAAATGGAGACTAAGAAAAGCTAAGGGATTTGTCCAAGGTCCCCAAATTAGGAAGTAACTGAATTGATATTTGAACCCAAGTTCATCCACTCTACCATACTGGCATTGCTACTTGAGTTAGTATGATAGACAACCTGTGTTCATAGACCAAGGCTGTGGGTTACAGAGCTGGGTATAGTGGGGAAAACATAAGCTTCAGAACCAAATTGACACTGGTTCAAATATAGGTACCATCACTTACAGATTTGGGGAACATTGCCTCCCCTCTCTGAACCTTGTTTTTCTCATCTGTAAAATGGGGATGGTAATCATATCTATATTAAAATATTTTAGGAAGAAATAGAAAAGATATGAATGTGCCAAAGAATCTGGAACCCAGAAGGTGCCGTCTTTCTCCTTTTTCTTTTCTGTGCAAAAGAGAACTTGGAGGAGTAAGTCTGGCTTTATTAAAGCAGGGGAGCTTTGGGAGCCTGAGGCAGGGAAATACTGACTTAGTCAAGGAGGCAGAGATGACTTCAACGAGAAAGTGGTATTTCAACTGAAACTAGGGCGCTGTGTGGAAGTTAGATTCAGAGGATTGGGAGTGGGCTGTTGTAGACACAGGTAACATGTTAGGCAGGTAAGTCACTTAACTCCACAGTCCCTTCCTCTGTAAATTTGGTAGCACTGCCCCTGTGTGCCTCACCTTGTTGGACTATTAAAGTGAGAAAGTGGAAGAAAGAATGATTTGCAATGGTAAGACTGCTATATAAGGCATTCATTGTTGTTGATATAATATGATAACAATATGGCACAGAAGAAAAACGATGGGTTTGAGTCTCTGATATATCCATCACTAAATGTGCTCTGTACAATTCACTTAGCCTTTTCAACCCTATTCCCTTATTTATAAAATAAAGGTAGTGATGTCTTATTCACAGGGACGCTGGGAGGAGCCGTGAGATGGGGAGTGTGTAGAGAGCCTGGGGAAGTACTGGCACAGGGCAGTAGTTTGTTTCTTTCCTTTTCCTGCCTCCACCTGTGGTACTGCATGATGTAAGAAGACGTATGTATAAGGACATGATGTTAACTTGCCTTGCTGTTCAGGGTCTCTTGTCAGCTAACTGAACAAACACATTTTCAGTTATATATAGCAGCTATCTTTTCATCTGTGACTCATGCTGTTATTTCTGTATCCAAATGATACTCTTATAGCTGATGCCTTCAGGTTTATCATTTTAAGAGAACAGGAGATCAGGTACAAGCTAATCACTCTAGGATGCTGAAATGGGAAACTACTTAGGTCCTTGGTGTGGAAAACAAGAAGCTGCCTGCGTAAGGAGTGGTATATGGAGCAAACCTTTGAAGCAGCTTTCAAACAGGAAGTGGTTTGCCATTTTTGCTTTTATTTGCCAATAATTTACTCTTCCTGAAAGGGGATAATTTAATGTAAACACAAAGGCTCGTATCTTTTCTTAGCAATAAATGTCCTCTGCTCCTTTTTATCGAGAGCTGGATGAGGAGTTTTACATGAACTTTAAAATGAGACCAAATGCAAAAGGTATTGTTTATCTAAGCTGCCTGAGGAAGGACACTTGGGGAAAGAATTGAACTCTAAAATAACCTTATAAAAGTTATTGATTCGTTTCTTTATAGTTCCTTGCCAAACAAGAACCATTATTTCTGTGCCCAAACTGGAGCGAGGTCAAAGAACCCTTTTTTTTTATGGATTATCTTTTCCTGAAAACCAGACTTGTCAGGAAAATGAACCTCCATAAATGAAAACATGAGACCCGGTTGACTATTGTGGCCCTTTCATTGCTTTGAAGGACACAGTTAATTTTTAAAATTTTTTACTGAGCCCAAGAAGGTTTGGGGATAAATGGCTCACTCTTATGTATTTAGTAGGTAGTTTTCATGAACTTCACTTCCCCCATGCTAGTTGAACTCCAAAGCTCAGATTCTACCTATGGCAGCACAAAAAAGGGTACAACGTGTTTTCTACCTTATATTTTAAAAATAACTTTAAAAGGTAACAAATTTCATCTGCTATATGTGAGAATAGTTCTAGGCATGAGGGACACTGCAGTGAGCAAAACAAACAAAATTCCCGTTCTCCTAGGGCTTCCATTCTAGTGGGGAAGAGAGAGGCCATAAATAAGCAACTGTATAATATGTCAGGTGGTGAGTGCTAGGAAGAAAACAGAGTAAAGGAATAGATCGACAGCCTAATTCTGTCTGAGGAGGTGGTGTTTGAGCAGCCACCTGAATGAAGTGAAGGAATATGCCATGTTGATATTTGGGGGAAGGGCACTCCAAGCAGAGGGAATGGCGCATTCTAAAGCCCTGAGCTGGGAGCGCACTTAGTAGTTCCAGGAACAGCAAGAAAACCAGCATAGCTAGGGCTGGGTGTAAAAGGTTTGGGAGAGAGGATAGGAAATGAGGCCAGAGAGAGAGAGAAACAAGTAGCCACTGGGACTTTTAAGCAGAAGAGAGTCTTGACCAGATGCCATTGAGCTGTGACAACCCTGTCCTGAAGCCATCGCTGCATTCTAACTCCTACCTTGGAGTCTGGTTTACTCTAAATACCAAGCTATGCTCCCCAGAAAGTGCCTGGGGAGACTCTTAGCACCCACCTCCTCCAAAGTGGTTGTAACAGCTCTCATTTCTCAGCCCCAAACTTGTAGTCACCAGCTGGGATCTCCTTCCATTTGACTCAAGGAAGCTTTGGGTTTCCTAAGAGCCCAACATAAGACCAGAAATTCAGCAATTCCTGATGCCAGAAGATCCATCAGAACTAGGAAACGCAACTCAACAAAGGGAGAGGGTTGTGCTGTCTTTCAGAATACCAGGAACCGGAGGCCCAAAGCTGCCTCCAACCATCCCCCCAGGGAAGCCAAGGGTCCTGGTTCACCCCTTCCTACCTGGGAGGTTCTTATCAGCTCTATAGCCCAGCACTGAGGTACCTAGAGGTGACTTTGAGAATCTGAGATTTTTGTGAAAATACTTCATTTAAAAAAATATGTTTTATTGAATAAATGGGAAGTACATATACCCATTATTAATGGTCAAGCTTTTCTAGGAAATTTTAATATGTGAAACAGTCACATAAGTTATATATTTGTGTTACTGAAAAAATAGAAAATATGGATAAGGATAAAGGAAAAAAACAAAAAAAATCACCTAGAATCCACACTCAGGAATTACTACTCTTCACTTACTGGTTTATATAATTGCATACTTTGTTTCCATGCACATATCGTGGGAGTGCCAAAAAAAAAAAGTATACACATGACTTGCATTCATCTTTTGTTATTGGTATATATTGAGTATTACAATTTTAATAGTTTATTCCTTTCTTAAAATACGTATACTTTTTTGGCACTGTCTGTATATTTTATTATAGAAAGTCACATTCTACATACATGCTATTTTGTAACCTAAAAGCACTGCTTTGGGAGCTTCATTCCTTCTTTCTCATATTTAGTTGAAGAACCCAAGAGAATTTAAAATGAAATGAATTATTCAATCATTAAAGTGGGGTTATGCCATTCAGATGAAAGAAAATTTATGTTGTCAGTTGATATACTGCTCTGACAGAATACTATAAATAATTTTCCCCAGAAATTTGAGTATTGATGAGACATATATTCATTGTTTATTTTTAGGACTAATCAAGTGTTCAATAAATACTTAATGAAGTACTTTTTTTGTTTTGTTTTGTTTTTCTTCTTGAAGCACCTTGCTATTACTTTAAAATATTTAGGGATGGCGGTACTATATTATTTTCAAGAATATTTTATTCACATGTTATTAAAAATATAAATAACTGTTTAAACGAATCATGTTTTGATTGCTTTTTAGGTTTGTCAAAATCTAATCTTTTAAACCTATATTCTAGAAAAAAAAAGATTTTAAGACTATTTCTTTTCACAGTGTGTAAGATTGGAAGAGAGGATTATAAAGTGACAGAATTGCAATAGTAACATGGAAAATCTGTAAAATTTTACAATGTTATTTCTTTGGATTTCATGGCTTTATCCAAAGTTTTAGCTATTGAGGAACTCTAGTATTTCTACTTTCATAAAGCAATTTCATGAGACCATAGAAATTGATTCGTAAAGTTTTAGATCTGAAAAATATACGGCTATCTACGTAGGCCTTGGTAAAGGGCTCACTTTATTTAAAATTAATCATAAATTATTTACTCTATGAGGACATTATTATAAGGACTTTTTTTTTTGACAGGTCTAATGCCTAGATGAACATTTTTTTTCAGGTATAGTTTTATTTCAGTGAAGTAATAACCTCCAACATTATTTGGATTTGGTAGCAACATCACATAAACATTGTTTTTTCAAGATCTTGCATCCTAATTGGGGTATCTCAATTCACATGGATAGGTATTTTCTTGAGAGTAAGCAAGTACTCAGGGCTGTTCATTAATGATTTCAGCCAACACTCAGAAACTGTGCTAGATGATAGGGATATACAAAGAGGAATAAAATGAGATCTCCTTCCTTGAAGAGTCGGTCTATGCAAGACAGATATGCAAATTCAGAAAGGCTTCCTGGGCCCAGATAAATTTAACTTTGAATTAATATAGAAAAAAAATTATTGTTCCGTGAATGAAAGTGAAGTTATTCTGCTTTTAGAAGATCCTGCTTAGAGTTCAGTAAGCCAAGTCCAGTGATTGAGAGCTGCTAAAAAGTGTAATGGACTGTTTTTCAGTCTGGGGTCACTGAGGAAATAATTGAGGTATAGAGAGGAACTTAATACCTGGTGTGAGAATGTCGCACCTGGGAGACGAAAGATGACTGGTACCTTAGAGCCATACTTACCTGACGGGAGTACACGGAGCTGGTGTGTCCATCCAGTGTCTGAGTAATAGGAGGCCATGGGTTCATGGTTACGGCAACTTAGGGTTTTCCAAACCTAAGTCATCCTGAAAACGCAATCTGTAGATTCATCGCTCCCTTCTACTTCAAAGTCCTGGATCTTTCCAGTGCTAGGGTCTTAATTCAATAATAATTTCACTTTCTTTTACCTATGTAGGCTGGAGCATGAAGATTGAAAAGTCAAGGAATTTATGGGACTGTTTTCACTTTGAGTAAAGGAAATGTTTAGAGGATATTTTTTAAATGCCAGTAACATCATAGATAGCATTTGAATTAAAAATAAATTATATTTAATGGACTCTTAGTAAGTTCCAGGCACTGTTCAAATCTCATTAAATATGTCATCTCATTTCATCTTTTCAGTGACCCTATGAGTTAAGTACTTTGTCATCTCTACTTTACAGATGAGGAACCTAGAACACAGACACCTTAACTTGATAAAGGACTCACCATTAATAAATGGTGACACCAGGGTTCAAGCCCAGGGAGCCTGGTTCTGGAGCCTGAGTTCTTAGGTCTCATAGAGCCTTGTGAACTTGGGCAAATTGCCCTATCTCTTGAATCCTGTTTCCTCATCTGTAAAATGGGAAAAGTCATAATAAGGATAGTGCTAGCTTCATGGTTGTCATGCATGTAAGTGCTTTGCATAATGTTGATGTGCACTTGTGTCCCTCTCTGTTGGGCCAGCCCTCTACGATGATGGCAGAGGTTGGGGAAGCGAAGCAGGCCACTCTCCTCCAGCACCACACATACCTCCTTCCATCAGTGCTTCCTGCTCCAAGCGTCAGGCACAAGTTAGCGTAAGATTGTGGTCCATAAGTGGTAGCTGCTGGCTTTGGGAAGTTGTCATTTTTATTTAATCTGTATCATGAAACTGATATTGTTTTCTTGAAATCATCAGGGAACCTGTATTACATTGTGCTTAGGAATGAAATTTGTTTTTCCTCACCTGCTTGTCATTGTTCTTTGAGTTCAGAATAGATGGTGGTTGGCACACTAGTGCCAATTTAGTCTGAAATAACAATAGCGAGAAAGAAATTCAGAGGGATTCCAAGTCAGGTTCTAGTGCTCATTTGCTTTGACTCAGATGTTTTGTGAATTGGCTACTGGGATGTAATCTCACCTCAGATATATATTTTTATTTTTTAAATGACTTTGGGTTTGAAGTACATTCCCTAAGAGGTTATGCATTTAACATTTTTCAACCAGAAAGGATGACTTCATTTTTTGCTTGGGAATGTTGTGTACATCCATGTACATCTGTACCAGTGTTGGTATGTGCTCCAGAGAAACAGGAGCAATAGGAGACATATGTGTATCTTTATATATATAAAGAAAGATTTATTTTAGAAATAATACATTGCTTGTGCAATTGTGGTGACTAGAAAGTTCCAAATCTGTAGGGAGGGCTGGCAAGCTGGAAAGTCAGGAAAGAGTTGAAGTTGCAGTCGTGAGTCTGAAATTTTCAAATTTGTAGGGCATGCTAATAGCCTGGAAACCAAGGCAGAATTTCTATGTTACAGTCGGGTTGTTTTTTTTAAATTAGATATATTAGGGTGACATTGGTTAATAAAATTCTATACATTTCAAGTGTACAATTCTATATACATCGCCTATATATTGCATTATGTGTTCACCACCCAAAGTCAAATCTTCCGTTACCATATATTTGACCTTCTTCACCCTCTTCTACCTCCCCCCATCCCCTTACTCACAGGTTTTGAGGCTGAATTCCATCCACTCCAGGAAACCTCAGTCTTTGCTCTAAACTTACTGCATGTGTCTCATCCATGTTATCAAGGGTAATGTCCTTTATTTAATCAACTGATTATAAGTGTTAATTATATCTACAAAACATCTTCATAGCAATATCTAGGCTGCTGTTTGACCAAGCAGATGGGCACCATAGCCTATCCAAGTTGACACAGAACATTAACCATCACATTTGGTTTCAGCCTTTTGGTGTGAAATGGTCTGTTGCTAGCATCCACCAGTTTCCCAGCGAATCTAGTTCAAGTTGAATGCTAGTGTTCTGATAACTCTATGAGGAGCTTAAACACTTCTCTTACTCCACCCCAAAGTATTTTAGTGGCACTTCAATTGGTTGACTGAGGAAAAAAGGATGAAAACATTTAGAAAGAAGGAAAAGTCTTCACTAAGCAGCTTATGAACTGTGAACGCTTATGAAGGACCTAAGGTGTGCCAGCCAAGGACAATACCTGCACTGAGGGGCTTACAGTCTGATCCAGCAAGCTAAGTGGGGTCACAGAAAATGGGTGAGGAGCCACACATGAGTGGGGGTGTGAGATGTGCAGGGTTAAGGGTTAGAAAATGATTCATCCTTGAAGTTGAGGCTTCAAAGAAGTGTGTTGGCTTGCACACTATCTCTGGGGGAGTCGGGGAAGGGTGGAGCTCTCCAGAGGAGGGAATGTTATGAGACCAGGGAAGGGAGCCTGGGGCTCTCCAATGGCTTGACCAACTTACGTGGGGGAATGAAAATCTCAAGACTGTGAGATTTGCCAAGGTCAGGGACAGAGGTGAATGCTGGGTTATGGTGTTTGCACTTGATCCCATCGGAGGTAAAGATGGGCCATGCCACCGTTTTAAGCTGGAGATTAACATGGACAACACTCTTAAAAGTGGTTCGGTGTTTAAAACTTAGCCAACAGTATGGCCGTTTTCAACCCATATATTGTAGGAATTTGAGTTAGGAAAATGTATTTCGATACAGTCTGTGGTATCTTTACTGCTTTAGTTTGAAATCATTAGAGCAGCCTTTCAAAGAACAGAAACTGGTCTCTGTGTGATCGGTGTGATAGTTGGGCTCAAAGGTACTTTAAAATGGGCCCAATTGAAGCAGAGATTCAGCATGATGGAAGGTGGCAAATAGGAAGGAAATTCCTAAGACTTTTGCACCGAGCACAGTTTCACTTTTCTGTTTATGACCATTACTTTTCTTCCCAATTTGTTGAACTGATATAGTGTCATCAATTTATGTTTATTTAATACTCTCATGTTCATGATCCAAAATAATTTCTGAGGTCCTTATGGCTGGTGCCCGTATCTATACTTTATTTGTACAAACCCGATATGCCTAGCATACAGCTGGATACATTCTGGTCATCACCACTCAAGAGGTTGGTTGATCTGCCTTAAAAATATTGAGCTTCTTGTTTCTGATGAACATTAGAGTGTGTAGTGGCAAAGAGCTGGAAAGTGCTGATAGTTGTCTAGTGGCAAATTCTGCCGTTAGGATGCTGGTTAGTGCTCGTCCAAGTGTCATTTTTTTCTTTAAGCAGGCTGTGATGATTTCTGCTGGTTAACAGCTAAGAGAAAGTTCAAGTCAGGGAGCAGCTTGTCCTCTTGACGTTTCAGGTCAATCGATGGTTTTTACTCGGGATATCGACAGCTCTCTGCTGCATGCCCTTGTCTTTGGCTACGTGGGTTGACTCTGGTGAAATGGATTATACTGCTTTTATTGCCTCTCAAGGTTTAATCAGTGCCCAGCAAGCGCTGTGTGTGCCTGTGACTTCTTTTTCTTTTTAGTCATTCAGACTGTGGGGCTCTTGATGGTGATGTTTTTGTGTACTCGTACCTTGACCAGTCGGATTTTAACTCAGAGCTTATGCTTCTTTGCAGGACGCCACAATTTGGGAGCCTGATTCATGCCAGAGTTGCCGTTGTCATGGTGATATTGTGATCTGCAAACCCGCTGTTTGCAGAAACCCTCAGTGTGCTTTTGAGAAGGTATAGTATCCTAATTGTGTCCTAAAGTCAGTGAACTGTAGGGTTTTTGCATTTTTTCAGGCATCTGGCTTTGACATTTATCCCAAACTAATTGGAAGCATTATGAAACACGGGAGAGAATTTTTACATATCATATCAAAGAATACTTTAATTTCTGTTTATTGAGCACCTAGTACTCTGGACTAGGCACTCAGTGAAAGGTTTTACAAATGTTATCCCATTTAATATTATGTGGTGTATGTATCTTTATTCCCACTTTACAGCTGAGGGAAGTGAAGCCTGGAGATTTTCAGCAACTTAACCGTGACTATGCAGTTAACAAAAAAACAGCTGCCCAGAGATTTTTCCTGGGTCCGACAGTTGCCAAAGCTACTAATACTAACTGTAGCATTTACAAGCTATAGAATGGATTGAAAGTCTGGATTGATTACTTAAAAATGATTTTCTAAAAACATTATTTGTTCTGATTGTATTATTGTGCTGTCTTTGGGCTCCCTAGGAGCATAAGAGAGGCTGTGATTCGAGAAATCTCCTGGTATTTGACCAAGTGTAAGAGGGATATTTTATCTTGTCCCTTTTGTTCAATTTTTTTTAGTTTTTTCTAACTGTATATCTACTTGGTTAGAAAATATTTTTCCAGATGCCAACTCTTTTCTTTCTAAAGTGAGTCTATGAAAATGAAAAAACATAAGCTTAAAATTTGAACATTTGAAACTCCTTGGAGAAGACCAATTATTTTTTCTAACAAAGCGTTCTGTCAATTTCACAAGCACAGTTTATTTTTCTAGTTTTATTCCTCCTACCATAATAATTAATCTTGAGCCTTTATACCATAAAGTGCTAATAAATTCATGTTTGTTTCTAACATTGGAGTGAAAGTTCTGTATACCTTTAAGGTATTACTCAATTTCTGCATGGGAACATTTCTGAGAAGCTGGTTGCAAGTCAAATGTTGGTAAATTTGAAAATATTTTGTTGTAGATTATTGGGCTTTCTATTTTATGGAGTAAACACTCCTAAAAGATCACTATCTAGCTTGCTGAGTACCGTATTTGCCGG
>NW_017732207.1:495714-501110 GCF_001890085.2 Hipposideros armiger
TCTCTCTCTCTCTCTCTCTCTCTCTCTCTCTCTCTCTCTCTCTCTCTCTCTCTCTTATACATACATATATGTATGCATGTATGCATGTATGTGTGTATGTATGTATAAAAGAGATATATGGCTTGATGTTTTACTTCAAGTTTTGCCCAAATGTCTTTCTATTTAAAATTGCAAACCTGCACCCCTGCTACCCATTTCCTAGTCCTCTTCTATGCTGTATTTTTCTTCTTGGCACTAACTACTATTTCACATACACTATATTTCACTGATACTTCTTGTTTACCATCTCTTTTATCCTCTGTATATCCTCAGCACCTACAGTAGCATCTGGCACATGCATGGTACTCACTAAATACTTTTTGACTGACTGACTGAATGAGAGATGAAGCTAGGGAGTCGGTAAGTTCAAGCTTATAGAGGGCCTTGTGTGCTCTACTCTGAAGCTTGGAGTTTTCTTTTTAAGATGATAGAATACTAGTATGAAGGTTTCAGGCATATGGGTAAAATGTCTAACTTTTCTTTGAGAATGATCCCTCTGTTTTTTAAAAGATAATACATAATATTAAAAATGAGGACGCTAATTCAGAGGCTGTGAGACTAGTCCAGATGAGGGGTGAGAACCTGAATTGGGACACTGGTTGTGTGGGGAGCAAGAGGAATGAGCAAGCTCAAGAACTCTGTAGGGGATAAAATAATAGGACTCAATGCCATTAGGAGGCTGAGGAAAAAGGACAGGTACCTCCCACATTTGTGGCTTGATGACTTGGTGAGTTGGTGAGTTGAGCCATCAACTTATATTGGGAACAAAGGAGAATGAGGAAAAGCATCCTGTCTGGGAGGGAAATGATTATTTCAGTTTGGTGCACACTGGGTTTGAAGTGTCGATGGAAAGGTCAGGTGGATATTTCAAAAGGGCAGCTGGATATATATGAGTCTAAAACTCAGAGAAGAAGACAAGGTTGGAGCTATAATGTGGGTGTTATTAGCATATAGATAGCAGTGCAAACCTTTGGAATTAATGAACTCATCCAAACAGATTGTATGAAAAAAATGAGTAAAAGACCAAGGATGGAATTTGGGGAACACAGTCATTTCGGGGAAGGTGAACATAGGAGAGAGAGCCTAGGAAGATTATGTAGACATGTTGCAGAGGTAAGAACTAAGAAATGGTCAGATAAGAGAGCAGTGTTTTGGTAGCCAGGAGAGTCTAGAGCTTCCGGAGGAGTTTGTAACAACAGTGTTGAGGGAGTAATTGGGAGGAGGATTTAACATGATCCATTGTATTTGGAAACAGGTAGGCCACTGGGGACCACACTGAAGCTGGTGGCAGTGGAGTGGCAGTAGTGGCAGCTATACTCAAGAGGTTTGGGGGGTGGATGAAAAGTGGGGAAGGGAAGGCCAAATAAAGGCTACTCTTTCAGGGAGCTCCACAGAATGGAAGGACAGAAGTGGGACATTAGGCAAACACCAGTACCTCTGTGAAGTTTCATTGAACCTCTCGTCCCCACCCGTTGAGCCTCCTGTGTGTGCTGTGGCACTTTGTGCTTGCCCTTACTACAGCCTTTGACCAGACTGCAAATGCCTGTTTGTCTGCTTCTTCCTTCAGACTCTTAGCAACTTGAGAGCAGAAACCTTGCCTTCTTCACTATTGTAGCCCACCAAAGAGCACGTGTGTGGTACACAGAGCATGCTCAGTCAATACTTGCAGAGTGACCAAAAGGGAAAGGAGAGGGCTTTGTGGTTTCTTTTCTTTTCTTTTCTTTTCTTTTCTTTTCTTTTCTTTTTTCTTTTCTTTCTTTCTTTTTTCTTTTCTTTTCCTTTTTTTTCATATTAGTGTGACAGAGATATGATCACCTTGGGAAAGAAAGAGGAATGACTTAGGAGATAAAGAGAAATTGAAGGTTGGGGGTGGGGTAGGAAGGAGAGACAAAGGGACAGAATAAATAAATCATAAGGAATGGTTTAGGAGAACATAACATGTGGGATCCAGAACACGGGGTGGAGAGGACAACCCGCATTCTCTAAAAGTGGAAAGAAAGACCCATGGATGGATACAGATAACGTTAAACTTATGGGTCAGAAGAGGGACAGGATACTGAAGTAGTTCATACTTAATGAGCTTACTTTGTGAAGGCTTTGAGATTTGTTTAGGACTTGGAGGAGAGGAGTGAATGTTAGAAGCTGTCACTGAGAGGAGAAAGTACTGATCAAGGTTAAGGCAAAGCATTTGTGGGGGTGTTAAGGGCCTATGGGAGCAGGAGACCATCTATGTGTGGGGGTACCAAGCCGCATGATAGAATGATTTTCTCAGAAATGCTTACCATCCAGGTCTAAGAATAAGGCAAATTGTGTAATAGATCCAGGATTGGGATTCTGCCATATTAATAGAGAAAAATAATTGAGATGCAAGAAGTGTTGGACATTGAAGCTAACGTGAATAGGACAATGAAGCCAGCTCTCTTGAGTGACTAGAAGGAAACGAAGTACTCAAGGATCTCTCTGAAGGACGTGAGATGAGTAGGAGTGAGGGTGAGAGGGAGCTAAGGGCTAGGAGGCTCAGATTCAGAGTTGAAAGTTCCTGTTAAGGAATAATTTGGAGCGTGGACAGGTCTCAAGGTTAACTATGACTGTGTGGCACTCAAGGGAAGTAGAGGTGAAGATTGTTTGAATTGAGGTGGTCAAGGATGTTCAAGGATAGAATGTTAGGCTGGTTACTTCTATGGACATTGACGTTGTCAAGAATCATGTCTAGACATAGGGTAGAAAAGAAACTGAGACCTAGGCACCAAGTCTCTAGTGAGTGAGTATTAATGAATGATTAACAAATTGGTGAATGATAGTAATAAGGACGAATGACATAATTGGAGAGATGAATCCTAAGGGGGTAATGAGAAGGTTGGACCAGGTGCCCCAACCATAAGAAACTTTCAGCTCCAGGATCATATGCATATGTCACAAAGCATTTGGGTTTTTTATTTTAAGTAATGAAATAGATCATAGAATGGTAGAACTGCAAGAGGCCTTTAGAATTCATTTAGTCAGACTCCCTTATTTTACAGACACAGAAACAAACTTTTAGTGATTTAGTCACTTGCTCAAAGACACAGCTAGTCAGTGGCACAGCCATGGCAACAACCTGAGTCCTTGGCTGTTGACCAACAAATTGCTACTCTACCATGTTGCTTTTAAGCTTTCCTTTGTGTTTCTCAGCAACATGTGTTATTCAAATCTGCTGATGTATACATATATTAATTCATGGCCCAAGTTAATGAATCACCATTGTACCCTAAACTAAATTATTATTATCATTAATAATATCTTGAGTTCCTATCGTGTTTTTAAAATGTTTAAAAGTCCTTTTAGAATTTATGTTTTGTTCATGGATTGACTGGAAATAACCTAGTGTCAATGGCAATTCTAATAGTTATTTGTATCTATCTATCTATCTATCTATCATCTATCTATCTATCTATCTATCTATCTATCTATCTATCTATCTATCTATCTATCTTATAACAACATGTAATACATTCTATATCCATATCCTATATCCACATAGAATTACTAGCTGGATAGCTAGCTAAATAGGGACAGAGAAAGATTGAGAAAAAAAGAACAGAAACATTTTGAACCCAGACTATTTAACCCAGTCCTATCAGAATCAACTCTCTCTTAAGGATTTCTGGAGAATATATGTGTATAGAGGATGATACCATGCAAAGGAACACTGTATTATTACATGGGGTGGGATTTTGGCTACAAACCTTAATGCAGATAATAGTGGTATTTATCTAATCAAGTTGTTGTGAGAATTTAAGTATATATATGTATGTGTGTGTATGTGTGTATATATATATGCATATATATATACACACATATATGGCTATTATAACTACTCAATAAGTGTTAACTATAACTATCAAATATTATCAAATGATCATAATTATTGTTAGCTTGTGCTTCTAAATCTTGCCCAGCTCCCCTAGCGATCTTCACTGAAGTCTCTTGAGCATGCAGCCACTTCCCAATGCTCCCCAGTGCAAAGTCTGGTGGCCAGCAGGCTTCTGGGTTTTGTGTAGCCCACATCTCACAAGACTATGCAAGGTTACATGGTTTGATAGCAAGAACGCCCTGTCTCATCTTCTCTAAGCACCCACATGCAATTTTTTTTTCTCTTCCTTTAGCCCCAGTCACCTCTTTCATGTTCAATCAGAAGTTCAATAAATAGACTCAAGATGAGGACTCCTCCACTGCCACTGATTAATGAATAATCTTATATTTATGAAATGAATTGTCAGGGCCAAATCTGAAAATCAGGTTTTATGTAAAACAAAGAAAACTCACTTGGGGGCATAAAATATTTCTTCAAATCTTCCATTCTACCTGCTTTTCTCCCTTGCTCCCTGTTTCCATGATAGAATGTGAACAACGCTCAGGTTATCTCATTTTGTAGCTCAGATGATCTCACTTTGTATCTGTATTAAATTTTTAGTGCAAATTAGGCTAATGTCATTTCTATATTCTACTGTCTTAGTGGAAATTAAATGTGGTTTCTCTTGGGGTCCAAAGGGCACTTTTCTGAGAAGTCATTAACATTGTATAGTATTTACAATTTTCTAAGATCTCATATTATATGTTTATCTTTTATCAAGCAAATAGGAAGAAATCAGTGATTACTGTTATTGGTGCACTTATCTGTTTATTGGATTAACAGTTGTAAAATCTTAGTCCCATTTCTTCCCTACTCTTGTGAATGTAGTTATATAAAATTAGAATTATCTTGTAGGTACATTTTTTAAAAATAGAAGCTGCCCCACATAACAAGGAAATATTAATGCACACATATGTACATACCAAAACACACACTAACACACACTTTTTTTTAATTTTACTGAATTCTTTTTAGATGCTTACTCTGTGAACAAGTTATGATTTCCTGGCTAATGTAGGATCTCCTACCGCTTTTTATCAAAATCACTCATTGCCTGTTCTGCCACATATATAGGCTTGATGAAATGCTAAGATATAATGGGGGTGCCAAAAATTGTATACAAGTGGACACTTTGGTCAGCATTACTCAGCAGTAGTTCTCTGTAATCAGAAGTGTCTGGACACTGATGGTAACCACTTTGAGCACCTCTTGTAATTGCAGAAGTCAACCGTGACTTGTATTCAGCTTTTGTTATCGTTATATATTGAGTAATACAATTTTAATACATTTTTTTCCTTTCTTCAAATGTGTATACTTTTTTTTGGTGCCCTCTGTATATAGTAGAGGGGCCAGATGAGTCAGAAGATCTAATAAAAGAGGGCCGGCTGAGTGGCTCAGTTGGTTAAGAGCTCGCTCAAGAGTTTGAGCTCTGAGCAACAGCGGTTCGAGTCAGCCCGAGCTGAGC
>NW_017732207.1:501165-612192 GCF_001890085.2 Hipposideros armiger
AAAAAAAAAAAAAAAAAAAAAAAAAGATCTAATAAAAGAATCACTGGCTCCAAAGATAAATGTAAGCTCTTTATCATTTTAATAACTCTTAGATAAATGGATTCTTCACTATGGCAAATGGATGGTTAGTTAACAACTTCCCAATAAATTCTAGGGTGTCCTGTGGTAGCCCATTCCCTTGATAGTATCACATCTTGATAGGAAACACAATGACAATTATAGAAGACTTGAACAACAATGTAGATCTTTACTGGAGTCCCTGAATTCTAAGCAGCTCCCCACAGTACACATGATACCTCAGCAATGCTGTTTCCTCTCCCAGCTTTGTCCTTCAGTCTCCTGCCCTGTGTGCTTTGCCACTCTGCGTCCCAGGCAACAGTGAACACCAGAGCTTCTGCTCCTCCCTGCTGGCTGCATTAGGCCTCTGGGGGAAAGCTGGACGACCTGCCCGCTCTGTGGCCACCTCCCACCTTCATCCGGGTCTTTTCTTTTAAGGAGATATAGTTGTTCTCTCACCCTGACTGCTTTTCTTCTGTGACACTCAGTTGAAACATTTCTAGTGAATAAAATTCTTCACTTCATTACACGTGAAAAGATATAGACAATTTTCAAGGAAATTACTTTCACAAGGGGGTTCATTTTATCTTGGAGAGAAGCTCATCTTGACAGAGAGAATCCTTTTTATTAGTTCATTTGGTTTATCCTGTCTGTTGTTGTCACTCGTGGAAACTCATGAGATTTAGTGAACCTGAGATGGCTCGGGGTGTGATGAACCATTGTGACTGTATTTGCTGCTGCTGTTTTACACTGAGCTGTTTTTGAATGCTCAGGGAGAAGTGCTTCAGATAGCTGCCAACCAATGCTGCCCTGAGTGTGTAGCGACGATTCCTGGATCTTGCCATCATGAGAAGAAAATCTATGCGGTGAGTGTTTTCTGACCCACAGTTGACTCTGTGTCTGTTTGTCATTGACAAGGGAAGGGAAAGCTGAATGCTAACCTTGTGTTGACAAGAGAGGATTTTTTTTCCTTTGTCTGGCTGTGGAGGACCCAAACTCATGTGACTTTCCATGGGCATTCGGGTTTCCTGAATAAGATTAAAAACGGTCCTATTTATTCCATAGGCCCTACGTAAATATATGTAGATTGAATTCGTGTCTGTAGAAAAGGTAGTCTGAGAATGTTGATGTTGAACAAGTTGTGATGTTAAGTAATAAAAATGCCACCTGGTCTTTGTATCCCACAGACATTTTTTTCTGTTGATAGTTACAGACAGCCCTGAGTGGCTGAGTAGAGCAGATGTTATTAGCCCCATGTTAAAGATGAAAAAGTTGAATTGCAAAGAGCTTGAGGCACTTGCCCAATATCATATTACTAATAAGTGGTATAACTTGGCCTAGAATTCTGGTCTTCTTACTCTTAATTCAGGTCTCTGTCCCTTAGGGTAAAGTTTCTAAACTTCAACACTTGACATTTTAGGCTTTGATGGGGGGGTGGGGGGGCTGCCCTATGCATCATAAGAAATTTAGCAGCATCCCTGGCCTCTACCCATTACATGCCAGCAGTGCCGCCCTTAGTCCTGACAACCGGAAATGCCCGCAGGCATGACCAATTTCCCCTAAGCAGCAAAATGCTCACCTGCCCCTGTTTAGAACCACAGTACTAGAAATCAATCCTAAAGTTCCTTTATTATACTTTTTCATTCCAGACCCTTTAGGATTAATTCAAACATGTTAGATCGTGATTAAAAAGTACCATTGCAAAGTTTATAGTAGGAATTATGAAAATGGAATGGATATAGTTCATCTTCACTCAGACCTACATGATACCAGGAGGCAGCAGGCGAGGTTGAATGTGATAGAAAGAGGCTCTTTGCTTTAATCCTCATCTTCCACTTGATATAAAACTTTTCCCAAGTTAGTGTCTCTCCCCATTCAGGACACAGCATAGGTTAGCAGGATTTGATATATCCACTTCCGGCTGCTATTCAGTATGCGTAACTGAAGCTCCGTAAGTACAGTGCGCTTTCCCTGTGGGACGGGATCATCTCACTTGAGCTACGGTCTCCTAAGTACCTGAGGAAGCCCTCATTCACTTCTGCACAATATGGTGCTGAAAGACACCCAAGTGGGGTCTGTGTTGGGAATATCTTCAGACTGCGTATCGCCTATGCCGCTCAATTCAGTCTGTTATGTAGGGTGATGTAAATTTTACATTCCACAGAAAAGGGTCCTTGTGAAATGGAAAGTGCTGCAGGGCAGATTGGTAATGGAAGTAATGCCAGGTAGTAATGATGGGAATAGGTGTGTGGTTCAAGGTCAAAGCATTAAACTGAATCATTCCAATAAAAGAGCACATAGGATCAAAATAAGGTCAGGATCTGGGGAATATCAGACATATCAAATTAGAGGTTGTACCAGGGACATGGGGAATCAGGGTTCAATAAATCTTTGCATGGACCACTCTTAATGACACTTATCATTTACCCTCTCCTGTTATATTTGTGCGCATGTGCAATCTTCTTATCTTGATTGAAGAGGCCTGAGAAACGTAACAATATTTTCTGTATCTTTAGAGTGCTCTTCCTTGCCTCTCACCTAACCTGGCACTTAGCACTGAACTTTTCCTGGAGTAGGTGTTCAATAAACATTGAAGACTAGAGGACTCAAATAATGAGTAAATCCCTTCTCCAACTTATCCATGTCCTTGTCCCAAGGGCATGTTGGTCATTGACCAAATGCTTGTGTGGCTGGGCAGCTCTGGGACCACAGATCTGTTGATGGGTTAGTTAGAAATCCACTTGGCCTACTTTTTCTGGGAGAGCTCAGAAAGTCTTCCTCCTGCCTGCCTCCTTTGCGGGTCACCCCTTCTGCTGTAATATGTGATGTGGAAAGCTCTAAACTGGGTAAGAGCATATCCACATGTCATTTTCCCATGTGCGACTCTCAAAATGTACCCCCTCAGAAATGTTAAAATTATTTTTCTGGTACTGATATGGCTGAGAAAAAGGCTGAATGTAAGGAATTGTACTTTGAAGGAAGACATTTCTAATGGTCCATTTCTTCAAATAGAGATAGAAGAATGATTTTCTTTTTAAGCCAAGACAAAAAAATCTTCCCATTTTAGTCTTAATAAGGTTAAAATTACCATGTTTCTTGTCTTTCTGTCTTTCTTTCCTCTCTTTGTTTCTTCACTTCCCCTAGATTCTTGCTAAATCCTCCTTACTATTATTCTTTTTCTTGAATGGGTTAAGTGCTTATCTGGGTTTCCTCTGAGTCTCACCTTGTCACTTCATCACACATTTTTTCCTGAAGTTTGGAGCCTTTCTCCCCCCATTTCTGCTTGCTTGGGAAACAGTTTCCAGAGCACTCTCCCCTCTAACTGAACAACAATAATCCTGCCTGTAGCCTCTGGCTTGCATCCCATAGGGCAGGTTACGGAGACTCTCTTCCAATACCTATAAAACAGCCTGGTGTTTTAAGAACTCTGGAATGGTGATCTGAAGTGAAAGCTTTCCCCTAAGAGAGAGATTTAGAAGAGGCTTGGATAGAGTGAGTGTGGCAGGAGGCGCATCAGTGGAAATGTCCCCAGAGAATAGGGTTGAAACAAAGGAAAGTCAAGGATGAATGGGTGGAGCTCAGGGCAGGACGAGGAAGCCTGGCTTTAAGGAAACAGCCATGCCTGGCTAGGGAACCTCCTTTGCCTGCAGAGTAGGCAGCATCTTATACAACTGGCATTCCAGCAAGTCAAGCAAGTCTCAGCATCGTCCCTGGAGTGAGGAAAACACTTGAGCCTTTTGACTGACTCCAGATTATTTGACAGTTTTACATAGGCTTATTACAGCCAGCATTTGGGGGGCCGTTTCATCCATGACCTCCCAAAAGCTATCCCTTCAAATTAGCATTTGGATCTCTGCCCAGCCTTGCCAACCAGTCAGGGAGACGAGCCTGAAATATGTTTTCCTAAAGAGTGTTGAAATGCTTTTCTCCTGTTTTTGTCCCCCACAAATAAGCCTGTGAAAGGGAGGGGGAAAGACCATTAATTCTGTTCTTTTCCTCTGTACTAATTTAACCCTAGTACCAGATAATGTCATGTCTGAAAAGATAATGCTTGAAGATTAACTAAAAAAAGAAGTGGCAGGTGGTAACGCCCTAGTGCCTGCATGGGACTGAGGCTAAAAGAAGAACTAATTTATGTGTATGAGGCAAGAAATGAATATTGAATTCCACAGCCTTTTTCTCCTCAACATAGAGGATGTCATTATAACATGCACTGAATATTCCCAGATATTTCGTATTCTACCTCTATAACTTCATAATGGGAACAAATTACATGAAGAAAAATTATTTTGTTCTGCCAGTCAAGCCAGGCAAATACTTTATGACCTTATCTTTCCTTTGGACTTATGTCAACAGCCAAGCTGACTTGTTAGTTGGCTATGCAGAAGAATATATTTAAGATGTCTGCAGAATGCGCTTTTTGCCCAGTGTCAAAAGCTTATGTTTTCGAAAAGTATTAATGAGGTTAAGATGACACAGCTAAAACCAGGTCTTGTGGGAACATTTCATTTTAGAGCTATTATTTCTTGATTTTACAAAGCTCTTTGCTGCTACAGTGTTTATAAAACATTAGGTGTTTGTAAATGGGTATATAGAACACTGAAGTTATATACAGAAGGTGCCAAAAAAAATGTATACGCATTTTAAGAAAGAAAAAAAACTATTAAAATTGTAATACTCAATATATACCGATAACAAAAGATGAATACAAGTCACGTTTGACTTCTGCAATTACAAGAGGTGCTCAATGTGGTTACCATCAGTGTCCAGACACTTCTGATTATGGTGAACATCATTTGGTAGACTTCTGTGGCGAATGTGTAAACTGTCCCAACACAATAGCAGAAGAAGCAGGAATTGTTGCTGTGCAAGGCCTCCCAGATCTTCCCTGTGCACAGCACACGCAGTACCATGTGTCTCAGACTTATCACGAATGCGTGCAATTGCTAGGCATGCTGGAGGTTCTGTTGCATACGCATGCCTCCATTGTTGTTGTTCTTCACAAGGTTCTTGAATTTCAAATACCACTTCAAAATGGTCTTGTGCTCCTCTTAACGACAACCATGCTTCTTTGACTGTACTGTATGTCACATGGTGATACTAGCATTCATTTGATTAACACCATCTTTTGAGCGAACGTCATACTACACATTGCTACCATAATTTAATTCAACTTTGAAAAGTAATACGTAGATAACGTCTCTTAAAATGTGTATACATTTTTTGGTACCCCCAGTATATATCAGTATGTGCTGAACCCCTTGATCTCTAGTCTCCCTTTGGTGAGAAAGTTGTCATGTTGTAGGGATTGGAGTAGGAGGTGAAAATGGAGGGGATTTATGTGAATTTTCCCCAGTGAAGTGAGAGGTGGGAGTAATTCCTTCCCTCTGTGCACTTTGGGTCACCATCTGGTGCTTCTTCTGCAGCTTTGACATCAAGCTATGCAGTCTTCCTGCCAAATGTTCTTTGTTATTCCCATAATTCTCCAGTTTATTATGAAGGGGGAATCCCCTGCTTACTTTTATATCTCTTGAGTTAAATAATAGATTCACATCATTACAGTTTGAAGGTACTGAAGAGATTAACTAATACAGCCCTCTCATTTTACAGATGAAAAAATTTGGGTAGTGGACAGATTGTTATTATAATTAATTTTTGTGGTCTCTGTCTGAAAGGTGGTGTGATTGCAAATGTTTAAGAAATGACAGTGTTTTCTTAGTAGTAAAAAAAAACAAGCTCTTGTTTTAATGAAATGAAATATCTTAGAAACAATCTAATTTTTAATAAAGAAGTTCACTTCAAGTTGTTTTATATGTAGTCTTCAAATTTTATTTTACTTAATATAGTATATACATGATTCATTAGATACTTTAAACAGTAATTTGCTCTCTGATCACAAAAATAGAACTATGTTTATTGGTGAAATTTTTGAAAATAGAAAAGTATACAAAAGCAGAGAAAAAAATCCACTAGTAATTTCCAAACTCTAAAAACCACTGTTACTGTTCTTTTCGTTTTCTGGGATGGGTGTGGCAGTGGAGATGGACAGATACATAGATAGATAGATGGATAGATAGAGATATATGTTTTTACATAATTATAATTATACTATGTATACAATTTATATCTTGCTTTTTTTATATAGCATTATGTATGCTATAATACTTTTGTATCCTAGTATACTTTTGGAGAACATGATTTTCTATTATTAGGCTAATGGGTAGCTTTTCACTAAAATATTTCCAATTTTGTCACGAAAAACAATGAGATGAAATTGCTGGTATTTAAAGCTTTTTGTGTATCATTGATTATGTTCTTCAGATAACTTCTTAAAAGTGAAATTAGTAGGTCAAAGCGACTAAAGATTTTGAGTATTGAAGCTATGATATCTGTGGTCATTAGTAAATCAATTTGAAGTCGTCTGTGTCTAATGATAAACCCAGTGGGAGTATCATGGATAGTACAGTCCCCGTCTGGCTGAGTTATTCCAGGTGCTATAGTGAGGAAGGCTCTGTGAGGAGAATCTCACTGCGCTGCAGCTTCACCAACACTAGCTAATACGAATTTTAAGCTCTTCCCATATCTTTTATTAAATATTTTCTAATTTTTATTTTAATTGATACTTTTTTGCAATTAAGAAAGTTGAATATTCTATAAGCTTATTGCCATTTTTTCCATTGAGGTTTTTTTTCTTACTGCTTGTTAGTGCTTTTATATTCTATAGATTACTTCTAATTAATATAATTTGCAATTTTTAAATCAGTTTGCCATTTGCCTTTTTATTTTGTTTATAATGTATTTTTGATAGACTTCAAATTTTAAACTCATCAGAACCTATCGGTTTTCCTCTTATAATTTCTTCCTTTGCTTTTATGCTTAGGCCTTTTCCAAGCATCAAGGTCAATTGCCCTCTATCTTTTATTAGCCAGTAGTTTATTAGCAAGTTGTGAGCTTGCCCACTTTCATGCTGTACTAAATTTGAAATTTTATATTTAGTTATAGCAGAAGTAAAAATTGATGGGAGAGGACTTGGCCTTGGTATGCTGTCCATTCCTACAGTCACTATCGGCACATAGGTGTGAAAAGAGGGAGGAAGACCATGAACTCCTGAGGTGGAAATTGAGGAGAGAATCTAGCACCTTCTACCTGCCCCCTCACCCCCCATCCCTCCTTAACAAGCTAGCTCTTTAACAAGCTACCTCATTTAACCCTTATAATGTACCCAATGAAGGGGATGTTGTCATACCATTTCAGTTTTTTAGGAAGCTGAGATTTAGAAAGATTAAGTCACTCATCCATTGTCCCCAAAGCAGGGAGGGTTGAGCATTGGGATCTGAGAGCATGCAAACATCCCAGGAGACCTTCTTTTATTCGGACTCGATGCATACTTCCTTTATTGCCTTCGTGTGCTCCCAGTAAGTCCACCTAGAGGAACATAATCTTCATGAGAGTAAGGCGAGAACTTGGTTTCCAAAGAATTAAATGACTGTGACTGCCTATTATTATTATATCATTGTTACAATAATAGTACAAGTTATTAGTAATTCCAAAATGTCAGACTTGATGTGCTTGCAACCTGGCAGCAATTTGCAGAATAAAGGGATACTGACTTGTTTAGGTAAGACAGAGTTCTTTTGTGTTGGAGAGAGATGAATGATTAGTCTGGATGCTGTTTTGTGGAGGAGCAAGAAGACTTTATTTTCTATTCTCGTCAGTGGCACAGTATGTGTGATGTTTTTTAATAGAGGTCTATAATGATTTGTGCTGAATCAGATATCATCATATACTGCATTTAATAGAGGCAAAGGAAAGCAGATTCCAATATTTAAGAAAATGTTACAGGAGGAAACCTTATTCATTACGCTAATTTTCCCCTCACATCTTGTAAAAGACCACCATTATTCCATTCTGCCATTGAAAACATATTTTGACAACTACTTTCCTAAACAATCAACATATTTGTAGCTTTTTACATTCAGGATTAACCCCCACACACACCCCCACCTGCACCCCTTAACCCTGCATCACATCTGAGAGTGTCTCATGTATTATAGACACTTTTGGTACTCAGTAAATCATAGGCTAACTCCAAACATGCATCTCTTAGCTCACTGATACGCTGCTGGCTTTGGGAAGGTTGTGCCCCAGCCTAAAGTGGATTAGGAATAGTGTCTGTGTTTAGATGGACATCCTCACAGGTAATGAGTTGACGCTGCAGTTTGTGGAAGGACTGGATGGAGCAGATGCCTCCTGCTGGCTATCAATCACACTTTCCCCAGGACCCTCACATCATTGGAAAGAGGAGAGTGGGGGGTGTGGAGGGAGGGAGGGATAGAGGTAGAAAGAATATGAATGAACTTGGGGACTAATCAGAGTAAAAAGTAAAGGCAAAAAAGGAGGAGAAGGAGGAGGGAGAGGAAAGAAAGAAAGAAAACCAGAGTGAGAGCTATTGAAAATAATATAAGCATTATAGAGAATTCAGTAAATATATGTGTATGTGTATGTATTTTACTTTGAGCTTTATAGAATTTTTTAAATGATGGGATGGAGTTAATTTTTATTTTCTTTTTTTGCTTTTCTGAAATTTTCAAATATAAACATTAGGAATAATGAAAATAAAATAAAAGCCAGTTCTTACATTGGTTTAAGACTTGGAACATTATGGCAAACTCTGGTCTCAATCTTGCAAACCTACAGACTTGTTTCATTTTTCCTGAGCTCCATTTTTCATTTAAGAGGTTGGTTTCTGGTTGGCCTAGTGAAAGCCTATATTTGGGCTATAACCTTCTTTTTCTTTTTTTTTCCTAACACCCAGCATGGGACAGAGTGGTCCTCCTCCCCGTGTAGTGTGTGCTCCTGCACTCATGGGGAAGTCCGATGCACCCCTCAACCGTGCCCACCGCTGTTATGTGGCCACCAGGAGCTGGAATTCATCCCAGAAGGAAGCTGCTGTCCCATCTGTGTGGGCCCTGGGAGTAAGTATGAGCCTGTAGACAAAGACCTCGTTTGCCTTTGAGATTCACCTGGTGACATCCCAACTCTTCTCTTTCTTGTTCTGTGCAGTGCAAAGATCCCTAACCCAATTCCTTATTGGAATAAGATTTAGCCTTGCACTTGACAAGAAGCAATATTGCAGACAGTGAGGTTGGAACAAATCTATAAGCTCTTTTCCAAACTTGGGATTCTGCAAGTCTCTGATTGATCTATTTTGCCTTGGCCAGATGCGTTCCCCCTGCATTCATAGCTCCTGAGAAGGAAAGGGAGGGGGGGCAAGGTCCTTTTGATATGATTCCATAAGGCCAAGGTAGTTCCTCCTGCCTCTTGGCAGAGAGAAAAATGAACAAATCACTTCTCCATGTAGAATCACTGGCACTAATTCCGCTGGCTAGTGTTCGAGATGACATAGCATCTTTCTCCAGGACACACAGAGCAGGAAGCAGGTATTTCATCTGTCTTTATTGCATCTTTGAGGTGGCAATTATGCCTGCGTGCAAACTCAGGTAGGGCTCAGTGAGCCAGGGACACACCTCCAGGCCCTTTCCTTGGGATTCACACCTGGTCCAAGCACCCTTTTTATTACATTTTACAGATCTATGTCCCCTTCCGTTTTTACAACTAAGTATAAAATACTTCACAATAAATACGAATTATTGTTGTTGCCGCACTATGTTCTCTCCTGGCAAATACTAGCTAAAATTATTCTTTTATTTAATGGCACGTGGAAGCTACATTCTCTTCTTGCCTTTTCCCTGTAAAAAGACCCCTGGTTTCTTTGTGATCCCCAGTTATTCCATTCCTGGCAATTCTTTACCCTGGAGACCATTCCAGAGATTTGAAACTGTGCTGAGCAAATGATGAAAGTAGAATGCTTGCCTCATGCGTTTCAGATGTCACCTACTAGAGAAGGACTGGCAGCTGCTTTGGGCCTGATAACCCTGCAAATAAAAATAGTTGAAGAGCAGCGTTTAAGGTTTGGGTGGGGAGTGGGCTGTCTGAGTTTGTGGGATCCTTTCTTACATGTTAGGGGGCTTCCTTGCAGTCCCTCCATGAGAAAGACACACTGGAAGCATTTTGCCTGGAGAGTCTGGAGAGGCCGCCAGGGCCAACTCCATAGCTCGCTGGGTGCGAAATGGAAGTGCAGAGCCCACTGTACAAAAGGCAGGGTTGAGGGGGAGTGCCATTTCTTTTCTTCTGCGGTCTTTCTCAACCTGTCATGTTTTAATTTGCTATTTAAGGTCACACTCCCTCAGGCATAGGGATACTTGCTGGGTTAGTGGAAACCCCAATGGGCTCCCCAGACCCCACCCTGCTACTTGGTGCTTAGGGTACATGCACTCCACTGGCACAGCACCCAGGTCCCCGCTGTGGGTGGATGGTGTGGGTTTGGGAGATGGAGGCTGAAAACCCATTCCAGGAAGGCGAGGAGGCAGCAGGAGGTGGCCCTAAACCCCCAAAACATGCGTCGTTGTCTCACTGGATTTCCCTTACAAAACTCAGAGAGTTATTAAGAACTCTGTACAGTTACTGCAAAGCTTTAACCCCCAAGCATGGGGCCCCTATTTTGCACTGGGTCCCTGACTATGGGCCCTGTGTGGCTTCACTGGCCACACCCATGTAGACAGGCCTGAGATCAGCAAGCACAGCACAACCCCCACGCCCCACCCCTGACTCGCCCAGTAATTTTTACTTTTCTGACCTTCCAGAGCCATGTTCCTACGGAGGCCGTGTGTTTCAGGATGGCGAGGACTGGCCAGTGAGTCGGTGTGCCAAATGCATGTGTAGAAACGGGGTCACCCAGTGCTTCGCAGCTCAGTGTCAGCCTCTGTTTTGTAACCAGGTAAGGAAGACGGCCTCGGAATGGGTCCTTCACTGACTGTTCGCGGCACTGCACAGGGACTTGGAGTTCCGTCTGAGATTATGTCAGGCAGTCCTGGAAGTCCAGGAACAAGAAGCAAAGGCTGTTTTGTTTTTCTTATACTTTTGGAGACCACCGCTAACACATTTCTTTTAGCCTGAGAAGCCACAGATAGGTCTAATTACCAGCCATTTAGGCTAATTGTTACATTATGATTCTGAGCCTTGAGGAGACACACAAAGAAGCCACCTCTCCAGTTACAGATGTCCCCAAAATGTCAAGCTCAACATCTGGAAAAAATCAGTAATATCGAACAGGTTTGTTAATGTTTGTCAATACAGAGGTATAAGCTGCCTTTTGAAGATTATTCAGATACACTATTTAATTTTTATAAGATAGTGATTCAAATTATCAAAGGTTTGTCTCTGGGTCAGTTTCAAATAATGGGATCTTATTCATGTAAAGCTGGTCTGATTTTCAAAACATTAGGCTCATCACATAAATTTAGAAAAGAAAATCAATTGCAAGTAAATGTGGCCTAGATGATGTTTTATAGTTTTTCCTCCTCCAGAGGCTCCTGTGGAGGTTTCTTGACAGATAAGCATGAAGGGAGTTTGCCTCCAGTTGAAAAATAGCTCATTTTTGATCTAAGGAAAAGCTGGAAGCCAACATTGAGTTGATACAGAGCAGTACTTTGTGTCAAATAAAACAAAATCAATAACATGGCATATTGTGACAATTGGGCAATATTTTTAAAGGCAGACAAAAGGCAATTAGACAAGAAATGCTAAATGCCAAATAAAGGGAAAATGTATCGAATTGAAAGGCTGGATTGTATTACCCATACAACAACAGCTACTGCACTCATGTCACATCTCCCAATTCATCACCAAGCATTGTCCTAGCTTTAAGACTACAAATGAGCTTCTTGGTGGACTTGTACAATGTCTGACATTCAGAGAGCACTGTACTGTTGGGCATCTTGACTTAGATATTCCAGGCTTTCGTCCCCTCATGTATGAACGGTAATTAAGCAGTTTGCCATGGTTACAATAAAGAAGGTGGGAGGGGGGATTGAGGGAACACCCCACAGTGACCTTTCGGCTTTAAATCTTTAAACACTTAATCATGGACTGTATGTTAGGGGGTTAGATAATTGGAATAATTGAAAGTACTAGTTCCAATTTTTAAAAACATTAAATGTAAATTCTAGCTTCAAACACTTATAGTCTGCATTGTTTAATTTGACAAGATGTAATTTGGCACTGTACTTTACAGCTAAATGATATGGAAGCATTCTGAAGTCTTGGAAATAGGTTGATTTTAACCATTCTTGCATTGGTTAAGTTTATATTTTTGCCACAACATATTTTTTTAAAAAACCAACTGTCAGATTATTTAGAATCAGTTTTTAAATTTAATGTCAGTGTTAAATATTGGATGTTCCGAGGATGTAAAAAGATGCAGTAGAATTGGTGCTTTTGATGGAAACATTATCACCACCACCCTCTACCATCACCACATTTTGAGCATTTATTATGTACCAATCACTAACTTTAAGAGCTTTGTACTTCTCATAACAACCCTGTGAAGTAGGAGTTATTATTATCATACTATTTTACAGTATATAAAACTGAGATATAGCGAGGTTAAGTATCTTGCTCAAGGTAACACATTTAACAAGTGTCAGTGATTCTAACGTAGGCAGTTCTATATCACAACTTCAGCTGACCACACCTGACTCGTATTTTTAACCATTATGCTATATTGCCTCAAAAATGATAAGTTTCATACCATTTATGTATGATAATAATAATCACAATAACAATAGCTGCTAATCTCATTGAGCACTATTGCATTTTATATGCACTAACTCATTAAATATTAAAAAAACACAAGTTCGTCAGAAGAAATATATTTCTAGGTCTTGACCTCTAGAAAAATTTGATCTTTAATGTAAGGGTTTATATTGTGAAAGGAATCTATTATACATTAAGGAAAGCTTAGAAATGCAGAAAAGAAAATGATCATCTGTATTTCCATTATTCAAAAACATCACGATAGAATTATTTTTGTAATTTGTTTCAATTTTTTGGTAGGCACATGTGAATACATTTGTTGGCATAGTTATAATCACATTTTAGAAATTGGTGATAATCCCTGATGAAAGGAGAAACCCTTTATGTCCAAATAAGTTGTTCCTTAATGAAGGATGTAAATATTGAAATTCCTTGCTCTCAGCTTTTGCCCAGATGCCTTGTGAAAAGATCCCTCACCCATCCACATATTTGTAGTTTGTTAAAATGGCCTGTTCAATCTGATGAGAGTTGTTCTGATGGTATTACCACCACTTTTTTTAAATACTGTAATTGTCTCATTATCAATAGTGATTAATCTGAGTATGTTGAGCTTTATCTTTGGATATTTTTTCAAAAAAGATAGATTGGTATATCTTCTGAGCCACTAAAGTGTTTGATAATTATATTCTTGTTGTCTATATTCATGAAAGATAATTTTGAGGGGTCTAAAATAGAGGGCAATTATAATCTCTTTCCATCTCAACCCTGTAGTCTCCTTTCCATTGCATTCTGGAACTTAGTGCCATGGAGAACTCTGAGGTCTGTCTACTTTCAATTCCATTATATTCAGTTACTTTTACTCTGTTGGATTTTTGCAGGATGTTTCTTTATCTTTATAATTCAAACGTTTTTCTGGCTATTTCTCAGTGAGGTGTCTTTTTACATGCTTTGCCTAGAATAATGTGAAGCCCTTTCAGTCTGTATTCCAGTTTTTGAAATGTTTTCTTTGGTTGTGGCTTTGATTAATCATATCCGTTCCAATTATTCTCATTTCTCCAGAAATACCTAATGATTCTTAGATGGCTCCCCTCCCTATCTCCTCATTATCAATCACTTTCTCTCTCATCATTTTTCACTTTTTGTCCTTCCTCTTCATCCTGGAGCAAGCCTGTTTACTTTACATTTACTACCTCCAGTATTGATTTTAATTTGAAGATTTCACATTAATTTTATTTTAATTCTTCCTTATTTCTCCTATCGTTAGTTCATTGATTTTTTTTATCCCAATGCTTATTCTTTCTTTATTGCTTCCTGCTTCTATTTAATAACGGCTGCATTTTCTTATATTTTCTGGAAGTTGTAAACTGGCTTTTAAATATTTTCTTTTAGATCTTGTAGTATGTAGTATTCAGAAATCGGCTGTTTCTCTGAATTTTCAGAATGCTATTCCTTTCACTTGTTCTTCAGGGTTTTTCCCCGAAGTTCCTTTCTTTGTATTTACTTATCCTTGATCAAAAGAAATCTATTCATATCCACTGCTTGAAAGCTGCAAGGAAAGCTGCAAAGGCCTGCCTTTGGCCAATTCCCCTTGTTGGATCCTTAGCCAGATGCTAAGAAATGTGACTGTCCTGCTAGTCCCAGCATCTGGAAGTTTTTCACGTAGTGCAGCTCTGTGGTGCTGAGATCAGATCTTTTCCTATCCCCGCGGCCCAACCCTTTTACATTCTGAATACATGAAACAAAAATTATAATCCCCAGTTTGCAGCACTAAAAGGACTCTTTCTGTCTCTCCCAGTAACTGTGTGCTTCACATTTGGGGTGTCCTCCTCCCCTCACCCCTGCTTTTTACCACTCCCTCTACTTCCCCCAACACACATATTTCCCATTTGTTTTTGTTTTTTTATTTTTTAACATTATGGGCTCTGACTAGATATAGAAAGAAAGATATTGAGGGAGGTGAAAGGTGAGGGCTGGCACTCTGACTGCCTCAAACAGCAGGGATAACGACCATGTTGTGTTCCACATGGCAGAAAGTTGGGAAGAAATGGTGGTTCTGATTTCTATTTAGGTTTATAAAGCAAAGGCAAGCCACAGAATGTCATATGGTCAGAGGCAGGAGGTTAGTTGTTATACCTTTTGGAGGTAAAAGTTGCGACCTTTTCTATATCTTCAGAAGTATCGTTGTGGGAAGATATTTTGTCAAGAGCTGTTAGCTGTGCTACACTATAAACTTTTTTATCTTAAGTATTTTTATTTAAGGCATATGGAAAACCATAACTAAACATTTCCTAAATAGTAATTTGACCCAAAATTGTAATGACATTAATCATATACATATATATTTTGTATTGGGCTCCTGTGATTGCTGAGAGCGTTAGCACACTTTTCCAGATAGTGAATATTTTTAGCTTTATGTACCATACTGAACTCTGCCCTAGTAGCACAAAACCAACCATAGATAATATGTAAATGAATGGATATGGCTGTGTTCCAATAAAGCTTAACTTACAAAAACAGGTGGATTTGGCCCACTGTTCATTTTCCTGGCCCCTGTATCAGACAGTACATTTGGAAGAGCAAATCTATGTAGACCAGAATGATAGCATTCAGGTATATGATAACAACAAAAGTAAGCATTGAAGAATCGTTCCCATTTCTCTGACACACCTCACTGTTCACCTTCTTACTTGCCTCTCCAGTCCTGTTTATAAAGCACCAACCAAGACGGAATCTCCACCCTGAATCATGTAGTTCCGTCATATACGGGGTGTTTTCTCTCTAAATGAGTCTCCTTTCTGCCCTTGTTGGTCTATATTTGTGGAGAAAGCTTCTGTTTCTGTCAACAAATTACATAACTAGGTATTGCCGATAAGAATTTGAACACTTGATTTTCCTTGTACCAAATTCTGTATAAGTAACCCCTTCCTCCCCCGCCCTCTCTAGCTGATTCTGCTACTGTACTTGGGTTTAATCCAGGTTAGTTAAGATAGAGTGATACCAACTCTAGTTCTATTCAAGATTTGTGATCGTGACATTTGTTCTGTTTACTTAACACTGTATAAGTTCATTTGTTTGCTTTAATAAAGTTATTGAAAAGTGTGACATCAGATATACCTTTATTTTACTTCCTCACTGAAATGTCGTTAAAGAGTCCTGAGGTCAGTAAATATGTAGTGATTTCAATGCATGTCCAATTTTCACATGCTCTGTTAAACATCAGCGGTCATAATATTTTGCATATAGAATCATAAAGGAATAAAATAACTTAAAGCTGAGAAAACAGTGATCAGTTTAATTGCAGAGATTTGGGTGTTTGAAATAAATCCTTGTTAGATAGTAGCACGTTAATCTAACTGATTATATATAATTGGGTTAAAGAACTACTGAAGTGTGACTGGGACTTTCCATGAAATATTAAGGTTATTCGATGCCCCCTCCCCCAGTACTTTGGCCTTTTCCCCTGCAGAATGAATATCAGAGCAACCATGATAATAAAACCTCACTTTCTGCTTCTCGTAAGAGAAGGAAGAGAACTGTTATGGAGGTCTCCTCTTTATAAGATCTGTCACTTCTTAGTCATTGAAGCTTGGTTTATTCTAACCTCTATCTCCTGCCTTTAATACCAGTATGTGTACCTCCTTGCCCTTCAGGAAGGCTGTAGTGATAAGTCAAAGTGAGAAGCTGACTCTTTGGCATTAATGTGTTGCCGTGAAGATTCTTCTCAGGGCAGCAGAGACAAATGGTTCAGTATTCTGGGGTGGGGTGGGGCTGTAGAGGTAAATAAGCACTGGCTTATTCCCAGATATCTAGCGGTATTGATTTTTTTTTTCATGTTAAGAATCTCCCCAATGCGTATATATATANTATATATATATATATATATATATATATGCGTGGATTCACATAAAGATGCAAAAGAATAGTGAAGTTGCTTATCAAGGGTGGGATATCTTCACTTTGAATTTAGACGTAAGTCAACAGGAGTATAAATAAATGTTTTTAGGTGTTGGTAAGGCTGGTGCTCTGAGTTGCCACTGCCAACCATTTACTGTTACCAGGCGTGTGGCCTTGGGCAAGTCACAACCTCTCTAATTTTTACTTTTCTTGTTTGCAAAGCAATGACAAGAGCATCTACTGCATAAGGTCGTATAAAGCACTTATAACAGTGCCTGGAAAACACTGAGCACTATTGTTACTGTTGTTTGTGCATTTATTTGTTCTTAGAAGAGGATGGGACTTAAAGAATGTGCAGGTTTCTTAATGGTCACACTGACCTTGGAAGTACTAGTTCTTATCAAAGCACCAGGTGACTAATAGATACTGTTTATGGATGCTTGAGGCACATGCTTTGAGTTGGCTATCAATGAAATTTTCCGACTTTTGTGGATTTTATTACTATCTCCTTTTGAAGCATTGTTCCTTTTTGGGTGTTCAGGATGAAACTGTAATCCGAGTCCCTGGAAAATGTTGCCCGCAGTGCTCTTCCCGATCATGCTCCGTGGCCGGCCAAGTATACGAGGTAACTTTGATGTACTCTATGTTGGATATAAATTCTCACACATCTGCCCTCCACTCGCCCGACTACTGTACCTCCTTCTCTTGTGTCTGACTCTTTGTCAGGGTTAGTAACTCAGTACATAAACAGCTTTTCTTTCATTCTCTAAAAGGAAAGCCTTTATGAAAAAATTAAACCAAAGGGGATTAGAAATATAAAGGAATGTGCTGGCAAGCAGCATCTGGCTGACGAACTTGGCGAATTTACTGTTCATACATTTTGAAGAAGAAAAAGGACTATCATTGGGTACTATCAGTTTACACTTAGATTGGAGGCTCTGGGGATGTCTGTCTGCTTTGGTAGGATTTTATGCACTGATATCTAGAGAAATATCCCCTTGTCTTACACTCAGGGAGGTTTGGGGTGGCAGGTGAGAGGGAAGGGAGGTGAGAGGCTGGTGGTGGTGGATCCCATAAACTCCAAGGTACAATTGGGGCAGTCTAGATAACTGCCTAATAGATAGTAGGGACCAAATAGAAACCAGTTCAACAAAGAGAATGAATCAGTGAATATTCTGTTTCAGGAGTGCCCAGCTGAGGCAAAAGAAGGTTACATTATCCAAAAGCAAAGAACATATTAAAAATAAACCCAACTATTTCTCTTGCTTGCCAGCCACTCTAAGAAAAACGAAATAGAAATTGGGATTATGATTCTCAGCAGAGAATCTGGAACCAAGTATTAGGGGATGGGTGTCACACGTTCTTAATGGATATGTGAAATCTGAATGAAAATAACTAATTGGAAAAGGATTTCTGTATGTAGTATATCTATGCTGTCCAATACAATGGCAACATATGTACTAGATTAATTTCTCATGGATGAGATAGCCTATGTTTTTTATGGTGTTTTTGGCTGCAAATAACAGAAACACGCCTCTAAAAGTAGCTAAAATGAAAACATTTATTATCTCATATAACAGGAAGTCCAGAGGTAGGGCAGTTGTAGGGTTGATCAATTCAGTTCTAAGGGATGTTATCAAAGATCTAAGCTCTTTTGATCTTTGCACCCTGCCATCTTCAGTATGTGGCATTTACCGGCTGTCCTGTCTCCTCCTGTCCCCAAGATGGCTTCCTCAGCTCCAGGCTGCTCATCCTCACACGATTACTACAGGCTGGTGGAAGAAAGGGATGGGCTTTTCTTTTATGGAGAGAAGACTCTTTTTCTCGACCTCTACTGCTCTAGCAAACTTCCCTGAGGTACCCTCGGTTAGAATTGGAACAATGTTGTGCCCTAGCTACAAGGGAAGCTGAGAAAATGAGTATGTGGCAGGAGAGCTGGGTCTTCTGGCAAAGAAGAAAAGCTAAAGAATGACCATCGATTATCTAACAACCAGTGTCTTCCTTTTCATCTCCATGTTCCAGGGCTTATATATGCCTGGAGTAGGGCAAGCCCTCAACGCATCTGTGGGATGCATAGAATTGAGTGAAAATTCATCCAAAGTCTCCTTTAGACATGTATTGACTTTGTGCTTAGAGGCTGTTGCTACCTAAATGATATCATTTCCCAGGAGTACATTCAATGTGGCTCAATTAAAAACTAATAAAAAAATCATGTGTCTTATGTGCCTGTGTGTTTATTTGATCTATGTGACATTTGATTTTCCACTTTCTTTTTTCCTTTCTTTACTCAGCATGGTGAACAGTGGAATGAAAATGCCTGTACCACATGCATATGTGACCGGGGTGAGGTCCGGTGCCACACACAGGCCTGCCCTCCATTAAGATGTGAAAAGGTATTTGGGAGTGTGTAGCTTGATTTTCAAAGTTTTATTCCGGGTCATTTAAGAAATGTATTTCTTAGTTCTGTGTGTCCCTTGAGGGAATCAAAAGTTTTATAATGTCTAGAATATTAGCTAAAGATGTGAAAGATCCACTTCCCAGGAAAGAGGGCTGAGGTTGAGGGGAACTTGCCTCAGATGGGTTAGGTGGGGGGAGGAAGCCGCGTGTTGTGTTGGTGTTTGGTGTCCGCTTGCCCCACTGGCTCGGACATTTTCACTCTCTCCTGAGTATTACCCTTCACCCACTATTCTCTCTGTTTCCTCAGGGTCGGAGAAGGGCTCAGCGTCATGGCGAATGCTGTGAGGAATGTGTGTCTCTTGCTGGAAGCTGCTCATATGGTGGGATTATACGGTACCAGGATGAGATGTGGAAGGGTTTGGCCTGTGAGTTCTGCATGTGTGACCATGGCCAAGTGACCTGCCAGACTGCAGAGTGTGCCAAGGTGGAGTGTGCCCAGGTAAGAAGCAGAGGCAGGAATAGCTCTCTCCAAAGGGATAGGTGCTCCCACACCTGTTCCTTCTTGGCAGCAGAGGGGACCGCCAGGTTGACAGCTCACATTTCAAGGAGCCTTCTAGTACAAAGATTCTGTGGTGTTAAGTAAATGTCACTATTTGTTCAGGCTGGCTTGGAACAGCCACCTGGAGCTTTTAGCTCTCGGTGCATCTGGTCAGATTGAAAGCCCTAAACCAGAGACATGGACGGGAAGGCCGTGATATGGGACGTTAGTCCATCAGTCTGCGCAGCTGGACCTCATTGCTGGTGGCTTGCCCACCTGGCTACAGTTGTGAAACAGAGGTCTGCAGGTGCTCTGGTGGCCCAGCTTCCGTTGCAGGCCCCCCTAGCAGCATTTAGGCAGAGAGGAGAGCCAGCGCCTCGGGGCTGCTCCTGTGGATCAAGAAAAACAACAAAATGTTTTTGTTTTTGTTTTGAAGAGAGAGGGAGGGGGGACCTCGCAAATAATCATCTCTGGTGGCCTCTGTTAACTTCTGCTGTCTGCAGAATTTCTAGACGTGGCTAAAAATGTAGCCTCTGTTTGGACTATAGTGTTTTGTAGGGAAATTGCTTTTTTTTTTTTTAATGTTTTCTCTTTGAACTCAGTTTTGACCCACTGCTAAACAAATTGCTTTTAAAGTTGTCTCCTTCTCCCCTGCCGCACCCATCCGCCCCACCAAGTTCCCGCAGGGTTGGGAACTTGAGTAGATGAGGGAAACTTGGAAGATCTGAGGTACTGGATGTCTGTGAAGGCATTTTTCTTTCTAGTTCTTCTCCCCCACATCTCAGCACCTCTTAACACTGAGCCTAAGGAGGAACAGCCTTTCAAACAAGGCTGTCGATGACAAGGTTATTTTTCATTTTGCCTCCTACATCTAAGACCTGGCAGAGCTGAGACATATTTAAGTATAAAGGGTCTTGCTTCTTGCAGATTTATTTCCCCCCACACGCCTTTTCATTTCTTTTCTTTATTTATGTCAGGGGAGTCAGAATGGTTGGATGAAGATGAGAAAAACCCTAATCAGGGCCCTTTTCTTTGTCCTTCTCTCTCAGGCTGAGGCTGGACTCCCTGGCCTCGGCAGTCTGCCCAGAGGATGTTGGGTTGTTTTCCAAGGTTTTAATTTCTCTAAGCTCCTTGGGTTTATGGAAAATGTGGGAAGAGATGATCCTAGTAGCGTGGGTCCTTTAGCCCCCTATTTTGTCAGGTTCAATCAAATAGCCTCATTTACAGAAAATAATTTGACCCACTCTCCTCAATGTCAGTGAATTTCCAAGTGCCTTTCTGTCCCCCATGACCTCTACCTATGGCAACATGAGCCAGGTTTTCTTCTCTGTTCTTAGCAGAAATGGGGAGCAACTGTTGAAGTAAGTGGAGAGGGCCTTGGTACTCAAGTCACCCCGTAACATCTCAGCCCTTTCTAGTTCTGTCTCCCACCCCCCATCCCATCTTCTCCTTTATGAATTGAGGAGTTCTAATGCCTTTGGCCTATTTCTTCAGATCTTAAATCAACTAAATTGCTATATTCCAGATTATCTCCATGTTCACAAGTTTTGTTTAAAGCACTGGCTTCTAAACGAGAAGTGAAATTTAACCAAAATTGAATCTGACACAAATATCCCTTACCCTTCTTTCTATGCCATACTTCTGTGAATAATGACCTTGGAAAAAGCATGGTGTACTTCCTAACTGCCTAACTTCTGCTTAGCTTGGAGATACACAGATGAATAAGACACATTCTGATCTCAAGAGTTCCCAAGCTTTGGGGGAAGTCAGATACATAAACAGAAATTATAATATGTGGTGGCACCAACAATTATGGGAGTATAAATTAAATGCATTAGAAACACCTGGAGAAAATGACTACATCTGCCAAGGGGAGAGGGGAAAAATATGCTTAGTATTTTATTCAATTCTACCCCACTTTTTGTCCTTTCTAAAATGCCAAGGTCATTAGATTTCTAACCTTGGATACCAAGGGTGGATTAAGTCCAAATGTGTGCATATCCACAAAGATGCAGAAAAGGAAACTAGGAGAAGAGGCAAAATTGTGTGGTTTCACCCTTGTAATAATTATCACACTGGTTGACAATATTCTGAATAGCATTGAAATCAGCACACAATTTTTCTTTAAAAAGGAGAAAATGGTTTGACCCTTGTCTTTGGTATATCAAAACAAACTAGACATTGAACCCTAAGTAAATCAACAGTAGAGGAGCACAATATGATGATTTTCATTTTTCTGTATTTTGTCTCATCTTTAAAGATGAATTCAGATGAAGAAGTCAAATTGCCTTTTTAGAAAAGGACTTAACATTCATCTATGAGGCATAAAATGACAGGGGAATTGAAACTTGTAGCAAAATGTGTGGACGCCGGTAGGCATGCCATAAATGTCAGGTGCCTTTCACTTGTCCAGTGGAGGAAAATCCCCTCAGAAGAGTGTTCCTTTTCCAGTGGACAAGTTTGTGGAATCATTGAGTCTTTTGTCTGCTGGATGGATGTAGCAGTGATTCAGTGGGGAGGGGTTAGTGGATTCCATCTGACCTAGGCTACAGAATCCTCCTAAAAAGAAAAGAATTAGTTTTGTTTCACAAAGCCATTTTTCTCAAAGCAAAAGTCAAATGCTAATTGGAGCAAGCTCCCCACCGCAGTAAGCTGATGCAGTTTGGGGCATCCAGGCTTCTTCTATAAATAGCAAATCTATTTAGAACTTCCTACCTCACTAAAACTGAATCCTTGCTTCTCAGAAGCAGAGCTGGCTGTTATTTACAGTAGCGTTTGAAGACTCAGAACAGCCACCTTCTTTGCTTTATTGGGGTGATGCCGGCTTTTTTTTCCGTTTTGTCTGTATGTATTGTAGCAAGCGCTCAAGAGTCTCTCATGCATTTTGTCTTTAATAGAAGTACACATACGGCACTCTGTCTCATTTCAAAACATTGTTTTAAGCGACCTAGATTACATGCCTATAAACGCCTTTATATGCTTTGAAAACAAATTTCACTGTTTCTGGGTTATGACTTCACTATCAGCTGATTTGTCACATTTCTGCAAAACAATTTATATGTAAATATGTCTGCTCGCTATAGCACCCAGTGCTCTCTGTTGGCCTCTGATTGGTATTAGATTTTGATGGACAGCAATCTATATAACTCTCTTCTTTTTGAAATAACTTTATAGACACTATAAAAAGTTATAATCATTCACGTATTTTTGTGTTTCTTTTCAAAGTTTGTATTTTCTTTCATGAAAATAATACATTTTTATTTTGAAAAATTGAAGACTTAAAAAAATAGAAAAGAGACTTTAAAATCCATACAAAATGCTACAATTCAAAGGCAACCAGTGCTCTTATATATATTTAATGCACAGTGTTTTTATACATAAAACATCATTGTGATTATTCTGTTTATGCAATTTTACATTACTCAATTTTTACCTAACATGCTTTCTCCACTTTAAATGTAATATAGATCCCAAATTAGTGTCTTCATTTAAAGAAATGTCACCATTCTTTAGAAAGTAGATGTATCTTTAGAAAGTGTAAAGTGTTTTAAAGAAGGCTCTTTAGATTGTATTTTTAACACAGACTCCCTAGGAGATAGGACAGCAGTGGAATTATACTTTTAAAGTTACAGAATTCAGAATTATTTAATTTTTTCTAGTAAGCATTTATTCTTTTGTAATAAAAATAAAAATGTTGAAATTATTGGTATTGGGAAGTTAAAATGAGAAGACTTTGGTAGTTAAACATCTACCTTCCTAGTGTGGCATTTGTTTCCTTTCTCTTCAAATTTTAAAAATAGTGATTATGTAGGTTAGATAACAGTTTCAGAATACTGAATAGAAATTAGTTTTCTACTATTTAACTTATGTCTGAGACTACATTTGTGCATAAAAGGATGTGTCTGATTTTGTATTTAAGGAAAAATGTTGGTTTGATTTGAGTGCTGTCAACAAAATGAGATCACAAGTTCAAACCTTGTGTATTTAAGAAAGCCTGATCCTTTTCTGAAACTAATTAAGTTTCTAGGACTGTGACTTTGATCCTGGCCATCCGCCTTATTCACATGAGCTCCTGGCCATAAGTAGGGAATTATGCAAAGATCTGTGCACAAGTAACACCAGAACTGGAAAGAGAAAGCACTTAGAGGGTGAACTGTATCGACTAGACTTTCCTTAGGAAGACAGCGCAGAGGGAGATGAAATAAATCATGGGGAAACATAGGGGTGTGCTCAGGTTTTTCATCCCAGTCAGGGAATCCAGCTGCTTCGAGATTTAACACTGCTACCTGGATATGTTAATTTGATATGTGTCTCTGAAACCCTTGCTTATACAGGGTGAAAAATTAATTCACTTAGATGGAAAATGCTGTCCTGAATGCATTGCAAGGAATGGCTATTGTGTTTATGAAGAAAATGCTGCATTTGTGAGTATTGGGCTAAAAACTGAAGACTTAAAATTAATAATTCAAAGTTAATTTAATGAGAGGGTATTACCTTCTCATTTCTTTTACCTATTCATTTGTTTGACAGATGTGATTGTAGACCTACTGTGTGCCAGGTACTGGGGATACAGAAGTGGACATGGAAAGCAGAGTCCATACTCTTGTGGAGCTTACAGTCTAGTTGTGGGGACAAAGAGGACAGAGTGCTGCCCAGAGGACAAAGTGGCTTAAGAGGGCTAGAGAGTAACTGGGGGGAGTGAGGTACTCTTTTACATGAGATGATCAGGGAAGTCCTCTCAGGCAGAGAAATTTGAGCAAAACCAGAAGGATATGAGGGAGCAAGCCACATGGATACCTGGGGTAGAAGGACATACCAGGAAGAGGGATCAGCAATTGAAAAAAGCTGGAGGGCAGTGGATGGGGGGCAGAGGGGTTGTTACTTTGTGAGGGGTGAAAAAGATAACTATTGCATTGTTTTCTACACCTGAAACTAATACTAATAAAAAACAAAACAAAACAAAACAAAACCTGAAGCAGAAGTGTGCTTGGCATGTTCAAGAAATAGCAAGAAAGTGAGTATAGCTAGAGCCAGGTGACTGAGAGGGAAAGAAGTTGGAGATGAAGTCCAGTAGGTATCTGGGATGTCATGGTGAGGATGTTGTGTTTTACCCTGAGGCAGATGGAAGCTGATGGGGAGTTCTGAGCACAGCGGTGCTGTGATGGACTTACTTGCGAAAGGATCATTTTGGCTGTTATGTGGGCGAGTAACAGAAGGGGGCGAGACCGGAAGTAGGTGGTCCAGTTAGAAGGTTTTTACACTAGTCCAGAGGAAAAATGATGGTGGCTTGCTCTAGGAAAGAAGTGTGAAAAGTGATCAGGCTTTAGATTTATTCTGCAGAGAGAATTGAAAGGATTTTGGTGGATCAGATGTGTTGTGAAACTCTATTTGCTAGGGTTTCATTTTTCCCTATGTCTACTTTTTTATTATATATCCAAAGGGGGGGAAATATTATCTTAATCTCTTTAAATTTACTCTGTTTATTTGCCCATATTTTCCACATGGGGTTTTGGAATGTTGATAAATTAATTCATTGTGTTCTTAAAAATATTCCAGTTGATCATCAATACAGCTGTTTCATTAACCAATCAGAATAGAATTATAAGAATTAGGATTAGGTGCTTTGATTTGTGAACTGATTTCTGTAGATTCTTTTCTTTGTGCTTTGGGCAGATTGCATCTGTCAGCCTGTCAGTGCTCTGTATGTGCGGGGGAGGCAGTGTTGTGTAGGCTGAAATCCCTACTTTACCACATACTTTGTATGACCTTGGGCAAGTTACTTAATCCTCAACTGCAAAGAAAGGATAAAAATGGTACTTACCTCCTGGGTTTATTGAGATGATATGTATAAAGCACTTAGAACAGTGCCTGGCACACACACAAAAAAGTTTTAAAATGATATCATTATTGTTATTATGCTGTTGGCATTGTTTGCTTCATAGTGATATTTCATAGGTTAGTCATCCTTGTTTCTTAAGAATTTAAGAGATTAAAGGGTCCCTATAAATGTTGAATCTATATTTTCTCAACCATAGTATTAATTTCCCTGCTCATTTTTGGAGATAAATTAAGCCCAGTGGAATTAAAGAAAAGCAAGTTGTTTTAAATATGTACATTTGTACATATTTACATAATGTACATATGTACATAATCCCCATAATGCTTTCTAGTACCACACAAGTGGTACTAGAATTTACCCTTACAAGCTTAGATCTCTTGACTGTGAAGTCTCTCATATTGAGAGGAATTAAATCCAACTGCTCAAGCACAAAGTGAGGATAATATTTCCTAGGTATGTTGTCTTTATATTGGTATGCTTTTCTTATTTTTTATATAGATAGATTTTACTTCTATTCATAACCGATAAAAGAAGGTGTATGTTAGTTGGGGGAAAATGGATAGTTCCTAATGAGAAAATAAATAGATCAGCCTAATGGTGTTTTTAGTAGTATGATAAATACATTTCTCTTTGTTCTTAGATATCCTCAAATGTGAGTGAAGTTAAACATATTCCAGTAAGTATAGATTTTTCACTTGTATATAGATATTTATAAAATTGTTTTTAAGCAATAGTCTGCATTAACTGTCCTGGGGAAACTTAATGCCTTAGTATTTTTAATAGTCATGTTTGATGGTGATGGTCTGGGATTAAGAATCTTAATGATAAATAAGACTTTGATTCATTGAACAGTTTCTTTTTTCTTTAGCTTATTTTTTCCCCACAATTGATAGTTAATACTTCTACTACTATAAGCCCCTACATAGATTCTTTCACTTTCTTGTGATAATTTTGTCTTCCTGATTTTTCCTGGCCTAGAAAACTCAGTTTAGTCATTAGTGCAATTTCATACTTCAATGTAAAGCAGTGAAGACAGAGCTTTTTGAGTTTGGGGAGTGTTCATTCTTCAAGCAATACAGAGTGTTCATTCTCTCTAGGTTGTGTGCAGGACAATGTATGGTTTCTCTTTAAGAGGAAATACAAGCATGTTTTTTCAACCAAGCAAACTTATAGTTTGGGAGGTTATAGAATGGGGGGTGGGGTGGGGAGGCAAGAATCCAGTTTGCCTTGAAATGGAGGAAAAAAACATCTGCTTTCTCAAAATAATATTCTTCATTTTCCTAATATTGTCATTCATTGTTGCTAAATATTATCACGTTAATTGTTTGGAATGTTTAACATCAGTTGGCTGAATAAACCTTTTATCAAATCTTTATTTTAAAATATGCTCTTCTATTCTCTCCTGTTTTACTTCTTCATCACTCCAAAACACCCTGGTAGGGACCTTTGTCTCTTTTCTACATCCAAGGCAACAGGGATAGTGAGCAAAAACAAAGCAAGAAAAACTGCTCTTTATAATTCTCTTTGGATCCTCTGTCAAAGTACTAATGTTTATTACCATAATTTGCTGGGTGAAAATAATATTTTCGCATAAGACAACCCAGTGGCTCATCTACAGCCCACTAAAACTGCGCCTGCAAAAACTTTCATTTTAAGAATACCGTGACTCTACTGTTACTCTTACTGTAGTAACCACCAGGAAATTCAGGGCTTTAACCAGCTTCCCACTGTTATTATAAAGATTGTATTTAATGTGTACCTGCTAATCACTAGGTACATAGTAATCCCCTCATTTTTTTGTTTTGTTTTGTTTTTTTGTTTTTTTGGGTTTTTTTGGTGAGATGGGTTGGGAAACAAGTGTTCTGTTCTTCTTGCTTATTCTGGTAGTCCCAGAATGCTTTCACAGTTCCTCTTTCTACCTGGGTTCTAAGTTAAAAATAAACCAATTAAAAACAAAGAAGAAACACTATCCTTTTAAATTTAGAACTACTGTGCTATTCCAGAGTTAGGTTTGACATGGTAGTGAGCAGGAGGCTTTACCTTGTCCCTTATGGAAATGATAAATTCTCCATCAGCAGGTTGTCTCTGAATCCCTGCACTCTGATGACAATGTGATTCTTTACTGTTTCATGCAGGACGGGGAGAAGTGGGAAGATGGCCCTTGCAAGCTGTGTGAGTGCCGGGGGGGACACGTAACTTGCTATGAGCCCTCTTGTCCGCCGTGTCCAGTGGCCACACTAGCCCAGGTGGTGAAGGGACAGTGCTGCCCAGAATGCACATCAGGTGGGTCCATGTTAGATTTATTTCTACTGAGATATTTCACTGCCAAAAAATTGAGAGAGGTCCCCTTTTTCCCCTGCCTTCCTTTTTTTTTTTTTTAAGTCACCCACTGGGTTTGTTGGTTTGTTTATTTCTCCTTCCTAATTTTTTCTAACAAAGGATGTTAATTAATCTTTGTGCATGTATAATATTTGCCACCCTCAACTAATTATGAGTATGTGACCTTGGGCAAGTCATTGACCCCCTCTAAATTTGAATTTTCTTGTTGATAAAATGTGCCTTATCTACCTTAGAAAATTATTGTGAAAATCAAATAACATAATGTTTGAAAACTTGTAAAAGCAAATATATGTGTTAGTTCTGTTTCATTTTTTGAAGATATAAGAATAATTTCTGAAAGCGTGGTATGGGTGCCCGTTTTTCTTAAGGTGAGCTATTAAACAGATGGTTCCTTTTGGAGTTATCAAATAGGCTTTTGAAGTTTAAAGACTCATTAATTTCTTCCAAAAGAAAATTTTATCTACTTGTTCTGCAACCCTGCTTTCAAATCACCTGGGGTTGAATTAGTTCCAGTTAATAATTGTTGGCAAGTACTTGAGTTACTCTGTCTGAGCAGTAATTTGCCTTTAAGCTTGGTCTCTTAGAGAAGTGGCATTCTCTTCCATTCATATTTCATAATTAATTGTTTTCATCCGTGGGTTGCAGTTTTTCATATTGGCATTTGCTCTTGTTGCACTCAACCCGTTTTGGCTAATCACAGTGTTTCTGTGAAGAGTTTATCACGGGAAAAGCAAAGCAACTTTATGGCTTAATTATGCTACCTTCACCAAAGTGGCTCTCTGGGCTTTCCAACACAAATACTTAGCATATTATAATGTAGCATACCTTGAAAATCAGGTTCTCTCAACAGCTCAAAACCTGAAAGAAGTCCTTTGCTGACAATTACCTCTAAATTCAGTGATAATTCCAATTTCTGAGAATGAGATTCGAAATTTTAGAGGAAAAGAAGAAAACTGGCTGTATTTTTTTAAAGAAAATAATGACTTTTAAAAATTGTAGGTCTTATGTCTTAACTTTGCATGCACATCAAGCCTAAGAAGAACCTCTGAATAATCATAAACTATTGAATCTGTTTAAATCCTATATTGTGGAGGTAGTCATTCCTGTTTTAAGAGGCATTCTAGCAGGTGGAAGCATTAATAGAACTGCTTCAGTAATGCTTTTGGCATCTTCAGTTTGGGGCTATGGGAGACTAATAGTATTTCAGATAAGGAGAGATTCTTGGCAATCTTGCATTGGAATCATTTTTTCTATTTGGGAGACCTTTTGCATACCTAAGTTTCAGAGTTTTCTATTCTTCATGTTCGGCGCAGCTCCATTTACCATGTAGATTCTTTTTCGGAAGGAGGTAAGAGAAGTCATGTGGTCTTGCCTGAGTTTTCCTTCTCTCTGTCTCTGCTTGTAGTTCATTGCCACCCAGACTGCTTGACCTGCTGTCAGTCTCCAGACCACTGTGATCTCTGCCAGGATCCCACCAAGTTGCTGCGGAATGGACGGTGTGTGCACAGCTGTGGTCCGGGATTTTACCAAGCTGGTGCTCTCTGTTTAGGTATGGCTCCAGGCAGACAGCCCAGAGGTGGACTGAGGCTGACAATTGTCAAGAATGGGGTCATGAATGCAGGAAATGCCCAAGTTCCAAAAACAATTAGAAGATAGAAACATCACCCATAAGTTACTTAGCCTCTTTAACTGCAGGTCTCTTGCTTCTAATATTTCACAGGTGTTTCGATGCTTACTGAGAGACAGATGATGAGGAGGACAGATGCTTGCTAGGTAGTCATAGCTGAATTTTTTATTTTTGAAGACTTTCAAGGATAGCAATATTATCAGGATGCTTGGTGTCATTTATTAAAGCACTCAGTGAATCCAAGATAGAACTTTAGAACTGACATGGACCTTCGAGATCACTTACTAGAATTTTCTCATTTTGCAAATGGGAAACCTGTGGGACAGAGAATCAACTGGCTTGCTCAACATCATGCAGATAATTGGTGATGGAGCTTGTGTCTTGTGGGTTACCAAAGAATCCAGAATGGGTTTATATGCATTTTAGAATTCTTGAGAAGGAGAACTTACCTGAGAAAATTTGACTTGGTTCAGGCCAAATCGCAGTTACGTTGCTTCCTATCTCTGACTCATGCGGTTAATTATCCATTTAAAGTGTGAAGGCTCATACCCTGGCAGTAAGTATTTAACCTCTCTGTGTCTCAGTATTCCTGTCTGTAAAGTGGGGTAATACTGGTCCTATCTTCAAACAGCTCTTGTAAGGATTAAGTGTGTCAATACATGTAAAGTGCTTAGAATGGTATGTAGGATACAGTCAGGGCTCAATAACCCTTAGCTGCTTTTAATATTTTTGTAATTATTCACTTCTTCCTGTTTTCTCTCCTGACTCATAATCTTCAGCCTTTTTGAAAGATATTTCTATCTCTGCCATAGGTTGTGGAGGAAAAGGGGCAAGGGATGTTCTTGTAAAAAGGTTGAGTGAGAAAGATATTAGGGGCTACTGGATAAGAAGACAAGAACACATACCCCTGAGCCAAATGCCTGGCTTCAAATGCCAGCTTCATGTGAACTTGGGCAAGTTACTTAACCTCTGTTCGCTTGGTCCTCATCTGTAAAATTAGGATTAATAACATCTACCTCATAGGGTTGTCATGAAGGTGAAATGCATTATTGTATGTGTAAAGCACTTCATATAGTGCCTGGTATGAAATGAGGTGCTATGTAAATGAAGGCTAAGTGATCTTCCTGCCTTTCTTGTCCTCTGTGACCCCAGGGCCTCAGATTGGGCTATGTAGGAATCGGCACTGGGGTCATGTCTTTAAACTAATTGGAGCTTCCCTTTCTCTCTCTCCCAACCTTGTGTGGAGCCAGCCTGCCAGCCTGAGTGCTCCACGTGTACCAGTGGGCTGGAGTGCTCCTCCTGCCAGCCCCCCCTGTTGATGCGGCATGGGCAGTGTGTGTCCACCTGTGGGGGCGGCTTCTACCAAGATCACCACTCCTGTGCAGGTAATCACTGGCTGGACCAACAGCTGGGTGGGCTGCCAGAAAAAGTCACCCCCTACCCTCAAGCTACACAGCTTTGCAAGTAAGAGAAGAAATTCTGAATGAGCCGCCTGATGGGATGACAACAGTGAATGAGAGAAATGACACGTTGTTTTTATAACCTTACTAGTGCTTTAGTGATGGACTTGTGTGATACGATTTCTGTAAGTCCTTTTGCACACATCTGGGGACACTGAGACAGTATTTCATTAACCCCATACTTTTGGTTCTTGATTGTCATTATGTTATAAGTTAGATTCCTTCCTAGTATACATATACAGGGTATAAATAAAAATGAAAAGGAATATACATCTATATATTTTTTTTAAACTTTATTTCCATGGAAAGAGAGGGAGAAACAGAAACAAAAAAGGTGAAGTCACAATAACAAACTTGGACAAAAAAAGAAAAAGCAGGCATTTAAATTTACTCTTACTTTATTATCTATATATTTTAGTAGCTTTGTATGCCTACATGTGTTTTTAATTAAGATCTAGTTGAAATTCTCAATGTTGTAACAGTGTCTGGCGGTGGCAGTGGTCTTAACATAATTTAATTTGTTGTTTATATTTGACCATTTTTTTTGGTAGTGATTATAATCATGGGTTTAAGTGGAACAGTAAATGTATAAAGAATGTTTTCAATGCAGAAATGGGTGAAGGGGTAATGGTGAAAGCAAAGATGAGGGGCAGAGTCCTCAGTCTGTCTTCTCGAGGAGACGGGGAACCAGTGCCCAGAAGCTGAGGCAGGTGTACTGTGGCAGGTAAATCTGAAAAGGCAGATGGGCCAGAGGGAGGGTCTGGGATGATATGCCAGGGAACGGGGTTAGCTGTGCTCTGCAGCTGAGCAGGAGAAGGGCAGATCCGGGAGGGGAATCTAAAGGTGGGCCAGGCTGCAGGTCAGCTGACATGCTCCACTCTCGCTCATGCCCTTGATTAGATTTTCAGGAAAATAGTAAAAGATAATAAGTATTCTTCAGGCGTGCAGGCTCTGAGGCCATGTAAAGGTCCTATGCGGGGGAGGCTGCTGATGCTCTTATTCCAGGTCATGGTCAGAAGCAGAGTCCACAGGATTGTAGAAACCATCTTACAGAAGAACACTAGCGCTGTCTATGCCATGCCGAAATGAGGATAACAGGCTGACCTGTGGCCAGTCTCATTATAGAATACTGAAGGCAGGCTAGCTTCGGAGCCTGGCTTGAGGGCTCTGTAAGGCCTGTAGGAATATCTGCTGTGTCTCTGTATCCCCAACATCAAGGGCGGCACAAGTGTTCAGCATTTGTTGAACAAGTGTTTGATGAATGAAGGAACACACTACCCCTTGCTGATCCTTGAAGCACCAATGTTTCAATAGAAGTTTCAGCCATAAAAGAGAAAAGAACGCTTAATGTTTATTGCTTATCCTGTTCTATTTAGACTGTTTTTTTTTTTAGAACACGCTCAAAGTGGGCACATACAAATGGCTGTGGACAATTTAGATAAACTGCTGAAATTTCAATTTGATGAAATTATTGAATGCTTTCTTTACACCTTTTTTCTATCCCACCAAAGAGACCTCCTGCTAGCACTCCTGTGATAGATTCGCCTTTAAATGTGAATTAATTTCCCTTCGATTTTATTCCTCCCTCGATACCACCTCTACCCCCTGCTACACAACGCATGTACATATTTACTTTTTCCTTTCTTTTCTGTTTCTTTTGGGGCAGGGACATTTTCCTTTCTCCTATGCTCAGTGTTTTAATTGGTAATGTTAATGGTGTTTTAGGGCACTTTGGAATGGGTAATATTTCATTTGATTACTGGTTTATGTAGCTGACTGCTTCCACATTCCAGCCACATACCCGTACACAAATGCCTCTGGTAGAGAGTTGCTGGGAAAATTTGTTCATGCTCCCACCAGGGAATTAAACCAATTTGCTTTAGTTCAGCCTGGTTGCATTTTTATGCATAAAATGGTAAGAAAGAAGAGAACAAGAGGAGACAGAGAAAAGAAGAGAGAGAATGATCTTAAAAATTAAAGCTAAAAAAAAAATTAAAGCTAAAGTTGTGATCAATTTCCATATACTGTCGCCGTGCTGAGACTACCCAAATAATTTTTCCAAATAAGCTTTCTCATCATTGGAATTTTTGGCAATATTCCTGATTGTACCATTATTGATGACTTTTCACCGTTGACCTTGGAAGTTGGTCAGTGCTCTTCCAGCATGTACTAAACTTTTCAAAAAGAAGCCTGCTACTCTACAGTAACAACAGTTTTTTTCTGGATTGATTCCTCTTGGCAGACTCATTGATGTTATGACTGGCACAGTTCACCACTTTATTGACCCATCAAAACCCAAGAGAAAGTGACCACTGTGCTGAGGAAACTTATTATCAGAAATTACCTGATTAATATTCATGCTCACTATGTTGGATCTAGACAGAGTGAAAAATGTGGGGCAGAGCCAAGTGGCACATCAACATGGCTCTTCAACAAAAGAGTTTGAGCAGGTAATCCAGAGAGGAGTGAAAGAAGACACGAGTCCTGCCAGAGAATCGTATCCTTAGGGGCCTTTCTCCTTTTCCCTTGAGTTTGAGGCATACACACACATACATGCATACATCTGCATACAGACATGGACATATGTGTGCATGTATTAATATTATTGTTACGTTCTTGTGCTTGACTAAACTGAATAATGTTGTACATATACACCACGTTATGTACCCGCTACCAGTCCCTACTTTGTTTCCCCTGCCTTCCCCAACGTTGGAGTTTGATACTTGGATCACTTTACCTTAAGGCTCAGCACCACCCAATTTTCATACCAATCTTAGTTGGACACAGGCAATATATGAGTTGCTTCTTACCCACAGCAGGTAGGGCCAAATTATAATTACCCGCTTAGAGCCCCCAACTCACCTTTCAGGCTTGGCATCCAGGCTTCTGCCTTTACCCCTAGGCTTCCTTTGCTGCCAGCTGGGACCTGGTCCAACATCCACCCTGTCCCACTCTCCTTGACCCCATGGTCATTAGGTCCCAGGACTGGTCTTCTACCTTGGTTCCTACCATCATGTCCTGTTGTGACCCATTTCCTGGAATTAATAGCCCATCTCTTAATCACCCTGTCCCCCAGCACAATGGTCAAGCTTCACCCCTGGATGGATGCTCCTTGCCCCATCCCCCATGACACTACATAACCTTGCACCTTTCCTGCATGTCTCTTGGGTACCACTTGCCCTGGATGTATTGTATTCTATCAGAGTGGCGGTTCCAATGCCTCTTTTTAGAAGCACTGTTATTAAATGTAAATCTGGATCCAGATTGAGCTTGCCATGTCCTGAGGACATTCTTTCTTGCTTGTCTTGCTCCTCTTTTTAGTCAACCTCTGTTCTACTCTAGTGGGACCATTGAACTGTGCACACAAATCCTAGCTATGAGCCCATAAGAAGAAAAGTTAAAACAACCAAACTACCACATACCATACAAGATTAGCTTAAAATAAATAGCTCAAAGACTATAGAGTATGAGTAGAGAAAGAGTAGGATTCAGTCCATTTTCATATGTGTATCGTTTGTTTTGTCTCCTTAAAACATCCAGTGTTCACAAAAACCCAAGGATGGGGCTGTGTGTACCCCATGGCAAGTGCTGCCTTCATTCTGCAGACCCAGAGATGGGGGGTCGTGTGCTTAAGACCTTATGCTTGGCAGCCAGACCTCCTGGATTCCAGTCTTGGCTCTGTCAGCACAAACAGCATATTCTTTAAGTCTGTGTTTCAGTTGCCTTATGGGTAAAGCAGAGACAATAACATCTGCCACATAACATTGTTGTGAGGATTAGCTGGGTAAATTCACACATGTCTGTTAGGATGGTGCTTGGTACCTAGTAAGCCCTGCATATAGATTAAGAGACTTGTATTTTTGCTTTCCACTGTTATTCCCTCTTCCCTTTCTTTCACTCCTCCTTTCATTCTCTAATGACCACTGCTTTAGGTCAATGATGATAAATGCGATTCTGTCTTTGTCTATAGTGAGTGAGTCTGTAGTCAAGGCAGGGTTAGCTGCTGCTTACAGAGACACACAAAAAATAAAAACACAAACACAAAGACCTGTGCAGGTTAGTTTATATCTGATTGCTCTGTGGTCATACATTTTGAATCTTAAAGAATAAAACAGTTGAGCTCTACCACTTATTGCTACAGGTCTTTGGGCGAGTCATTTAATCTCTTTGAAGCTCCATTTCCTCAACTAGAAAACGGGGATGATATTATCCACTTCACACCATCATTATGAAAAGATGTTTGAAAATGTAAATATATTATGCCCAGCACATAATGTGTGCTGGACAGCAAAAGGCAGCTATTATCACGATCAGATTCGTTCCTTTATTCTCCAGTTTATCGGAATGAAAACCAAATAGCGTGCATTAAGAAATGAAGGGCCGGCTGAGTGGCTCAGTTGGTTAAGAGCTCGCTCAAGAGTTTGAGCTCTGAGCAACAGCGGTTCGAGTCAGCCCGAGCTGAGCAGCCGTGAGCTGCCAACAGGTGGCGGGATGGCTCAGCTAAAAAAAAAAAAAAAAAAAAAAAAAAAAAAAAAAAAAAAAAAAAAAAAAAAAAAAAAAAAAAAAAAAAAAAGAAATGAAGAGTCCTGCCATTACACTCTGCTTTAAAATAAAATCTACTTTTACATGTTATGGAGAAGTTAGTATAATATAGAGAACAGTTCACTGTGTTCATCACAAGTTACAATCCTTTCAGTTTCTTTAAATGTTCCGATTAAATGATGAGAATCTTTAAATTTGCTTCTTAGCCATTATTATGGTATATTCAGAGGGGAAACATACGAGTATAAGAAAACCTGTAAAATTTACAGATAGGATGCTGACCTAGCTATAGTTTGAACAGAGGAACTTCTAAAGTTAATTATTTGTTGGAACTATGTTTGCTAGAGCAGCCCAATCATTTGTGGAAATGAAGTGCTAACCCATTGGAGCTGCCAGGTCCAAAGCTCTGAAGACCTAATGGGCCTTGGCATTACGTCCCAAGCATGTGGCTTCGCCCAGCCTCACTGTGCCCGGGGCGGACTTCTTGGGAAAGGCATTTATGAAACTGTTTTTCTGAAATGTTCAAGAATACAGCAGCCCTCCTTGCTCTGTTGGAATAGTCATTGTCAAGCTGGTACTGTCCATGGTGCATCCTCCATTTCCCAGAATTAGGGGGCCAGTCCCAACTTCATTGTCAGGTCACATATTCAGTTTGGGGACTCAACACATCCTACTGCTTGGTCTTCACTCATTTTCTTCTGCTCTTCAAATCCCATACCTTATACAAACCTTCTCTGGCATTCTAGAGCAAATGATGGTCTCTCCCTTAATTGCTAAATATTTTGTAAAGGGTACTTATTGCATCAAGTGATATTCCTGTCTCCTCCATTGTGTTCGTGTAATAAATATTTGTTGAGCCTCTTCCACGTACCAGGCGTTGGGGATACAGCAATGAACCGACAGACATCTGTGGTTAAGGAACTTACTTTCTCAGTGGAGGGAGAGTGTCAGTAAATAAGCAAACAAACAAGATCATTTCAGATAGTTACTGCTCTATGAATTCACTACTGCCAGTGCTATAAAGACAATTTTGAAAGGTATGTAATAGAAAGTAACTGATTATTGAGGCAGGAACAAGTCTTGTACTTCTTAATACACCACATTGCTAAGCACATATAAGACCCTCTGGAATAATTTTTGACTGAAAAACAGTGTGATAAACCATTGCACGGAAGAGAAAGGACAGGAATGTGCAGGCATGCCTAGACTTTGGCGTATAGGTAACCTCTCCTCCATTTAGCTTTATTATTTACTTCCTGTCAACAATTGCCAGTTAGGTGTGGCCTCAGGAAAATTACAGAATCTCTGTTTTTCCCATTCCCCTTTTTCTTCCCTTAATTTCCCTCCTAAGATAGTTGGGTGCCTTATTGGTGCTGGGATGGTGACTATTTAAAAACAAACAAACAAAACCCAAAAAACCATCATCGGAACTTGGGGAGTGTCCGTGGACTGTTTTAGGCCATTCAGAAAGGACAACAGGATTGTCCTCCTAAAATGTACATGTCTTAAGTAAACTGGACCCAGGGAAGCAGGTGACAGTGGCATTTCAAACCCCCTCTTTTTGGGGGCATTCGGTAAAGGATACATGGAGAGAAGAAGGAAACAGCAGCTGGTGGTGTTTTGCCTGGGACCTTTTTTGTCGCAGGAGACTGGCAATGTTTGGCATTTGCCTGTACTGCTTGTAGACCCTGGCTCTGGATGCCAAAAGACAAATGACAGAACAAAAGGATCGCAAACCCGCAGAGAAAGCCTGCCACAAATGCAAAGGAGTTTATCTTCTAGACAGATCCCATTCTTCCTGACAAATCTGAACCCCCAAATATTTCAGCTATGGATTACAAACTAGTGACAAGCCTTCTGGCTTCCTGCCCAGTTCCTAGGGTTCTCAGTTATTTTAGCTAGCCTGTATGGCATGCATTCTTTTTCTCTCTTCTCCACTCCCCACCCCAACACTCTCACTGTTCCACCCTCCCCTCCCTTTTCATGCTGCTCACAGAACACACAGCACCTCTAAGTTGTCACTGCTCAGATCTAAGCAGGTTATTCTAAAACAGCCAGGAAGCCTGAGCACTCTTTCCATCAGAAGCTTGGTTTTGTTTGGTGTTCCCTCCTTTGGCCTTTCACTTTCTGTAGACGAATAGACTCAAGGTATTACTAGAGAAATCAGTAGCCATGTAATTAACAGGGGCTGAGGAAAAACCCAGGGAGCCTCTAGCATCTGTGCATTGCCACTGGTCACAGTGAACAAGTGGAATCTGAGGGTTCCATTTGGCCCATGAAGCTAAGCCTAGGAGGTCACTGCGTTGGAAATCCTTGGGGTGTACTTGTGTTGTAGATTTTGGAGTATAGGTACAAGGGTAGGACATAGAAAGAATAAGACCGTTCCTGGTGAGCTGGCCTGGCTGCCTTTGTCTTCTGACTTGCACACCAATGAAAAGCTAGTGGCTTATAAATCTCTCTCCGTGTTGACCTGCCAAAGCCTCCATCAGCTGGGAAGTCTTGCCTTCAGTTCAATCTCTGTGTTTACAGAAGACCCTGCTAAAAATTCAGATATGTTACCCAAGACGCATAAATCATTCAGCTATATTATAAATGTGGTTAATAGATTAACGAGCTATTTACCCAGCATGTGCCTTAGGGAAAAGGACTACAGGCTTTTTTTTTTTCCCTTTAGTAATTTTTTCCCCTGTAAGTACCAAATGAACTCATGTTTATTCCAAAAATTAATTTGATAAAGTTAGTAAAATTCAAGGCACAATAGAAAATCAGTGGAAATCTCTGACTCAAGCTCTCCCAAGTCACTACTGTTAGTATTCTGGTGACAGTCTTCCTAATTTTTGAATTGTTGTGTGTGTGTGTGTGTGTGTGTGTGTGTGTGTGTGTGTGTGTGTGTGTGATGTGTTTTGTATACACAAACACAAATGCATTTATTTTTTCAAAAGTCAAATCACACTCTGTATATAGCTTTACTGCCTACTTTCGCCATGTTATTTATTGTTGTCCTACAGCATCTCTTTTGTTGTATAACTTCCCATCTGTGGCTATGCAAGGTATTATTCAGCCCATCCTCTATTGCTTGATGTTTCTTCCTAATTTTTTCATTATCATAAATAACCATGATGTAAACAACATTTTTAATAAAAACTGTGGTAAATATATTTGATTAGGGTAAACTCTTAGACATGTGCTTTATGGATCCAAGTGTGTATATGCACATTTTAAAGTTTTGACACATATTAATATATTACTCTCTTTTCAAAAAGTTGTAAGTTGCACTCCTACTAGAAATGTATGAGAGTGTCTACTTCCACCACCCTTGTCAACACTAGGTCTTATGACTCTTCTTAAGTTTGTCAATTTGATTGATGTAAAATGGAATCTTGTTTAATTTCTTTTATTATTTTTTGGGCTCTGTATAAAGATAGTTGAGTTAATTATGCTTAGCAGTTCATGGCCCATTTTCATCATTTGCCTGGGACAGGTTGTTCTCTTGCTTATCTGTCTGTCTGTCTTTCTACCTGTCTATCTATTCCTTTTATTCCCCTAATCTATGCTGATTTCCCTTCTCCCCAGCTCCCCACTTAAGTAACTATTATAATGCAATTTAATTTGTATTTTTGTATGTACACTCTCTTATGGCTTTGTATGCATGCGTTTTAAATATTCATAAGTATTACCAGGTGAGTATTTTATTCTTTTTCTGTTTTTATTCTCAAGACTACTTTTTAAGCAGTTTTATGTTCACAGTAAAATCTAAAGGAAAGTACAGAGATTTTCCATACTCCCCCTGTCCTCCACACATGTGTAGCCGCCTTCCCCATTATCAACACCCCTCACCAGAGTGTGACATTTGTTACACCAAAGAACCATTCTTTTGCTTTTTTTCTCCTCTCTAGCACTATTTCTAAGAAACATACATATTGCTATGTGTATGTCTAATCCAGTGCATCTAGTTGCTGTTCTCCTGTTTAATTTGCTTTTATCTGACTATTCATGACGCTGAAGACTTCTTTCATGTGTTTGTATTTTTTCTACTATGAATTCCCATATGAAGTCCATATGGGTTTTCAGTACATGTGGAGACCAGGCATCCCTATCTCAGGCTGCCAAGGCACCAGTTAACACAGGGGGCAGGTAGACGGCAAAGACCTAGCCTGGTAGGGGACAGAAGATTGGAGAAAAAGGATCAAAAATGATGCTTATTCAGATGAAGGTCTCCTTCTAAATGTGTCTGGCATTCGCACTCCGTAGGCAAGTAGCCTTGGCATCTTGTGGGGCTCTGATGGGGGCAGGGGAGAGTAGCCTGCCCAGCATCCAGGCTCTCACCAAGCTGTTTTCAGTTACTTTCCAAAGGGCCTTTGTCGATGTGTTGTAAAGACTGCAAGGAAAGAGCTCTAGAGTGTGAGGGCTCTGCTACTTCCATTTACTCCTTTTCTACGTCACCTTACACATCCATTTCCCATAATATTTTCTGTCCTTTCCTCTGTTGTCTGTGTTGCGCTCTGATTTGCCGCCTTTGTAATTGCTTTGCTTTCCATGCCAGTTGAAACAAGATTTGCTGGATCTTTCAGGGTATTCCACTCACATGACCATTATGCTTTCTCAAATATGTCATCTCACCATATCCCCATGAATTAGGTATAACAAATACAGTTTACCCTTGGACAACACAGTTTTGAGCTGTGGATTGTTTTGAAATAAATAGGCATTCAGTCCATGGTATCCCAAGGTTTTGCATCCACAGATTCAACTAGCCACCAATCAAGAACAGCATTTTTCATCTGAGGTTAAGAATCCGAGGATGCTGAGGGCTGACTATATGCATTGTTCTGTGGCATTTTATATAGGGGACTTGAGCATCCTCAGATTTTGATATCTGCGGGGGTGCCGGAATCACTCCCCCATGGATACTGGGGACAACTTAAGTTTTGGGTGAGTTGAAAGTTATACCTGGATTGTTCAAAGGTCAACTGTATTACTAGTCCCACTTTTCTGCCCAACAAGAGCTTTTTATGGGAAATTTACCCACTGTCTCCTAATAATACTTTAAAACTTAGCAAGTACTTCTTGTTCACTTGTGAGATGAGAACAAAAGCTAGCAGTTGCCACAAAATGGATAAAGAACTACATGAAGGAATTTGACTTGTGTATGGGGTGCCTGCTTGTCCCTGGAATTTGAGCTGTTTCTGTTTAGTTACAAGTGAAAACTTCCTGGCAGTTTGGAAACCTGAACTGCCTTATTACTGATGCCTCACTGGTAATGGCAGAGAAACTTATTCCAAAAGATCATGGAGAGATGAGAAACCTAGACCCCTTCTCCGGAGGGGCAGTCTGAACTGCAGACAGAGCCCATGGGCATCTGTATCCATTGCATGGTCTGGGAAGGCGTCCTGGAAAGTCAGAAGTGGCCCCTAAGAGGAGCTTATTTTGACATCTCCCTGGAAGGCCACGTTTTATTCTTAGAGAATCACAGGTTCAAAAAAATATTAAGGCAATCTTTAATTTCAAAATTATCATGCACGAAAAGAGTTTCTTATTTTTAGAGTAAGGTTTCAATATATAGTTGCCAAAAGAAAAGTAATTTGTTCCTTTTCATTTTGAAATGAATTGCTCAGCAAGCCAAACATGTGTCTTGTTTTGTTCCAGAAAATTCAGGAGTTTTCCCAAATAAATTATCGACTGTGAGATAAATTATGTGAGATAAGAAGATGCCTTTCCTTTATGCGCCCTCTTTTTAAATATGTTGCCACAAGTTTCACAATGTACAATTCAAATCCTGGGTGATCTGAAATGTATCACTAAGAGAAATCATGATGGAAAGTCAGAGAGTAACCTTTTATTTTTCATAATAACCCAAATGTAATAAAAGCCACATGTAAAATAAGCCTGCAAGAAGAGATTATCTACAGCAGCATATGTTCAGTGTTAGAATTTAGAAATCAATTGCAAAACGCAGTGGGAGTATGTCATTATAAGAAATGACAGTTCAAAAAAGAAAAGAAAAGAAAAGAAAGAAATGACAGCTCAGCATATTGCTATGTTGAAATAATCCCTTCTACTGTCCTACTTGGCCATGGAACATGGCGTTTGTCTGATATGGAAAAAAAGAGAAGGCCCAGCATCACATTTGGTTACTCTGAATGGATGCAGCATAAGTATTTATCATCATAAGCAGATCTGGACACTAGCATTTATTAGGTAGATTTTATAGCCTCAAGTTTATCTAAAGTTATAGCTTCAGACTATGACCTTATGGTTAGTTGTTTCCATGTGGAAGGTAACTGATAGAATGGAGTCCCTATAGCCAATAAAAAAATTCTGTCCATTCATTTAACATATATTTAATAATATATTAAATATATATTGGCTGTGCACCGGACATTGATCTGGACACTGGAGGTTTAAGATAACTAAAACATAGCTCCTATTTTGGAGGATATTACATTCCATCAAAGGGGATCAATTTGTAGCTGAATAATTAGTAGATAGATTATATAGCATAAGAGAGGTGTGTCCAAAGTGCTGCAGGAACCTAGAGGAAAGAGGGACCAACTTTGTTTTTCACAAGTTCAGCAAAGCTTTGCAGAAGTAGTGAAGACTTAGGAAGCTTCTGAAATATAAACAAGATTCCAGGGGCTAGGGAAGGAACCAGAGGCATTGCTGGCTGGGTCAATCCTGTGTGGGGCATCCAGAACCCACAAACAGGCACCTAGAATGCTTAGGGCACCCAGCTTCATAGTATCGGGGAACGTGAGGGAGGCAGCAGAAGTCAGGCCAGAAGCGATAAGTAGGGCTCAATTTGGTGATGAGCCTGCGTGCCATCCCTAAGTCTGGAACCTCTAACCTGCTCATGCTTTGGCCCCATTCTAATTGGCAATGTCAGGGGCAAGATTAAAAATATTTCACAAGCAGTGTGGCACAGGTCATATAGGTTAGAAGGAGGGGAGATCCAAGACCCTCCCCTATGCTAGACCTTTCATTTGTTGGAGCATGATGTCCGCCAGTTTCCCAGGGATAAAGCCAGAGTTTCATGAAGGGGGCAGTACAACAGCCATGTACCAACCAGCTTGGAAGTATTTGTACTATTTTAACAGAATCAGTGCAGCCGAATGTCTGCGCTGCCATCAGCCAGTCCCCAAAGTGAGCTAGGCCGTTGTGCTTTAATTTCTCGTCTCTGCTGCACCCCCTGGAAAAAGATGATTTTGCCCCTTAAAGATGTCTTGAGTTAATTACTCTCTCCTGTCCCCACTGCAGAGTAAACTCTCAAAAAACAAAACCAGTAATTTCCCTTGCCCTGATTCAAAATCTTACAGGATCAAGCCCAAGGTCCTCCCCTAGGCCTGCCTGACATTTGTGATCCAGTTCCAGTTGTCGTTTTAGTTTCAAAACCCACCATCCCCACCCCCCACCCCCAGCACATACTCTTCAATGCAGTTTGCCCAATGCCACCAATGCAGTGCGCTTGAGTGATGGGGTGGATTAAATGTTTGCTCTGGCAGACTTCAGGTAACATGGCTTACCTGTGGCTGGCTGGGAAGGCCCCGCAGGCTAGCACAGCTCTTTGCATATCATCGGTGCTTCTGAACATTGATAGACGGATCAGCCTGGTGGACCTTCTTAGACATGAGACTGGGTTTCTTGTTTGTTTATTTGTTTCGGCAACAACTTTGTAGTAACTCTGAGTCAATGAGTCAGAGGCATGAACAGTGTTAGACACTTCAGATGATGATGATAGTCATTAATTGGAGGGTCGTTGGATAACTAAATGACAGACAGATTTCATGTTTGTTAAAGGTAGAATTTGTTATTGGGAATTTTGCATCCACATCTTATAATGTAGTGTTAGTAAATTATCCTAATACGGGCATTATTCTCATGTACCACTTATAAATTATAAATGAGGTGTTAAATATGAATGAAGTCACTCAGGAGACATTAGTAGAGCACCACGCAGTGTGCTCGGCACAGAGTTAACAAAATAGAAATGGCCTCACCCTCATGAAGCCTATGGCCTCATGAGGGAACCAGATAATACATAACCTTCCACCATCTCTGCCATTGTCATCTCTTACCTAGCACAGACTACACATGTTCCCTCTGCCTGTGTGCAGGTTCTAAAACCCTCTCTACATGGCAGCCAGAGAGAGCATTGAAAAATCTGAATCAGGGCTCGTGGCAATCTGATCATGACTTAAGTCTGTTCATGACCTCATACTACAATTAGGATAAAATCCTAATTTCTTCCCATGGTCTCCCAGGTCAAGTTTGATTGATCCTGCTTCCCCTCCAGTCATGAATCAGGCCACCCTGCCCCACTCTGCCGGATCCCACCCCCCCGCCAAGCTATCACCACTGAGCACAGCCTTTGGTTCCTAGAACACCCAAACCCCTTCCCTTTTCAAGAACTTGGTGCTGTTCTTTGTTCTCCCCATGGCTGACCACTTCTCATTCTTTGGATCTACCTAAAATTGGTCCCTTCCACCCCCACCACTATTTTTCTTTATCAAGGAGCCCTTCCTAGCACTTAACACAATTTGTAATTTTCTCTAAATTTGTTGGAGAGAGAAGTTGTCTGAAATTAAAGCTTTCCTGTGCAGTTTCAAGCAGACAGAAGGGGAATGGATCTTGAGATTTGCAATGCCGGCACCCTTTCTTCTGATTCCAAAGGGATGCCTAATTAAATTACTGAAGTCAAATGCCCAAGTCACTTGCAATCAGCAAAGGCATTCTTCCTACCAGTTTTGGTCAGACTGAATATGTCTGCAAAATAGGTTGCTTTTCATTGTGAAGCAAACATTTTGAAAATTAGGATGCGTTAACAAGCGTGTAGGTGGGTTACCCATAGAGAGTTCAGCCTGAATATGCTCAATCATTCAGAACAGGCATCTCTTTACAGATGTGCTAAGGTGAAGAGCAAGCAAAAATACTGCTAAAAAATGAAATTCTGGAAGAGGTGGAAATTTTGGAGTCTTACATGAACAACTCTGGTCTAAGAATAAGTTATAGTTAGAAACCTACAGTGTATGGAAAAGACAGGCCTGTGAGTCCTCAGGATACATGGTTAGAGCAGATGTGACTCGGGTAACCAGAGACTGAGGGGGACGGAAAGAGCTGTGAGGGAGGACAGAGGAGAGGGTGGTGGAGGAGAGGGAGAGAGAGAGGAGAGAGATGGAAAGATGGGACAGAGCAATAGAACCAAGCAGTACCAGGTCCTCCAATGAAAGACTAGAAGACATGGCATCCTTCCTTACCTGATCCTTGGTGGTGCTGGAGAGAGGAGGGGGTATCCTGTGGACACTTCATTGTGTGGTTTTAATGACAAGGTGATGGAGCGCCATCTGATCTCATCAGACAGACCATCTTCATCTAACACAGTTATGATTTCCTTCCCTGTGATTCCCATTATTCAAAAGCCCCTGATTTCCTGTTCCAGTTGTCCTAGCAATAATTTACTGCAATTGTATTTCTGGCCAACAGAAACAGTTTTATTGTGGGGGAGAGGGGTTGGTTTCTCCAGTGGTATACATATACACATAGCGGCGTAGGAGTGAAGGAGTCAATATCCTCCTTATAAATTCTAAAACCTTTGCAGGGAAAACTGTAACCAGTCCTTTGTACTAGAGATTGTTCACTGATTTTGCTGTTTGCCTGCAGTCTGTCATGAGTCCTGCGCGGCCTGCTGGGGTTCCACCGAGAAGCACTGCCTGGCCTGCAGAGACCCCCTCCTAGTGCTGAGAGAGGGCGGCTGTGAGAGCAGCTGTGGCAACGGCTTTTACAACAAGCAGGGGACCTGCAGTGGTAGGTGCCAGACCTTGCATGCCAACGCATCTTTTTCTCTTCCTGCACCCCTTGTTCAATTCAAATCATAGCACCAATAACCAATGTTTCTTTTACTCAATAAATAGGTGATGGCTGCTTACATTGTTGATGTTTTAGTAGTTTACAAAACATTTTTTTTTCACCTGGGGGGATCCCCTTTAGTACAAGCCCCCAACACACACACACACACACACACACACACACATGCACGCACACACACACACGCATGTTGTTAGATCAGGGTGGGTGCTCATTCTAGCCTACAGATGAAGATGGTGAGGACAGGGCTGCTTGCTCCAGACTCACAGCTGTAGGGACGGGAGCAGGGCTTCCTTCCTCCAAATCCCAAACTCTCTGTTGACTGCAGACTGCCTTCCAAATCTGCATGGTGACAAAGACACTTTCGACCAGCCAGGAGCAGCTTTTGGTGTTGTTTCCACCAACTTAAAGCTGAAACGGTTCTTGTCCGTTCTACCTTTAACAATTGCTGCATAACAAGAAGAGTTAACCCAGTTTCATGCTTACTTATGGCAGGCACTATTCCAAGTGCTTTCCAACCATTCGCCCATTTAGAGGCAGGAAAGTATGCTGGGGAAAGTATGACCTTGGGCAAGTTACTTAATCTATCTATGGTCATATTCCCATTTGTAAGATGGGGCTATAGTAGTACCTGCGGTAAACAGAATAATGGCCTCTCAAAAATGTCTGTGTTCTAATTGCCAAAACCTGTGCATATGCTGCCTGAGATGGCAGAAGGGGTTTTGGAGGTATGATTAAATTAAGGATTTTGAGATGGGAGATTATCCTGCATTACCCAGCTGGGCCCAGTGTCATCACAAGGGTCCTTATATTAGGGAGGCATGAGACGGGGAGGCAGAAAAGATCTGAGATGCAGGCAGAGGTCAGAGTGATGGTCAGAGGGATGCCAGAATGGGCCCACAAGCTTGCAGGAAGTCTCTAGAAAAAGGACAAGGAAATCAATCTCCCTAGAGCTTCCAGAAGGAATATAGCTCTGCTGACACTTTGATGAGAGGACTTCTGATATCTAGAGCTGTAAGATAATAACTTTGTGTTGTTTTCAACCATTGAATTTGTGGTAATTTATTACAATAGCAGTGGGAAACTAATACACACCCAACTCAGAAGGCTGGTGAGAGGATTGAGTTATAACATATAGGCCAGGCACTTGGCACAGTGCCCAGCACAGAGTAAGTGCTATGTAAATTTTTAGTGTTTAATCCTCACAACAATTTTATGGGATAGTTATTATCATCCTCCTCATTTTCCTGATGAAACACAGAGGTTAAAACTTGCCTAATAGTTTCACATAGTTAATAAGGGGCAGAGTTAGGCAGAAGCCTGGGTCTTCTGGCTATAGAGCTTAACCGCTCTACTCCTCACTGTAGTGTGATAGCCCCTGATGCACATCTGCTTGTTTTCCCCCTCTCTTCTTTTTCTAGTTTCTTCTCCCCTCTTCCTCTTCTCCTCCTTCCTCCTGCCCTCTTATCAGTCTTTTAGATTATTCAGCTGCCCCTGTGGACGTTGCAAAGTTGACAGGCAGCCACCTGACAGTGAATGATTGAGTTTGCTATGATGGTCGTCCCTATACAAAGACCATGATGACTTTTTAAAAAGCTATCCAAGTTCACTAAATTAATAAAAATGTGCAGTCCATAAAACTTTTTTGAGTGATTGTCCTCTTTTTATTTACTGAACAGGGCAATAGCAGAAATTATCATTGAGAGTTGAGAGTGTACTTGCCTTAGGGAAGAGAGAGAGCTCTTGGCAGCTGCTTGCTGAAAGCTGTGCAGAAATCCATCAGCATTGCTCGTGTGGACAATCTCGCTTGATATGGACAAGTCACAGGTGGCTATTGTGTGGGTTCAGGAGAGAACAAGGAAGAAAAGACAAGGCTGCCATTAGCCTGAGCATTTTCATTTTTTTCTGCTAGCATCACTTCCCTGCTCAATTAAGCCAAATGTATTCTGTAAAGGTCAGTGGATGTTCAATTTGCACGAATCCAAAGGTCTAAAGATATTTACCCATTAAGTCCCCAAGGAGGCTGTCTACTGTCACTGACAAGGAGTGGTGACACTGACCTGCTATTGAGAAGGTATTATCTGGATTGGGAAAGCAATTTTTGCTAGGGAAGCATGTATTTAAAAGGAGGGATGGTTAGTGTGAGCCTGGAGGCAGTGAGAGGTGGAATGTGCTTGAGCCCAGAGGTTGAGTGAAGAAAGCCAGAGCTCCTTGTGGACTGCAAGAATTTAAAAAAAAAGAAGACTGCTTAACAGGTGGCTTAGGGAGAGAGTATACACGTCTAAACACTATCTGTATACATTTTGAAACAAAGCATCAGAAAGGAAACTTCCAAACAGAAGGATGGACCACTGCCGACAATCAGCCAACCAATCAATTGATCAACAGGTAATTACTGAGTGCCTGCCTTGTATTTAGCACAGTGAGAGACTCTGTGATGCCACTGGCATTGACCAGGGGGCCTTTTGTTAGACAAGACTGATGTTTACACGTTCCATAAAATTGTTAGCATTCTCTAAGTTCGTATCAAATGCCTTTAGAAATGTTCAAATAACATTTTCCAAAAGGATGGTGAACCAAGTCACTGATTGGTATCAGAGTGTTAATTAAGACGTCTGGTGCTGATAATACCGACTCATTTCCAATTCAGATTAGTGCCATTCAAGATAAAGCCTGGCTGGTGTTGGTTTAATTATTTATAACCAAGCAGCCCATATCTGTGGAAATCTCAAAGTCAAATGCTGAGAAAAATCCAGCATAACCTGTTATAAACGGCGGTATGCCCTGGTTGAAAGAATTTATAGTAACCAAGTCTGTCTGTGGTACATGCTTTGAGTTTTACAAATATTAGATATAAAGGGTGGGGAAACTCAAAGGACAAAGCCTCCTCATTCTTCAGTCCTTTAAGTACATGTACTGTTAAGAAGGCTTTCCTGACTTTAGCTAACAGAAATCAAAGTGAGTTCAGAGGTTTCTATTAGCCATTCTCTCTGTCTTTCTTCCTCTTTTCCTCTCTCCTTTTTTCTCTCCTTACTTCCTTTTACCCTCATTTCCCTCCCTTGCCTAGAAAACTGATTTTTATCTTTTTTGTTTTTATGGGCTCATATAAACTGGGTATTGTTATTTTGAATACAATTGACCCTTGAACAACACAGGTCTGAACTGTGCAGGTCCACTTATACGTTTTTGTTTTATTTTCAATAAATATCTGCACTGTTTTCGTTCAGCAGTTGGGAGTCTGAGGATGCATTGATCTACGCCAGTGTATACAGAGAAATTAAACACCTTCAGGTTTTGGTATCTGTGGGGCGTCCTGGAACCAATCCCTCGTGGATACCGAGGGTAGTTAAGTTTGGGGGTGTTGAAAGTTGTATGCAGACTTTTGACTACACAGGGGGGTGAGTCCCCAACAAGAGTCAACTGTGTGTGTGTTTGCGCGCGCGCGCGTGCGTGTGTGTGTGTGTGTATGTGTGTGTGTAATTTCATTAAATAATGCTGTGTTACACAGGTCATGTTGTCTTTTTTTCTCTCAGTGTTATGTATTTAAGATTCACCCATACTGCTTATCACCTAGCCCTTTGATTCTCACTGCTGCACAGTCCACCCACCATAGCTCACACATCCATACCCCAGTGACGGTGGTATGCCCTGGTTAGCAGAACTTATCCTGGTTCCTTCCATTCACAGACTATCACTAGAGTAACAATGAATAGCCTCGAACATATCCCTATATGAACTCATGTGAGAGGTTCCCTGGGATGGATACTCCAGGCAGAAGTGTTGGTATCTTGAGTCTGAACATTCTCTATTTGACTAAGTAGTGCTAGGTAGCGCACCAAAAATCTATAGCCCAGAGCATGAGGGCTCTCTCATTTCTGCGTCCTTGCCACCATTTGGCATCATCAAGCATTAGGTTTTTTTCTGGTCCATAGGTATACCTGGATATCCCACTTAATTTGCATTCTTCTGATTATTAATGAGTTTGAGAATGTCTTCAACTCCTGTTGGACACTTGTGTTTCCTCTTCTGTAAATTGCTTTTTAATGTGTTTTCCCCATTGTTTTGTTGGCCTTGCTGCCTTTTGATTGTCGATTTTATGGAGTTCCTTGTATGTTATAGATTTTAACTCTCGTCAGTCTTACATATGCAAATATTTCCCCATTTTCTTACCTTTTAACTTCTATTATGGTGCTCTTTGTTAAAAAGAAATCTGTTTTTTGTTTTGTTGTTTTTAAGATTTTATTGGGGAGTTGGGAGAGGGGAACAGCTTTGAAGAATCGGGGAAGGGGAACAGACAAGTTGCTGTCCTTTTGTTCTTCAGTCTAGTTGTGGAGGACATTGCTTCACTGGTCCATGTTGGTATTATCATTGCGCTCTTCCCCGGTGAGGCAGTCGCTTGCCAGCCATTGGACGGCATCTCACGGAAGCTCACAAAAGCTCACGCCCGCTGCCAGCCAGCCCCACTGCAGCCTACGCCATCACTGGCAACTCACAGCAGCCCAGCTCCAGGCCAAGCTGTCGTTCATCATCTTACCTGTAGAGGGCGCAGCACCACTGGCCCCCATGTGGGATCTGAACCGGAGCCCTGCTGCTCAGAGTTGGTGTCCCAAGCCAACTTCTAAGCAACACGCCACTCGTCTGGCCCTGTTGAGCAGAAATCTTTAATTCATCATTTTTTATTTTCACATTTCACTTTTGGATTTTTAAAAATTCTGCTCTTTTTGAATTTTACTTACCCTTTTGTTCTGCTCAAGTTCACAAGGAATTACCTTACATTTTCTTATATTAATCTGACAGTTTTATTTTAACTTAGGTTATTAATCCATCTAGAGTCCAGTTATGGCTATGGGTTTAAGTGGGGATCCAGTTTGATCTTTCTCCCTTTCATGATCCAATTTTTCCAACATCATTTAGCAATTCAATCTAATCTTCTCTGATGATCTTTATTGAATATTAAGTTTTCTATTCACATAAGTCTGTCTCTGAAATATTCCAGTAGTCTGTATTTCTATTCTTATACACTATCACATTATTTTGTTTTGTGTCTTCATTAATTTTTTTCACTTTGTGGTACATCTCAATGTCTGATTGGGCAAATTCTCCCTTTCATCTTCATTTTCAAAATTGACAGCTATTCATGGACTTTAAAATGTTTATTAAATTCCTAATAAAATTCAACTAAAATTTTTATTAATATTTTATTGAAGTTATAGGTTAGTTTTGGGAGAAATGACATCTTCCTAATAATTTTGTTTAAATTTACAAATTATACTCTTAAGGATTACTTTAGGTGGGTCTTAAAATGTTTGAGTTATAATGTTTGTATTGTTAATCAATTTTTTTTTAATTTCTGCTATTCTTTATTTCTGGAAAAATCCACTTACCTTGCAGATTATTTAGTTCTCCTGCGATGCAGTTTTAGAACTAGAAAGTTTAGAAAGTTTTCTGGAGGGTGGGAAGAAAGACACTTTTTAGATTTATTTTTGCTTCTTTGTTCTAGTTATGAATTGAGGGGGTCATTTTTCTTTTTCTCCAATATGCAGGCCATTGCTTTTGTCCATTTACTGAAGATTATCTTGCCTTACGTGTTTGCTTCTAGAGAGATGCTGAATCCTCCAGGATTCAGAACAGAACCTTTGACCCCATCACTTGCATCTTTTTTCTTAAGTTGTTGAAATATTTTTCAGGAGGTGTAGGTGGGTTAAGAGAACAGACAGAATAAATCTCAGCATTGATACTCTGATAGTGAGAAGGTTTGTTTTGGTTGTTTTTAAAGAATGTAACCAGTGAGTATAAAGTAGATGGAGTCACAGACTTACCTGCAGCTGCATTCACCCTCCCCTCCCCTCCTGCACACTCAGAAAAGGAGGCTGTTCTCCAGTGTGTTCAAGGCTAATCGCTCCTGTCCTTTTGAATGTACATCCTCTTTTTATGCTAGGTATTCTTTCAGTGCTCTCCTCTTTTTAAAAACCTTTCCTAGGTTCTATACTTGCCTTGATTGAGCTTTTACAATATTAGAGGGACAACAATAATTACCCTTTTAATTATTTTCTTCTTTCTCCCTTTCCATTTGCAGCCAGGAGCCTTTAAAGCAACAGTTAATAATCATGGCCTTCACTTTCATTCTGTCCAATGACTCCACTGAAACGGTTATGGTATTGTTTACCCACATCTCAATTTCTAAGTGTAGTGTGCTATTCAGACTATATTTGTCCTTGCGCCGTTAATGGCTTCCTTCTTGAAACTTTTTCCTCTGTCAGCTTCTCAGCCACCACACTCCTGTTTTCTGTCCTTCCTGTATATCATTTCTTCTTGGTCACCTTTGCTAGTTTTTTTTCCCCCATTAAATGTTGGTGCTGTCCAGGTCCTTCACTGCTTCTGTCTTATCTTTCATGCTTTTCTGAATAAATCAACTCATTTCTGATTTCAACAACCACATATATGTGATAACCTCCAGGCCTCTTCCCTGAGCTCCAGAACTATAAATCAGGCTATTTACTGGGCTACATCTGTCCAAAATGGTTCATCATAACCCCCCACCCCCCCCCACACACCTACTCTTTCCTTCTTGCACTCTGTGTGTGGCATCACTCATCCCCTAAGCCAGACCCCTGGAAGCCATCAGAGACAATTTCTCCTACATAGCTTTCAATGCTATCATTTCCTCCACAGTCTTGATTCAACCCATGGTCATCTTATTTTATGAGCATTACCCTGATCCTCCAACTAGGCCCCAAATTCTCCTTCCTCACCCCTCCAAACTACCCTCCAAATTGAAGCCAAAGTGATCTTTCTTATACCCAAACATGGCTGTTTCTACTGTGATTAAAACTTGGCAGGGGTTCCCAGTGCCTTCTTTTCACAGGATGAGAAACTAGACTGTAGAGACCAGCATACAGGTTTATATAATCAGGCCCTGTCCACTTTTGCAGCTGAATGGAGCTGCGCTTTCCCTGCAGCCCCGGCTTTCACCAGGGTCGGGCCTTTCCTTGCCTCACTGCTTCAGCCAGGAGTGCATTCCCGTCAGCCAGCCGTGCTCTGACTCACTTCCCAGGACAATGCTCAAGGGTCACTTCTTATATGAACCCTTTCTTGACCTTTCCTACCTCCTGCCCTAGGCACATTTTTTTTTTAATTTTCATTGTACCTATACAAACTAATCTGAGTGATAGCTGTAACATTTCTAATATTACATGTGTCTGTCTCCCTCTATTAAACGCATAAGCCCCTTAAAGCAAAGATCAACTTGATTTGATTTTTGTATCTCAACCCCCTGACACAGTACCTGGTACAGGGCTTAAGAAGTGTTTTGGGGCTAAATGAGTGAATAAGTGAATGAGTAGATCCTGGAAGATTGTGTGAAGTTCAACAATTTCAACATAGTTTTTGTAGCGTGACCTTGCTTAGTAGACCTCTGAGCTTCTGAGTTCTCTCTCCAACTAAGGTTGCCAGATAAAGGATGAAATATTTCAGACAGACCCTAAAGTAAATAATTACTCATTATTTATCTGAAATTCAAATTAACTGGGCATGTGGCATTTTTATTTGCTAAATCTGGCATCTCTACCTTTAAGGCCATTTAAACTTTAAATCCCATATTAAATTGGATATCTCGGGGGGGGGGTGCCTCACAGTCAGGGTATTTGTTATGCTTGGTGCAATGAATAATTCTTTGGTTCTTCAACTATGAAAACAGAAAGTGCAGAGTCTTTTGAAATGTTGGACTCAAGGAGACAGAACTCATCTGAGCAGACAGAGAATGAGATCATGATGCCGATACCCACTGTGGATGTTGTAAAGCATAGACTTCTTTGCTCTCCTGGCTCACTATTGACTTTCTCTGATGGGTGTTCCTCTCTCTTAGCTTGTGACCAATCCTGTAAGAGTTGTGGCCCCAATAGTCCCAGATGTCTTACCTGTACTGAGAAGACAGTGTTGCATGACGGCAAGTGCATTTCTGAATGCCCTGGTGGGTACTACGCTGATGCCACCGGCAGATGCAAAGGTAAGACACAGGTCATCATCGTCGTTTTCATCATCATCTTCATCATCAGCTCTACATGGTGCTGCTGTATGATGCTCACTTGGAAATTTGTGTGTATAATGGGAAAATAGCAAATTAAAAGGAATAGCTTTTTCATTATAGCACCTATGTGTATTTGGTATGCAAGTCGGAGCTATGGGTGGATGTTGGGGGACTAGAGTGATTACATAGAGGACTGAGGCATATCAATCATCATTAGAGATCATTAGATCCTTTTGAAATGCCAGGAACATCTTTAAGATCTTCATACGGTCCTTGGGGACTTATAAGCTATCACCACCTTAGGTTGTAGATATGACAGAATCGTTCCTTAAATGGCATTTATATGCACATATAATGGCAACTACAACACACCACAAAAATAAAAAAGTAAACCAAGTTTGATAGCACGTAAAACTGAAGTCTGTAGTGAAAATTTGACTCTATGTGCTGTTTACATATTGTTTCTTTCAGACCTACACAACCTAAACTATGAAACATTCCCATTTGAGACTTTATAAATTTAAACTTATATCTGCTTGACTTGTATCTTTCCTTATGGGCAACTCTGGGAACTTGTCCTTGCCTAGGACACCTCGATAGTCCTCACATTCTCACACTCTCACTTCTACCTACTATCTGTTAGGGGCAGGATATTTAGACCTGTTCCTCAGTCTCTTCCTGTCAGCCTCCCCTTTGTCTGCCATCCGCTTTACTCACCCAGTGTTCATCCCTTTTCCTCAGCATCCCGCCCCTAAGGGTCTCATCGATTTCCACATTCCCCTCTCCCAGCTCCTAATTAGTGTCCTCTATAATCTTTCTTCCAGTGTTTCACTCCTGTCCTTTAGGACAGGCCATGGTACCATCTATCTCTTAGAGTCAGAGATGACCCACTGTTAGCATTCAGGACCAAAGCAGGGGATATGTGTGTCTGACATTGTCATATGCAGTGGTCAGATTCTTAAATGTAATTCTTACTTAGAATCCCAGAATGTCCAAGTTGGAAGCACCTTAAATGATCATTTAGTCCAACCTATTACTGTGCATTTGCCAAGGAAACTAGGCCTGGAGAGACCCAGACTTGGTGCAGGGCACAAATAAATTAGTGGATAAGCTGGTCAAAATTCCAGTGCTCCCAACAGTCAGACCTATGAGCCCTCCACTCGTCTTTATTCAGGTAGGGACTTTTAGGTTCAGACAGACCTAGGGCTGAATCCCAGCCCTGCTACTAATTAGCTCTCTAATCTTGGGTACATTTTTTTATTGACTTCAGCTTCTTCCTCTGTACAATGAGGTTAATAATTCCTATCTCATAATGTCGCTATGAAGATTAAAAGTGGAAATGTATATAAAACATTTAACACAAACACTAAATAAAGAGTAACTGTGTCACCCCCATATACTTCAATTTAAAAAAAAAGAGAAAAAAAAGAGTAACCAATGAATAATCAATAGAACATGGATAAAAGATGGGTGAAAGGACAATGTGGGCAGTCCTGGCGATATAACCACTTCCCAACACATCCTTGCCCTTGGTTTGGTGAGAGCCGAAGGGAGATTAAGTGTGATAGGGGAGAGGGCTTTCTAGCACAATAGGAGCCCAGGCGAGAGGTGGGCTCTTTAGTCACCTTTGTCCCCTTGTGTTCCCCTCTCACTCTCTTCCTCAGTTTGTCATAAGTCGTGTGCCAGCTGCTCTGGACCCAGGGCCTCTCACTGTACAGCCTGCATCCACCCCCAGGCTCTGCGCCAAGGCCACTGTCTGCCCAACTGTGGAGAGGACTTCTATCCTGACCATGGGGTCTGCAAAGGTATCGTTGGTGTCGTTTTATTCTTAAGACACTTTCTCTTCACAAGGGTGTAGATTTAAGTTACTTTTCGGCATGGCTTTTCCTTTAGTATATCTTGTATGGCTATGCATACATCATATGCTTTTCTTTCATTACCAAACAATAATCTGAAAAATCACATTGGCGATTTGTGAAGACACCCAAAAGTTTATCATTTTTCTGGCCATCCTTGAGAGGAATGTCATTTCCTTTACCATACATTAAAACAAAACCACTCTTACTGCCTCTTTTTTTCTATTCTCCTAGAATTGCTAATGTTTTTCTTAGTTTTCATTTTGTTTTTCCCTGAAGAACCTCTTTTTGTTAATGATACTGCTGAGCAAACTGAGAGTCAGTGGCAATGCCTCTGGGCTGAATAAAATGGAAAATCTTGAATAGCTGTTTGCCAAAAAGGCTTTGGGCTCATTGGGAGGGCAGTATCATTTGAGCCTTATGAAACTAGAACATTGGGAGCAAACACTTTAATTAAGTGAAATTAACTTACATTTATTTATATGTAGGGTGCCTTAGAAAAGAGCTTGAGAATAGTTAGAAGAAAAGAATATTTAAAACAGGCAGCTGCAATAAATATTCTGAAAAGGAAAATACAGTGAGTCTTTTAAAGAACAGGAAAGTTAACTCTCAAAATGTGGGCATGAGATAATTCGAGTATTCTATTTGGTCCTGATTTTCACCAGTATCCAGGGAAAACAAGAAACTGTGGTGGATTGTGAAATTCTTATTGCCACTCAAAATAGGCCTCTTCCTTGATTAGAAGAGTAGCCTTTCCTCACATAAACTCTAAGAGGAATTTGTTACCTGGACTCTGATATAGTGGGTGATGGATGACATAATGGACAATAATGCAATGACCGTTTTTGCGAAAAATACAGTAATGGCATTTATATGAATGCTGCTTAAAAATATCCAAAAAAAACTGAGGACATAATGTTAAATCATCGTTCAGTGAATGTGTTTCTCTGGAGAACCAAGTCAATATTGTCTAGTTGACTGTTCCTTTTGTTGTTTTGTTTTTTTGTTTGTTTGCTTGTTTTTTCATGTTCTAGCCAGGTAGCCCTTATAGGACCTGAGAAATGTGACTAGTTAACATCACCTTCATTTTGCCCCTCATCAATATTATTGTCATCACCCATATTTTGTATAGAACACCAGAAAAATAATATTCTGAAAGGATGTATCTGGTGAACTTTTCTAAGTGGTTTTGATTTAATGAGGGGCTCCCCTTGGTTGCAACATATATCTGACCTTTGGATGGTTCTCTGTATTGTATTTCCCTCGGCAGCCTGTCATCCCTCTTGTCTGACTTGTGTGGGTCCGGGGCGCTCTCACTGTACCCAGTGTAAGAAGCCAGAAGAAGGACTGCAAGTTGAGCAGCTGTCTGGGGCAAACATCACTGCTGGCGAGTGTCTGTCCCAGTGTAGAGCCCAGTTCTACTTGGAGAACACTGGGCTGTGTGAAGGTGAGTAAGCATGATTTCAGGAAATGTTAAGTAGCTTCTGGGCTTACCTCTTGAGAGATCCTGTGAGGTGGGACCACAGACCGGAAGACCTTTGTTTTCACATAAGAGTAGTTCTAGGATGCTTGTGGGTGGAGCAGAAAACCAATGTGCAAAAGAGTGGCCCCACTGATGTCGTCCTTCCCTTTGTGAATAACAGATGATCTGAAAGAGCTCGTTTCTTTTACCTCACTGTCCCCAAAATCATGCTTTCAGGAGTTCTGAACAGGAATTCTTTCAGAGACCGGTATGAGTAGCTAAGAAAGACCCAGTACTCATTGTAGACTTCCATTTATTATTTTTTCTCATTTGCTACTCTGAATATGAATTGGTCCCTTCAGGGAAAAATCTGGACTTCTGTCAAAATTGAGCAGTGATTCCTGCCATTGCCTTGGCATAGCAGCTATAGAAAATTGATGCCATCCTGAGTAATTTGATTTAAAAACATGATCATCCGTGAGTGGTTTAGGAGATGAAGACAAGATATATGTGTATGTGTGTGTATGTGTATATATAGAATTTCTTGGGGGGTAAGGGATGCAGGCCCCTCTCTACTCTTAAAAGAAGCTGCCTTGCTGTTGGGTGAATTATTTGACTCTCAAGCTACCTGAAAAAAAAATCATTACTGATATTTCTCATTGTAAATATAACATATGTTCATTAAAGGAAATTTTGAATGTAGAAAAAGTAGAAAAATAATCTGCCTACCACCTACCACCTAAAGCCAATTAATTTCCTTTAGCATTTTGCTATAATATATCCGAGGGTTCTTTTCTATGCATAGCATTGAGTTTTTATTTTTACAACATGACTGTAAGCATGCTGTGGATTCAAGTTCACATCCTTCAGGCCCACGTATTAAAGTGGCTTCCATGTTACATTGGGATACACCCTCACATGGAAATGCTGGATTTCAAGGTTAGATTAAAATATTAGGGGTGCGATGAGTCCTGTGGCATAGTAGGAAGTGTGCAGAACTGGAATTCACATTCACTGCATTAGAATAGGGATGATTCTCTTCCACACGGGCTTTTTGCCAGGAATAAAGGAGGCTAGGGTTGTGAAAGTGCCTAGCCAATTGTAAAGCCCTCAGGTTCAATTGGTATAAATCTTAGTCCATATGCTCAAGTGCTTAGAAATATTATAGGTGTTCCTTCTTACTCCCTGGGCAGCACCAGGCCTCAGTTATAGACACATAATGCCTAACAATTGAGGAAGGGCCTCTACTCTCCAGAGATCCTGGCTCCTGCCCATGCATACATTGCCCAAATTCTCTGTGATCCCTTTAACTCCCCTAGCTCTGTTTTCATAACCACTTGTAAAATATGGGATCTTCCAAAGGCATGTGTCACACAGCCTGTCCCTCTGTTCCCAGGAGAAATCAAGAAGAAATCTTCCCAGGCTACTCAGCATAGTTAGCTTCTTTCTACCATTTTGAGCACTATATTAAAAAATGAAATGATGAACACTTTTAAAGTTATGCTGTAAATAAAAATTAGTGCCACCAGGGTTATTCAGCCAGAAAACGATGTTACTATTGATTTGGTACACACCATGAGCCAGGCACTGTGGAAAGTGCCTTCCTTACTTTTTCACTTAGCCCTGCTACTGACCTTGTGGGATCAGTGTGATAACTAGAGATGAAGACACTGAATCTTGAGGAAGTTAAGGCTGTAACTTTCTCAAAGTCATGTAACCAGCACAGAGTGAAGTCCAATGGGAACATAAGTCAGCCTGACTCCAATATCCACGTTCCAGGCAAGGGTGCTACTGTATTATGGTTGCTGAAGGGAGAGACGCACAGCATACGAAGGCTCCAGGACTGGGACTGCTTAAATTGAAGAAGGTATCCTTGAAAAGGGAGTGTTTTCTGGGAATCCCTTTCACTTTTTTGAAAAGGATTAGAATTTAATCCTTCTGGAATGGTTTAATTGTGGACCCCTGTGAAAAGATTGGGTTGACCTCTTGAGTCTTTATAGCCCCGTGATTTCATGCTAGTCAACATAGTATTATTAATACTAGGTATCACATGTATAGCTGTCTACTCCCATTTATTATCAAATCCCTGTGCAATCTGTGCTAGATAGATTGTTGTACTCAATTTATAAGTGATGAGAATGTGGCAGAAAGAGGTTAATTGAGTTGCCCAAGATTCCACTGGGAAACTGAGTGCAACCACCAATTGTTTGGAGCCCTACCTGGGTATTAAGTGTGTTGATTGATGTTATTTCCTGTCACTCATCTTGTGTCTCTGGAAACCTTTCTGCCTTCCCACAATCTGTTCCATTTTCCATTCTGCCCATGCGTTGTCTATGAAATCAGGCCTGGGAATGCTGTGAGGTTGCACTGGGCTCTCCTCACACATTCCCAGAAATACCCTGGCCTCTTTGCAGAACATTTAAAAAGGCTGGAGTCTGTGTGTGTGCACACCATTGAGAATTAATTTTATAGAAACTTTGATCTCAAGTGCTTTTTCTAGAAAGAAGAGAAAACTGTTTTCTGGAGCTCTCCCTCTCCCTTTCTCTGAGACTGCAGCACAGAGTGATTAGAATATTATTGCAGCTAATGAAAGTGAGAAGCAGATGCCTTATAGGAAGAAGCAATTTACTTAGAGCCTGAAATGGTGTCAGAGTTATTATAAAAGTTTCTATTCTGAGCTACAAGACAAACCCAGGAGTTATCTAGTGGAAGATGAAGCAAAAGTATATTTAAGAGCGTCGGCTAAAATCCAAGTCTGAGATTGAAGGATGAAAAAGTATCAATGAATAAACAGTGACCATAGAGAACACTGTTGATTGGTAGCTGAAGGGCAGTCTATCTGTATTCATTTCTTCTACACATGTTTATGGAGTGTCTCCTGGGCGCCAGGCATTGTCTAGGCACTGGGAGTATACTCAGGAATGAGTCAGATGAAATTCCTGCTCTCATGGAATTTATATTCTAGTGACAGAAACAGATGATAAAGAGATAAACGAATAACAACAGCAGCAACAAAAGCCATGGCACACACGTGGCTAGTGGTTTGTGCTGTGACGCCCACATGGGGTGACTGCGGAAATGGAGGGGTGAGCTGAGGTATGCTCCCAAGCAGAAGTGCTCTGGTGAGATGGGGACTGCCACCTGCATGGGTTCGTTGTGCATTTTTGGCCCATTCTCAAAAATGAACTTGGATACTTCAGATGGCGGAGCTTTGACATGATGCTTCTTTTTCATATGGCTCCTGTGTTTCCAACGTGTGGCTAGAATGGCTGGTACAAACAAGTGTCTGTTGCTAATTATAAGACTATTTGGAGGTACTTGGTAGTTGACCAAAATGATCCATGTCTATTAAATATTAACATTGAAGAGTCATTAAAAGAAGGATTTTAATAATTTTATCTAGAGTTGATCTCACCTGTTTAATTGATTGTTCACTATCATTAACATGTTCAAGTTAAAAAAAAAAAGACAACAAAACCGAAGAAACACCCATCAGCCCCCTTGCCCAAATATAACAAAATGAATTACAAAGTAATAAAAAAACCAAGTCCTCCAAAACAACATCTTTCTCATTCGTCATCCCCCACTAGTTTTCCATGCCTCTCTGAGTTCATGTGGGTCTGGATGAGGTCTCCAGGATAGAGCTGGGTGGGGGCTGCACAACTCCAGGGGCACCATATTCATGGTCATTAATCTGATTGGTGCCACCCAGGGGTCATTTAGTGCAGCCCTGTGCACACGGCAGCCTAGGGTGGGTGGACAAGCGAAGGGCCTGCAGCTCCCGTCAACAGGAGGTCTGTCTTCTCTCCTACTAATGTTCCTACCATCAGGGTAGGTTGCTCAACCATGTCTCAGATTCTCCTTCCACTCTCGTTGAGAATTTTTCTCTCTTTTAAAGGAAATTTATTTTGAAGACTAAGCACTTAGTTGAGGTCTCTAGAGCAGAGCTTCTTACAGGACTCTTCTGGGAATCTTGTTAAGATGGGGATTGAGATTCAGTAGGTCTGGGGTGGGCTCTGAGTGTCTGCATCTCTGACATGCTCCCTGCTGAGGGTGCTGCTCCTGGACCACAGTGAGTAAGGAAAGCCTTTGATGAAAGAAGGGTAAGCACATCACTTTATCAGTGGTATACTCCTTTCTAACTAAAGCAGTTCAGAAAAAAAATTCCAATTTTTATTTCTTCTTATTCATGCACTATATACATTACAGAAAGTTTAAAAAATACAGATAAGAAAAAAAACAAAAAAATATATTACTAAATTATCCAGGTTTAGCAGTAAAAATACAGAATTAGGAAATAAAAATTTTGTAAATAAAAAAATGAATTTTTTAGTATGTCCCAAATATTGCCCAATAGACTCTAAAATATTATTTTGTTGTTTACCTGAAATTCAAATTTAACTTGATAATCATTATTTTATCTGTAAATCCTATTTATAAGCCTTCTATCTTGAGACAATCTCTTGGCATAGATTCTTATAGTTATTTATATACACCACGCATACTATATGTATATGTATACTATATATATATAATGTATATATATATATATATATATCACTTTATAGTTTATCACTTTATAGTGTATAAATTACATACAACCAAGAATTTTACTGTGAGTTTAAATTTACCCCCATTTTATAGATGAAGAAAGTGAGGCTTAGAAGGAACCAACTAAAGAATAATTTAGCAATTTGGGGGGGTGGTTTCCTGGGATCTAATATAGGACATAATTGCTTAGGAAATATTTTCTTCTTTCCAAGCCTTGTTCTTTAGTTCACACTAGAGCTTCACAATTAAATTTCAGGCCCGGCCATCTCAATTAATGATGCAGTTCAATCACCATGCCAACAATTTGGCAGTGGTGATCAGGAAGGGATATGAACATGGTCAGGATGATTAATTTTGCCACATAATTGCCCCGATTCCATGGCAAATTAATGATGGATTCTTCCAATTCTCACACTGTTCAGCAAGAGGTTTGTGATGATATAATTTTGAATAAATTACAAGTTTTATTTTGAAACTGAACTCTGTACTACAATAATGAATTTTACTTACATATTTTCTAATGTATTATGTCAGTAAAAACACTGCTTTAAAAAAGAATACAGAGGTAATAAACACCACGGTGGTCTCCCATCCCTACCTCAGCAGCCTTTTCATGACACTTAGAATAATCATGGAGCTTTGGTCAGGTCAACATTAGGGAAATTTTAACAACTGAATTTTTCCAAGCCTTCTTCTTCAGTCTTGAAGATAAGTGTTACCTCCTTAGGCTAGGTCTTACTGCATGGGGTATAATGAACCAAAATTAATACAAGTTTGATATCAATTTTTAAATGTTTTTCCAGTTTTATGGAGATCTAATTGAGGTAACATTGTCTTAGTTTAAGGTGTACTGCATAATGATTTTATATATGTTGGGAAATGATCACCACAATAAGTTTAGTTAACATTTTTGCCACGCATAGCTACAATTTTTTTTTTAAAGATTTTTTTTATAGGGGAATTGGGGGGATGGGAACAGTGCTGAGGAATTTGGGGAAGGGGAACAGACAAGTTGCTGTCGTTTTGTTCTTCAATCTAGTTGTGGAAGACGTTGCTTCACTGGCCCAAGTTGGCACCATCATTGAGCTCTTCCCGGGCGAGGCACATCAGTTGCCGGCTTCTGGATGGCCGCTCACGCTGGCTGCTGGCTACACACGGTAGCCCATGGCAACTCACTGCCAGAGGGGCTGCAGCCTACGCAGTCGTCACCTGCGACTCACAGCAGCCCAGCTCCAGGTGGAGTTGTTGTTCAGCATCTTAGCTGTGGAGGGCAGTGTCACTGGCCCTCATATGTGGGATCTGAACCAGGGCCCTCTGGCATCCCAAGCCAGTTCTTAACCATCGCGCCACTCGGCCGGCCCATAGCTACAATTTTTTTGATGTTGAGAACTTTCAAGATTTACTCACTTAGCAACTTTCAAATAGATGATACAGTATTGTTATCTATAGTTACCATGCCCTACGTTATACCCCAGGACTTATTCATTTGATAACTGGAAGCTTGTACCTTTAGATCACATTCACCCTTACCCTGCCCATCCCCCAATCACCAGTCTGTTCTCTTGTTTTTTTCTCAAACCTTTGTGATTGTCCAAGCAGCTTTTTTTGTTCTTCGTGGCTCCTGGTAGTGGATGATGTGCTAAGACCAGTCAGCAGTCAGTATCCCAAAGGGGAGGATCTCAGGCAGCACCTAGAAGCAGGCTGATGGGAAGCCTGATCTTCAGGCAGCAGCTTTTAAAGTTTATAAAAATACCTCTTTCGGGAGAACAGTGGAAATGGGTGTTTCTGTCCATCTCCTCTGCACTGAGCCCTGGGAGAATAGCCATTTAAGAATTGTTTCTCTGTTTGCTAGCCCTGTTGGAACCAGGAACCCAAGCCCCACTGGTCACCAGGGCCAGGCTCTGAAGGGTGTGTCCCCTGGGTGACAGTTGCATAGACCAGGTATCAGGTATCAGCATGCGCACAAGCTCTTTCCAGGGAGACACCAGTGAGCCAGAGCAAAAGAGAGAGGAGTGTGAATGTGGTGTCCTTGAGCCTCCCAAGTCTCAGAAGAGGATCACACACATTCTGGTTAAATTAGAAGCCTGACCTTCAGGCTGCAGCTTTTAAGATATGCAAATATGTCTCTTTCCGGGAAAGACTGGGGGATGGGCCTGACAGCTGCCTCTGCTAGGAGCCTGTGCAGAATAACCACCACAAGTTCTTGCAGCCATTAAGAACTGTTTCTTTGTTTACTATAGTCTTTGGACCTTTCAGAGCTAGCGTTTTGGGGGCCCATCCCTCAGGTCGAAGTCTTAAAAGTTGGGGCAGTAGATGTGGGGTTCAAACCCTTTACTCCTCAGGGAAGAGCTGGGACTTGTGAGTTCCCTCCTGATTGTATGTTGCTGTTCTGAGGAAGGGGGCGTCGTAGTAAGACTGCCTCAGCCTTTCCTCCCCACTCTGATATGGGTTTTTTCTCCTTTGCCTGTTACATAGGAGTTGCTCAGCTAGTTTCTGGATTTCTTTCATAGGGAATTGTTCCATGTGGAGCTACAGATTGGTGTGTCCATGGGAGGAAGTGAGTTCAGGAGCATGCTATATCGCTATCTTGGATGGGACCACCGTTTTTGTTTTTTTAATACATTTACCAATTAATTTGGTCAATTCATTAACTTGCTTTAGGAGAATAGGAAGAAATAAAGCATAGTGTATTTTGATCTATTTCGTTTTTGCTAAGGTTCACCAAAAGGCTTAAGGCAAAAAGTTTTAATTAAAGAAATAAATGGGCAAGAGCCTGCCTGCTCAGCTTAAGGGTATGTTACTATTTATGAGGCTGGGATTCCCTTGCATTAGTTGAATAAAAGACATGGCTTCTCTTTAATGTAGTCCCTAGAGTGCTGACATGAGCTATACAAATGCATACCTTTGGGTAATGTTCAGTTTTCTTCACTTTCTCCTCCTTGGTTTTATGGCATGGGTGTGCTAGGCTTTGGGGATAGAAAGATGAAAAAGATATAGACTATGCTTTAAGGAAAGCATGCTCAAGTCAGGCAGACTGACATCTGAACAAGTAATTAAAAGAACATGACACGTGCTGGAGTGGCAATAGGCACAAGGTGCAGAAGGAACCCAAACAAAGGAGACTGACTCTCTCGGGGAGAGAGTGTGAGGAAAGATGTGCAAAGGGAAAACTTGACATCATCAGGCTGTTGAAGGATTGATGGGAGTTCACCGGGGGAAGAAGATGGAAAGGGCATTCTAGGCCAAGGAAGCAGCAAATACAAAGGCATGGTGTATTTGGAGAAGTACAGTGTATTTGGTGTTCCTGCACTTAAATTCCAAAATGGTGAATGATCCCGGAGACACAGGTGGGTCATGTCATGACGTGCTTTATGGGCCGTGCTAAGGAGTTCAGAGTTGACGCTATTGATGTTGGAGAACCATTAAAAGATCTTAAGTAGGGGAATAACTTGGTTAATTAGCATTTTATAAAGATCAATCTGGTGGTTGTATGGCAGGGAAATGGGGAGAAACAGAATGGGGCTGGCTAGGAAGCTGCTACACTGTCCTCATCATGAGTAATGTTGAAGGTTTACACTAAGGAGCCAGGGGCTGGTTAAGCCGAGACAGATGTAACAGAGGTTTAAGAAGTAAAAATCAGTATATCTTGGTTGTGTTGTGGTGAAGGAAAAGTAGAAGCCTGAGGTTTTCAGCATGAGTGACTTGGTGAATGGCGGGGCTACCAAGCGAGACAGTAAATACATAAAAAAGATCAAGTAGGGGTAAGATGTAGGGTTGGGGTGGATAATGAGTAAAGTTTTGGACAGAAGGAATGCGATGTCATCATTTACACTAAGGAGATATGGACTGAGCTTGGAAGCGGTAATGAGTAGTATTTTAGAAATGAGGGGTGTGAGATACCGATGAAACACTCTGTAGAGATATCCCCTAGGCAGTTAGATTTACGTGATTGGAGTGCAGGGTAAAAGTCAGAGCTGTACACATAAATCTGGGACTACCAACATGTAGGCCATCATTAAAGCTATGGATAAGTTTGCCCAAGAATGAGAAGATAAAGGGCAGCAGTTGCAATATTGGGAAGCTCCAATATTCATGACGTAAACGGAGAAAGGGCAGAAAGGAATGATCAAACAGATAGGAGTAGAAGAATGTGCTGCCAGTTTCCATCTACCTATCCATCCACCACGTCACCTACCTACTCACCCATCCAGTCAGCAGAAACTCATTTATTGAGAACTTAAGACATAATGAGGACAGGGACGACGATAAGTACTGAGGGAATCACAGAGATGGAAAACATATGATTTTCACTGAAGTGTTCCCAGGTGTGTGTGTGTGTGTGTGTGTGTGTGTGTGTGTGTGTGTGTGTGTTTTGGGGGGGGTAGGTTAAATCANGTGTGTGTGTGTGTGTGTGTGTGTGTGTGTGTGTGTGTGTGTGTGTGTGTTTTGGGGGGGGTAGGTTAAATCATGTTATTAAAAAAAGAAAAAGGAAAGAGAAGAAAAGGAGGATGGGGGAAAGGGAGAGATCAATTTTACTTGACTTCACTCATTTCAATTTTCATCCATTATGACAGTACTCGGACTATATATCCTAGAGGATTTTAATATTTACATCGTAATTTGAAAGATGCCTACCTCCAAAACTGTTTTTGACATGAAAAGCCAGGATATTTTATATGCAATAAAAGTAGGGATGCTAGACCACTCTTTATATCATTAAGAAGAAAGAAGTAGTAGTGTCCATTGTCTGAAATTTAAATGGAAAATAGAACGAGCAAATATGTTTTAATGTACATTTTTTTACTGGAGTCAGGCCAACTGGACTTTACTACCACCTAAGGACATTTTTAGTGTTGACACTTTTAGTGCTTAAGCAGCTCAGTTAAGCTTCTTCAGAAATATACATAGCCATCACCTGGAAAGCCACTCTCTGAAAATGTAGTACTATGTGGAGAAATTATTCATAGAACTTTTTTCAAATCTCTTCCATATATGTCCTGGAACAGAATCGGTCTCCCTTGAAAGATCTTAGACTTCAAACCAGGACTCCTGCTAGGAAATCAGCTTCCATAGAATGACCAAGCCTCATAACAGTCACTGAGATTGGGCAGACATTTCCAAACCCAGCACAGAATTGAAGTTTCCTAAGATTGTTTTCAACACACAGGTGCAAATGCCTGTACTTGCAGAAATAGAGCATTATACAGAAAAACACTTTGAGAGAATGGTCACCCAGTGCCTTCTTTTCTCTCTGTACCAGATGGCAATGAACTAGCTCATTATCTGCTTGTTTCTTAAACATTTCCACTGAAGGCAACTCTGAAGTCTGCCAATTGAGGTTCATGGAGGCTTATTTCTAAAATTTAGCGGGTGGCCAAGGGACTTTGTCCTGGAACTCTTGGCCCATCAACCTTTCAACTTATTTGTTCTCTTTCTTTCTTTATATAATTCAATAATATCTTTATTCACATTGAGCCAGGCTATCACATTGACTTTGTGACCAAATCAAATGAAATAAAATACGTTGCGTGCTCATAATGCATTAATTTATCTTTCCCTAGTTTTCAATTCCACAATGACATGCTTTGATTTCCTATTTGTTAGGGAGGTATAACAGGAAGAGCTAGGGATTTTAGCAATCTTGTAAAGCCTAATATAAACATATTGGTATCATCATAGGTATATTTAAGTAGAAAATATTGTATTGCTTCTAGTTGCTTCCCCAGATCATCCTGGAAAGCTTTGTGTTGACAATATAATTTAGCTGGTTTTTGAAATATTGCCACCTGATTTTCCACTACACGCTGTTTCATTTTGTGTTAAACGTGTCTTCAATAATGAACTAATGTGTACCCTTCTTTGATAATATTTGCTGAAATGTCTTTACCTGTTTGTTTGTTTTTAAAGAGGAAATATTTTCACAGTGATTCTGAAAATACTTGGGAAAAAAAATTCTTAGCTGTGACTTGTGCTAATAGAGCCATCTAGGAAAAAAAAGGAAATTATTTTTTAAATTAGGGCTCTAGCTCGGTTTTTTCATATAGTAATAAATATTGTTGAATAGGTATAAAGCTCTACAGTGTATTCAGGGATGATAATTAAACTATTTATCAACCAGAAAGGCAAGAGCACTGCCCAGTCGAATGGGCAGTGGCAGTCGGTCAGGAGCAGGGTCCTGAGGCCTCCTGGTATAGGTGGTAAACCATTAGGTGCGGGGCTATGAATCAGGCAGGGTGCTAATGTGGGGCCACAGCTGCAGGGGCGCCCTAGAAGACTTAGGACAGCTGGCATATAAGCCATATATCAGTAGTTTAATACTGTAACAGCCAGTACTGCCGGATGAAGACATCCTGGCGTATCAGCCCCGTGTGTATCAAAGATTATATGTTACATTTTTATTGGAGAGCTGGTGGAAATGGAGACCTCAGTGGTGTAAAATCACATCTGGTTCTTCCAAGCTGTTGCTCTGTCAGCCTTCTTGGTGTTTGATAGAGGTGGCGGGGGAGACTCAGAGTGGTGTCCCTACAGTTGGTGGGTCTTGTCCTTTAGACAGAAGGTGGCATGAAATGCATGGGGTCATCCACATGGTTAAGAACCAGGTCTTTGTCATACCCACTGTTGTACCACAAGCACTTAGACTTCCTTGATGCTTAGCAATGAATGAATGAACGATTAGAGGTGAATTCAGGTTTCAAGGTGTAGGTTTTAGTTTTATTCGGGTATGGTAAGACCGACAGATTAGGAGATGATTGCCATTGAAAAGAGAGTTTATTAGTGACAGTTCTGAAGAGGAGAGGGCACATCACCCCATGGAGGGGCCACACAGGGTCAGTCAGGTTGGAGTGAGGGGAAAACATGGGCAAGAGCCTTTATTTTGGTTCCTGTGGGAAAGAACAACGAAGCCTGGTAAACAGCCTGAGGACTGGTGACTTTGAATAACTTTAGTGGGCTCTGGGGTGTAGTGGCTGTTTCTAGTTGTCTGGTACCTGGCACTGGAGTGATTTGGGCAGGTGGATAGTGGTCCTGAGTGTGTGACGCAGTAGAGGAGACGATGGTTGTGTGGACTTTGGACTGGGTCCGTAGCATACTACAGGCACACTCACAGGCTAGTCATTTACTGTCTCTAAAAATTGGCGAGCACTGGGAGGGGCAGTCTCTCAAAGATCACCAGGGCCTTTGATGTCAAAGCATCAGAAATACTGAAAATGAAAAGGCATGATTAATACACTGGCTGCCCTTGAGGAATGGTACAACTATCCCCTTTATTCTTAAAGGTCTGATGGAGGCAAGCAGAGATGTTTTCTTTCTCTTTGCTTCCACATTTCTTTTTTTACACCAGTGGGTACTTGTAACATAGCATTTATTGGTAATAATTATAGCTACGATTTATTAAACCCTCCCTATGTGTTTAGCACTATCCTAAGACTTTACATGTATCAACCCAATGAGTGTCCAATCTCCCATACAGTATATATAGTTTTTATTCTCCTACATGAGGAAATAGTGGCCTTGAGGAATCATATAACTTAATCAAGGTCACACCGAGTTGCAATGCGATGCTCTTATTTATTCTCTGGAATGTACTCCGTCTCCTATTTATTGTATTCCAGTTTCTTGCTTGTGAATCTGTTGATGCAGCTGGTTTCGGCAGCTCAAAACATTGGACAATTCTTCTCACCTGTGTCTGTGCAATCTCCCACAGAGAGCAGGCACCATGTGAACCTCTGTGGAATCAATAAATAAAGCTTCCATCACCTTTCTCTTTAATTTGAGCAGGCTGATAAGCAGCCCGTTATCTAGTGATGGTAGAGGAGCTGTCCTAGGGGAAGAAGACCTGTTTTATGCCTGCCTTTATTTGACATTCTCTGAAAATGAGAACTTGGGAAGAAAGTCATTTGCATGACTCTGTAAATGGCTATTTCTGTTTTGTGGCATTTATGCCTTACTTAGTCTGGGCTCCACAGATGCTTGCTTTGCAGGACATGGCCTTTAGAAAGACACATGTGACACGTGTCCTTGGGAAAATGAAGTGAATGTGCGGACTGTGTTCCAATCCAGGAATGTTAACGGGAGAGACAGCTACGGCACTTGTCATATGGTGGCTTTCCTGATTGTGTCCTCTGCTTTTTCCTTCTCCCAGCTTGCCACCAATCCTGTGTCAGGTGTGCAGGGAAGAGCTCTCATAATTGCACAGCCTGCCGGCTTTCCCAGGTGCTGTTGGATGGGCAGTGCCTCCCTCAGTGCCCAGATGGACACTTTAACCAGGAAGGCAGTTGTACGGGTGAGTATGTAACATGCTGGAACATATTCCCTATGCCCATGTTTTGTCTTCATAGTGCCGCCAGACACTGTAATTAGAAACCTTGTCATACCAGGGGACTAGGGCTGGGCTGTAAATCCTTGTCTTGAACTTGTAGGAGGAAGGAGAACAAGAGAAATTCTATTCTTCTAATAAGGAAGCATGGAAGAAGTGAAAAATGAGAATCAGCTTTACCCTATGCATACAACGAGGGATGGATTTGATGGTAGTCACCATGGAGTCAAAGTACTATAGGTTCTGATGCATTTGTGTAGGGTCAGTCAGCGTATGGCGTGGCTTCTGCAGTTCTCAGCCCCACGTTCCCTGGCTGCAGCCTAATAAAGAAAAGGGGAGAGAGGTATTTATTTATTTTTTGACAGGTCAGTCCAATATGTTTTTAAGAGCACTTTTATATGTTACAGCGACTGAGGTCCTATAAATTACTGGTTGAGATTAGTGCAGGGTTTCATGGGAATCGACAAAATACTAAAATTTAAGCACCTTATTGTAGCACTGGGTAGTCTTGTATCTAAAGGAAAAAAAAAAGACAAAACACATTCTATCATAATTACTATTTTATTTCTAAAAATAGACTGTTGAGGCCAGCTTAGAATAAAAAGCCCAATCTTGTAAAATTGTATTACACGTATTCCTAGGGTCAGAAAACATGTAGTAAATTTGTAAAATATTTTAAAAATAAATTTATGCTTGTTAGATTCATCTAGCCTCAAACTACAAAGCGGAAATTGAATGTGAACACAGGTTTAGACAATTGAAGATCAATATGATATTTCTTCTGGAATTTTCTTTTTCCACATAAGTTTTTAATCTCTCTAGGCCCCTGCGGGGTTGCTTTTCTTTAAACACTCTATCGAGCTCAGAGGGAAATTTTCCTGGTTTCTTTGTCATTGGAGTTAAAACAGTTGTCTGTCCTTATGCACTTTCAGCCTAGCCCAGTTGGTTTGTGTGTGTGTGTGTGTGTGTGTGTGTGTGTGTGTGTGTGTGTGTGTGTGTGTGTGTGTGTAATTGTTTGAGGGAGTAAAGTCTAAGTAGCACCAACTCTCCTCTGTCTATGCCTCTGCCTGCTTGAAGCCAGAAAATGGATGGTACCACGAATGGCAGGGCAACCAGGTCACTGGAAATATTCTGGCAGGGAGGAAATGCAGAGGTGAAAGTCATCCTGAGAATGCTATAATAGTATCTTTTGGATGGATGTTTGCAAAGTGGAGAGCCTCAGGAATGTAGAAAAAGTGATCGTTAATGCTAGCCTTCTAATCAGTAGTTCATTTTCTTGCTTGCCTTTTTTTTTTCTTTTTTCTTTCTTTCTTTTTTTTTTTTTTTTGTATAACTTCTTATCTTCTTTTGGCCTCTTGCCAGAAGAAGCGAGAAGCAGTTGACTTTACTCGAAATCTGTGTCTTTGCTTTCCTCCAGCTCTGTGCCAGAAGGGAATTCTTTGTCATCGGTTCCAGCAAGTTCGACCCAGCTCCTGCCCTTCATCGCCCCTCCTCTTGGAATCAGACATGCTTAGACCGCCTCGTCCTTGGCAGGGACAGCCTTCCATCTCCTTCCATCCGCTTGCTCCCGCTGCCTTCTCTGGCAGTACAAATGCAGCCGCAGCTGCAGCCCGCTCTCATTCCTTGCCATCCTTGTCTTTATTGCCCTCACCTACTGTGACTCACTTGTAATTTTGTGATTTTTCTAATGGAGTGCCTCTTGTTCATTTGGTGGTGTTTCTGGGGGAAACACAGCATTGTCATACTTTTGTCTGAAGAATTGAACTTCAAATACAGCTCATGATAACCCCCAGAAAGAGGACCTTTTCTGTTCTTGGTATATTAGTTAAGTCTTGCTACTAAAACAGGAATCTGCACTGCGGCATTTGACTCTAGTGGGAAGGTTTAGTATCCCTGGCTGTGTATCGTCCCTCACTTTGCCTGCTAGGAATTTCTGAGAAGCAAAATGTCTCTCTCTCTCTTTTTCCTGCCTTGCTCTCCTTAAATCATGGTATTTTAGGGAGGGGGAGTGTTACCACTCCACTTAACTGCTTTGTCACTTTGATCTGAGCAGTCTGATTTACATGGATGGGGATGGTCATGCTGGCCCCCCCTGGAATGTGCAATCCCTCTTAATTTTTATGGTTCTAGATTCCATATTCTGTTCACAGTTCGCATTTTCACTGACACCCCAAAATGCATTCTCTCGGTTAGGCCTAAGTGTGTACCAAGCTTATTCAGGAATCTTCGAAAGACGGGTAGGGTTTGAGTTCTACTCTTCATGCAGTCTGTGGAGTGCGTTGCATAGTTGATGTACTTACATGCTGAGCTGCTAATCCCAATCCTTGCCCTTGTTTTCTCCCTAGAATGCCACCCCACTTGCAGGCAGTGCCATGGCCCATCGGAATATGACTGCACCTCCTGTCACCCTCATGTCACTCTTACTGGTGGGAACTGCAGGACCAGCTGTAAAGAAGAGCAGTTCCTCAACCTCGTGGGATACTGTGCTGGTGAGTGAGACTTCCTTCCTAGTCACAGAACCACGGGCCAAAGGCTAGGGTTCTTCATACCAGGCCTAAGAAGGCCCTTGTACTTGTCCTTTGTCAGCAAATCAAGAGCTCTTTTTTTGGGAGACATTTGTTTCATGCCCGGGAACTCACTCCACTGTCTCCTATGAGACATTTTGTAAATATTTATGGATTTAAATGGAATCTTCTAATAACACTTTTTTAATTTCTGAAAAAAAACGTAGAACTTCCTATTAATGAAGATTGGAGTCCTGTTAATAGTACCTCCTATGCATGGGGCACACTTCAGCTTAAGATAAAAGAATGTATTTTCTAAATTTCTCCCTATTGTCTACATTATCTCCTGCCTTTTGCTCCAAAGAACCTTGGCTATCAGCTCCATCCACAAAAATTTAGGGAGATTAACCCAAAAGTAAATCAGTTTCCCCAGGAGTTGGGATTTTTCCTCCTCATTTTAGAACTCAAATATCAAAAAGAAATAAATTTGGAAAGCAGCACGGAATTTGGATAATGATGAAAGAGCCATACTGTGTTTGTGGTCATCCAACCATTCATACAGCAGATATCTTTGGGCTTCTACTAATGTTCAGATGTTCAGAAGACACACACACACACACACACACACACACACACACACACACAGCTGAATAAGACAAACACTGTCCTCAAAGGGCTTATTATCTAGAGAGAAGAATTTACAGGCTAGTGAGTTATTATACATTTCTTGACCCACTTTTCCCAATTTAGAAGAACCATGAAGGGATTTCCTTGTAGCAGTTATAATCCCAGCTCTGAAGGGCTTGCCTGGAGGGCATTCTGGGATGCTACTAGATGAGTGGGAAGGTGAGAAAGCTAGGATCTGGTTGGATGCATGCTGGAGGGGTTGGCCTCTGTATGGCTTGTCCCTGCACAGGGAGGAGGTGTGGCCAAGTGTTTGGATCATAGTATGAGTAGGCACATTCAGTCTGGGACAGCATTGATGTTTCAGTTGTCAAGTTTGGTGGGTAGGGACTCAGCAAATCAATGTCAGTGCTCCAAATATAGCTGGTAGTGCCATGGTCTTGGGCAATCCCTTCTGTTTTGCACATGACCTTAGCTAAAGGCTAGACACTAAGGTCCAAAACCTATACCCTAGGAAGACTAAACTGTCAAGAGCAGGGCTACAGCCAAAAAATGCTGGAATTTAGTGCAAAAACCAGTTGTAGAGATTGCATACATTTTAGGGGCAATGAAAAGTGGGAGCTCAGAAAGCCTAGGCTTGACACTAATGAGATACCCCACCAACTATAGGGTGTGAGCCTATTGCCAGTGATACCAGTTGTAGTCACAACTGACTTGGGAAGTAGGCAAATGGTAAGTCAAGTGCCCACCCTTGAAGAGAAATCTGGAGATGGCAGAGGCTGACTGTTTCAATCGTTTGTAAACTTGAGTTCAGCTACTGATTTTTACTTTAGGATATGGAGAAAGAGCTACCATGAGGACTAAGAGGCCCTGACATGATGAAAGCACATTGGTGGCTATTTACTCAGCATTCACTGAGCACAAAGCCCTGAGTTGCTGTTTGAGGGGACACAGGGACTACCTAAGGAGATGAACCAGACACAGTGCAATTAACAAATAGTACAAAGCAATTTATGGATGATAACACCAAATGGCAGTAAGTGTTGTAGGAGTTCAGAGGAGGGGTGAGTAAAAGAAATGGAAGGCGTTGTGGAGGAGGTAGAGTTTCAAGATCTTCCTGAAGAATAGCTAGGATTAGGTTAGACAGAGGTAGGTCAGGTGGGCTTTCTGAGTGTGGTTCTCCCAGGAGACAGACCCAGAGGACAGAGCATGCAGGCTGGACCATTCATGGCCAGTGAGCAGTCCATTCTGGCTGAAGAACATAGCTTATATTAAAGCACAGTAAACAAAGCAGTTGGAAAATTTAAATTGCAACCAGGGTATAGAAAACCCAAAGTCTCAGGCCAAAATGTTTGGATGGAATTTTGTGGGCAGTATAGCAATGAGAGTTTTGGAGAGGACTATGACTTGACTAAGGATGTGGTCTGGGCAGGAAATGAGCAAACTGGGTGGGAGATGGACTGGAACAAGGAGACATGATAGAGAGAGGAGTTAGAAGGTAGGACCTTCTAATGGCTTTTCTATTTCCAACCTATTCTGCATCAAAATTTTTATGCTGGGGGAAATTTTTAAAATAAATGTTTATATAAGGAGATGGGAAATTTTAATTTTTAATGTGCTCTGTTCTCGCCAATGTCCAGAGTCCTCTTTGAAAGTAAATTAGGTGATTAGGAGATGTATTAATTTTTTAAGACTAATAGGGAACCATTAGAATAAAGAATCATGGGACTACACTAAATGACTTTGGAAGTCCCTAGTCCTAGAAGAGCAGGTCCCACTAAAATGAGCTGGAAGGGACAAACCTTAGCTGTCCTGGGAATTAGGAATGTTAAATAAAAGTTTTAAATAAGGTAACCATTGTCAGGTGTATGGAAACCCTTTGTCAACTAGAGACTGGTGTATGAGTATTTGGTATAGGAAAACTGAACAGTAAGTTCAATTGTTGATCTTTCAGAGAACTGTATGGATCCTGAAGTTACTTTTTTAATAAATATGTGCCCTTTCTGAACACCTCCCTTTTCACTCTGTAGAATTGTAAACCATTCATTCATTTATTGCTTCATCAAACGTTTATTAAGCACACTCTCTGTGCTAGGCACTGTACTGGGCTCTAGGGATGCAAAGATGAATAAGATGTGGTGCTTGCATTCAAAAAGCATACAGTGTAGGAAGGAAGGGGATATGTGTTGCAAATGATATTGCTGTGGACATAAGCTGGGCCTGTGGGACAGGACCCTAACCTAGACTAGAGGGTGTGTGTGTATGTTGTGTGTGTGGGAGGGCTGGGTAGTGAAGGATTTCTGGGGCGTTTCATAACTGAGATGATTTTGAAAGATGTGTAAGAATTAGAGGGCTTTAGAGATTTGGAGGAGAGAACATTCCAGGAAGTGGGCCAAAAAATATTGTCTATTGAGGCATTAACAAAGAGTTAAATAGAATGCCAGCCCTTAATGTGGAAGTGGTGGGACTGAAACACAAGGAAGTAGGCCCAGTCATGAAAGCCTTTGGATGTTCTGTTTAAGGAGAGCACACTTTGTTATCAAGGCTGCGGGGATCTCTTGAAGGTGTTTAAGGAGGGGGGCTGTTGTGGTCATTCCTCTGTCAAGAGAAAGATCTATGGAAGATTGTTTTCAGAAATACAAAACTGGGGGCAGAAGAGCCTTTGGGAGGTAGTTACAGAAATCCTGATGGGAGACGAAGGTCTTTAATGAGAAAATTGCTGAGGGAATGAAGAGAAGGGGGCACGGATTCACTAAGTATTAATTATACATTAGGTTAGCCCATGTGAGATTGCTATTTTGTGGGCATAAATGGTCAAGTAGTGGAAATTTCATAAGGTTCAATCTTATACAGTAATCCCCTCTTATCTGTGGTGGATACGTTCCAAGATCCCTGGTAGATGCCTGAGGGGGATCTTGGAAAGTATAGTACTGAACCCTATGTATACTATATTTTTTTCCCATACACACATACCTTTTCACTTACAGGAAGCACTTTATGGCTTCTATTTGGCATATCTGGATTGCCAGCATCACTATCCGTGTGCTTTGGGGCCATTGCTAAGTAAAATAGGGTGACTTGGACACAAGCACTGTGATACTATGACAGTCAGTCTGCTAACCAAGACAACCACTAAGTATTAATAACTAATGGCCAGGTGGCCAGGTAGTTTATCCAGTGTGGATACGCTGGACAAAGGGATGCTTCACATTCCCAGCGGGACAATGCAGAATGGTAGGAGATTCCATCATGCTACTCAGAATGGCATGCAATTTAAAACATATAAATTGTTTATTTTGGAATTTTCCATTTAATATTTTTGAACAGCAGTTGACTGAGGGTAACCAAAACCATGAAAGGCAAAATCACAGATCAGGGGAACTACTGTAGAAGCAACAGAAGTTGGCTATCTCCTAGCCCTGGGGGCTAAGGGAGAGGGAGTTTGGGGCATGATTTCCAGATTTCTAGCCAAATAAATTTGAGGACTTAAGGTCCAGAAGAAAAAGATAATGTGTTTGAATTTGGACAAGTTCAACATGGGGTGACCACTGGACATCCAGGGGTAGCTGTCCAGAGGAGGCTGAAGTTCTAAGTGAACACAGCTTTCTTACTGTAGCTCATCTGCTATCTTCGTTTTACCCTGAACCTACAGTCCTGGAATGTTTTTAACTGAAGTGTTGCTTTAGTCAGTTCATAGTTAACTTCATGGAACATTTCAATGACTTTCATCTAAGGAGGGTGTTAGGAGGAGTCCTGTGATGGTAGACAAACCACAAGATAACCCACTCCAGGCAGTGCCATCAGTGGAATGGACTTTCTTCGTTCTTCAGAAGTTTTGGCACAGTGGAAGCCCTGGGGAAGGACCCCCTCTGCTTCCTCTATCATGTGTGAGCTGTGCAGGGTGGTTGGATTTACTCACGGGATTTATTCTCTGTCTGAGCTGTACCTAAGATCATCATCGGAGACCTTTTAATTGCACTTGGCTGTTTAAGAAAGAAAATTACATCTCATCTATCATGCAGACAAGAATAAACACATCCCGGGAACAGGTCCAATAACCTCAATGTGTTATCACATATGGAGATGTCATATGTGTGGGGTTTTTCCCTTCAAGTCTCTCAAAGCATATATACAGTTTGTGAGCTTTAGGCCAGGGCTGAAAGTTTTCAACAGAGATAAATGAACTGGGGTTAGAGGCAGGAGTGGATAAGATTGCAGCAGACATGGTTAAGTGTTATGGAAAGCCAGGTTTTTTTCTTCATAGATTTTTTTTTCTTAATATTATGCCCATATCTTAACATTATCCAAAAATTTCAAAGCCTGAGGTGCTTTCTTCATTTGTTTTTCTCAGCTAAAACCTTTCTTGTGTTTATAAAAGTTGGTGAGAATTAAAAAGAAGGCATGAGTGAGAAATATCCAAGTACAGATGCATAAAAAAACTGCCTTGGGCTTTGAGGAATGACCTAATGGAATGACTGTACTTTTGAGTTCTTAGGTAGAAAAGGAGGTAATATTGTGAGTAATATTGTAGAGAGGAATACTGGAAAATTTTAAACAGCTGATTTGTTAGGGTGGCAGAATTCTGGGGTATTAAAATTTTTGTTTGCTTAAACAGTATATTTTTTAAATGCTGGTTCATTTTTTTTCATACATCTGTGCCTGAATATAAGCAAAAGAAGATAAATGTCAGTAAAGAAATATTACTCTGAGCATTTTCATCTTGTAATCCATGGCACTTAGGTTCTAAGCAATGGTTAATATGTGTTACATGCAAAAAAAGACTCCTGGCTAAATGAATTAGGGAAACTCTCAGTTAAATAACATTAAGCAACTTTCTTTATTGCAGGATTTCTCAGAACCTTAACTAAACAGGTATGCATTGTGAATCTCTAAGATGAAGGAAGCTGGATGTGATTTTCCAAACACTTAATTGCAGACCTCTCCCCTTCATTGATTACAGCTTCTCACAGAGCTAACCAGTGGTTTGCAGGACAGTCTTTGGGAAGCCCTGCACTAACTGATCTTACTATGTTGAACAATTTGTTGGCGCTCTTTAAAGGTACACGAAATAATGAACCTGTCCACAGATCATGGACTCCCTCCCTCTCTCCCTCCCATCCTTCCTTCTTCTCTTTATGGGCAAGCAGAGAAGCAGAGGGATCGCTAAGGAAGCTTAGGTTTGCCACTCTCTTGCCTGCTAATAAGCATCAAAGAGCAACCAGTAATTATCCTCCAGTGTTAGGTCTGAAACGTGTTCGCTCTCTGAACCTGTGTGAAGCCATTTGTTGACTGGTTAGAAAACCTGTTAACATTTTTCTTCCACATCGTTTTTTGAAAATGTTTTGAGCCCCATCCACGATATTCCCCATTTCTTATCATCATTTCTGAAAGAAGGCCCTAAAAAAAGTAGCAAAAAAGTTAAAATGCACACACACGCACAGTTTAAAAGAGCAACAAATCCGTATTTTGGAATAAGCTGAAACAACTGCAACACTGAGTAATGAAAAAAAACCAGTTCCAGTTGAACATAATTAAGGACCTGGATGGAGCCATGCATGAGCCAGCGTACCAGCTCTGTGCGTCCAGACACAGTGACTTGAAGCCAGAGAGGTGAGAGCCAATTCTGTTTTACAGCAGCTTCTGTTTGTGGAGGAGGAGGGTTGGCACTGCCCCCATCTTGCTGTAGCTGCGCCTGTGGCTGTAAGCTGAAAGGAAGGAGAGAGGCACACCCTATAAATGTGGAGCAGCTAATAGCTTGTTTTGATCATCAGAGTCCTACCCATCCATCCCTCACAGCCTGGCTCAGATTCCTTCTCTTCTAAGACCAGCTTCCTCTTGGCTGCTCCCACATAGTAATTCCTAGTATGCTGGTTTGTTTCTGCCACTTAGCTGGTAGTTGGCATTGAAAAGTTCATGTTCTCTGTGAGTGATCTTTTCCCAATGCCTAAAAATAGGTGACTGTTCTGAGGGCTCATTATGTTATAAGCACTGTGTTAATTGCTTTGAATGCATTTTGACATTTAATATTAATAATGATCCTCCAAGATAGGCACTAATTTGATCTCCATTACGTATGAAGAAACTGAAACACAGAAAGATTAAGTAACTTGCTCAAAATGACAAAAGTTGGAAGATAGGGCCAAGATTTGAACCTAGAAAGTGTGCTTCCAGAATTGAAATCCTTAACCATTGCATTGTATCCTGTGATGCCAAACACAGTTGATTACATACAATAGAGACTAAGGACGATGTTTAAAAAGATTGTTATTTAAAACGTAGCTAACATATGAACAAGACAAAGAAAGAAAGACACCAAAACTCATAGACACAGACAAAAATTTAGTGGTTACCAGGGGGTAAGGTAACCACTAAAGGAGAGAGGAAAGAGAAAAGCAGGGCAAATAGGCATATGGTGATGGAAGGAGAATGGACTCTGGGGTGGTGAACATACAACATGCGATATAGATGACATATTATAGCAATGTACACTTGAAACCTATATAAGTTTACTAACCAATGTCCCACTCCAATAAATGTAATTAAAAAAATAAAGTGAATAAAGAGATGTTATTGGCAGCTTTTAATTTCTGCTTTTCAGAGTATTCCAACCACATGTCCATACCAGCTGTGTTTACCTCTGTGATTAGGCATCATAATAAATAATATATTTATTATGTAGTAATTATTTACAACATTACATTAGTTTCAAGGATACATCATAGTTCTTCAACATTTATATACCTACAGAAATGATCACCATGATAAGTCCAACAACTATCTGACACCATACCACTCTATGACAATATTATTGACTATATTCCCTATGCTATACATTACATCCCCGTGACTTAAGTGTTTTATACCTGGGAGTTTGTTTTATACCTGGAAATACCCTTCACCTTTTTCCCCCTTTTTTAAATTTTTCAATTACAGTGGACATTCAGTATTATTTTGTATTAATTTCAGGTATACAGCAGACTGGTTAGACATTTATATAATTTAAGAAGTGATCCCCCTGACTAGTCTAGTACCCACCTGGTAATATACATAGTTATTGCCATATTATTAACTATATTCCATATGCTTTACTTTACATCTCCGTGACTATTTTGTAACCACCAATTTTTAGTTCTTAATCCCCTCACCTTTTTCACCCTGCCCCAACACTTCTCATCTATCACCCATCTGACACCATACATAGTTATTATATTATTGACTATGTTTCTTTTGCTATACCCTACATCCCCATGACTACTTTGTAACACCCAACTTGTACTTTTTAATCCCTTCCCCTTTATTCACTCATACCCACAAACCCTCTCTCACCTGGCTACCATCAAAATGTTTTCTGTATCTATGAGTTTATTTTTGTTTTGCTTGTTTATTTTGTTCTTTAGATTCCACATATAAGTGAAATCATATTAAATCTTTCTTTCCTTGTGTGACACTCCACTCAGCACAATACCCTCCAGGTCCATCGATGCCACTGCAGATGGCAGGAACCCATTCCCTTCCATGACCAAGCAATATTCCATTATATATATATATATATATATATATATATATATATATATATATATATATATATATATATATACCACCTCCTCTTTATCCATCCGTCAGCAGACACCCAGGCTGCCTCCACATCTTGGCCATTGTAAACAGTGCTGCAATGGACATATGGATGCACACATCCCCTCGAAATAGTGTTTTGGGTTTCTTCAGATAAATATCCAGAAGTGCAATTACTGGATCCTTCTCTGTAACTTATTATAGACTTTGTTTTAAAGTCTGTTATTTCTGGTATAAGTATTGCTACCTCAGCTTTTTTTGTTTTTGCTTTTTGTTTCCATTTTCATAAACTATCTTTTCCCATCCCTTTACTTTCTGTCTGTGCCTGTCTTTCAATCTGTAGTGAGTCTCTTGTAGGCAACATATGTAAAGGTTTTGTTTTTTTATCTCTTCAGCCCTCCTGTGTCTTTTGATTGTAGAATTTAATCCACTTAATCCAATTGAAAGTAATTTTTGATAGATATGTAGCTATTGCCATTTTATTGTGCATAATTTTGATCTTTTCTTTTCCATCTTAAAGAAGTGCCTCTAACATTCCTTGTAATGCTGGTTTGTTTGTAATGAACTCCTTTAGCTTTTTCATGTTTGGGAAGATCTTTATCTGTCCCTTAATTTTAAATGATAGCCTTTCTGGGTAGAATACTCTTGGTTGTAGGTCCTTGCTTTTCATTACATTGAATATTTCATGCCAGTCTCTTCTGGCCTGCAAAATTTCTGTTGAGAAATCAGCTGACAGTCTTATAGGAGCTCCCTTATAAGTTGCTAGTTATCTTTCTCTTGTTGCTTTTGGGATTATCTCTTTGTCTTTAACCTTCACCATTTTAATTATAATGTGTCTTGGTGTGGGCTTGTTTGGGTCTATCTTATTTGAGACTGTCTGTGCTTCCTGGATTTGTGTGTCTATTTCCTTTTCCAGTTTAGGAAAGTTTTCAGTCTTTGTTTCTTCAAATAGTTTCTCGATCCCTGCTTTCTCACTTGTGTTTCTGGTAGCCTTATGATGCAAATGTTGTTACTCTTGATGTTGTTCCAAAGGTCTCTTAAACTATCTTTATTTTTTTGGACTCTTGTTTTCTTTTTGCTGTTCCAATTGGGTGTTTTCTGCTACTTTGTCTTCCAAATCACTGATTCAATCCTCTGCTTCATCTAGTCTGCTGGTGATCCCTTCTAGTCCATTCTTCATTTCAGTTACTGTATTCATTTCTAACTGGTTCTTTTTTATGGTTTCTCTGCCCATTTTTATGCTTGTTATCTCTTTGTTGAAGTAATTACTGAGTTCCTTGAGCATCTTTATAAACATTGTTTTGAACTCTACATCTAGTAGGTTGCTTGTTTCTGTTTTGTTTAGTTCTTTTATGGGAGTTTTCTCCTATTCTTTCATTTGGGAAGCATTTTTTTTTTAATTTTTGTATTGGGGAATTGGGGAAGGGGAACAGTGTTGGAGAGTTGGGGAAGGGAAACAGCCAAGTTGTTGTCCTTCAGTCTTAGTTGTGGAGGACGCAGCTAGTTCAGCTCCAAGCTCAGTCACTATCCGGCCTCCCGTCAGCAGCACGCAACCGCTCAGCTCAAGGTGCTGTGTTTAATCTTAGTTGCAGGGGGACGGGGGGTAGCCCACCATCCCATGCGGGAGTAGAACTGGCAATCTTGTTGTTAGGAGCACGTGCTCTCACCAGCTGAGACATCCTGCCACCTGTTGGCTGCTCAGCAGCAGCTTAGCTTGGGTGCAGCTCACTGGCCCATGTGGGAATCGAACCGGTGACCTTGTTGCTCAGAGCTCGTGCTCTTAACCAACTGAGCCACTCGGCCAGCCTGGGAAGCATTTTTTGTTTCCTCATTTTAGCTGCCTCTCTGCATTTGTTTCTATATATTAGGTAAATCTGCTATGTCTCCCAGTTTTGGCCTGGTGACATTATGCAGTAGGTGCCCTGTGGAGCCCTGGCACAGTCTCCCTGGTCACCTGCTCTGGGTGCTTCAGGAGTGTCCCTTGTGTGGGTTCTGTGTGCCCTCCTGGTATAGTTGAGCCTTGATTGCTATTGGCATGTCAGTGGGTGGAATTAACCCTCAGGCTGATTGTCTGTGGAATTTGGCCCCATCCACAGTTTATGGGCTGCTGTGAGGGGGGCTTACCCCACTGAGTGGCATTCACCCCAGCAGGCTCTGGGATTGTAAGAACTTGCTAGTTTGTTTTAAATGCTAGAGAAGCTGGTTTAGAGTGCCATGTGTACATGTGGTTCTATTGTATATTATTATTACCAAATCAGTAAACTTTAAATAAACATTAATACATACTATATTTTAATAATTTATATCACTATATTTACTTTAATCTCTTTCAACATATACATATATATATATATATATATATATATATATTTCATAGTTGTAGCCAACAGCTACATCATTCTTTGTTTCTCTTAAATATCACTTTAGTTTATGTATTTCCATATGTTGGCAAATATTCAAAGAATCCACATAATTTTCATTGTTAATGGCTAAATAGCATTTCATTGTATTTGTGTTACTTGATTGGTAATTAGCAGCAGATAGAATTACTGCTTGGTTTATGGTATGTTAATTATGATCTTCAAGGCTTTAGCCAGACTAGGTCTGTTTTCATATTATTGTTAATAGCAATAATGGTGAGTTTATGGAATTTTATAATTTTCAAAGCAGTTTCTCACTTATCTTCTCATTTGATGATTCCAAGAAACCGCCCAGCAGAAGTGAGAAGAAGAGCTTAGTATAGTGACCAACTAACAAATAAATGCTGATCAAGAAATGTTGAGTGAATGAATAGCTCAAATCTGGGGTTCTAATGCTTACTATAATTGCCTTGTAATGCATCATGTGCTAATTATATCAAGGCTGTTTCTTAGTGTGACCCTTTTTTTTTTTTTAGTTCTTTTTTCTTCTTTTTCACCTTCCACTTTATTCCATCCAGTTCTAGTCTTCTATCTCTATAATTTTTTTCAATTTTCTGATGTCTTCCTTTTTTTAATCTAACATTTGCTTATTTATTTTCCTTATCTTCTTTTGCAATGCACTTTCTTGTTTCTCATCTTGTCACCCTATCTGCCTACCTTGAACTATGAATTGTACATCCAATTTCTCTTTGGAACTTTCAATGATTGTATCGTTCTTGTTCTCCCAATTTGTGTTTTATTTAACAGGCCACAGTGTCTGCTGAAGGATGATTGAATATTTCAAGGCATTTCTTTAAACTTTTTCTTTCAAAAAAAAGAACATGACCTATGCTGAAATTGGGCCTTCCTAAATTGAAAAGAAGAACTTATATTTTCGTCTTCATGTAATTTTTACTAAACACTATCTTACCTAGCTTTGGTAGTGACAGAAAGATCTTATAAGCTTTCAACTTGGCAGGGTTCCCAATGAGGTCAGGATTACTGTTATCTTCATAAGAGCTACAAGCCAGGGCTTGAATTGCCGAGTAGGCCTTTGAGGATGTATGCTTAAGGAACACAGCTGAATTTAGACTCCTAGATTTTCTTTTCAGTATGAGAGGGAACACAACTGCTAAGGCTGCACTTACCTACTTTTCTTACACACATGTCAATCTTTGTGGTTTACATGTGACAGGCAAAATAGTGACTTAGATGCAAGCATGACCATCAATATCAACATCAGTTCTGATTGGACCTACTACACATAAAGAAAAATTGCTAATGTTTATTGAACATTTACTATGTGACAGCCCTTCACATACATTATCTAATTTAATCCTGACTACAACACCACAAGGTTGGTACTGTGATTAGTAACATCTCCATTTTATAGCTCGAGACTGAGATTAGAGGTCTTAATTTAATTTACCCAATGTTTTATAGCAAGTAAAAAGCAGAGCTAGGCTTTGAAGCAGTGCCACTTCAGAGGACATGTGTGTGACCACTGTATCATCAGCCTTCATCTCCTGATCAAGTTTCAAGAAGACCTTCTCTGCTTCTTGGCAATCATACTATTTAGAACTCTTTGTGATGCTTTGTCATCTTGCCCACCATAGAGCCTTTCAGTATGCACTCTCCACACTTTTCTTTAACTAAATCTTACTCAGGTCAGTTTACATTTTTGATTCTTTTTGTTTGTTTGTTTGTTTGTTTAGAAGATGAACATAATCTGATTAAAATAAGAACAATAAGCTCCCTCATCTTTTCTGCTCAAATGTTCTGTATCTTTTCGATGCCTCCTTTGCCCTCATTCCTTCCTTTGAGAAAGGAGTGCCATCGCCCTGGCCCAGGAGCCCCTCCATCTGTGACCCAGAGCCTGTCTGCCCCATCACTTTTGTGAGCTGGTCTTCCCAGTTCATTATTTCTTCTCTGGTTACTATTTCCCCTCCCTACTTTCCTCTTTATCTTTCACCCTCCGCTTCCTCCCCCAGCCCCTTGCCTCTAGGCCAGCAGTTCTCAACCTGTGGGTTGCGACCCCTTTGGGGGTCGAACAACTCTTTCACAGGGGTCGCCGGGTACTCGTATGTGGGCGTATCTGCATGTGGGCCTGGAGACGGATAGAGGAGCGGTGTCTCGGTTCCTAAGACCATCGAAAATATGTGTTTTCCGATGGTCTTAGGCGACCCCTGTGAAAGGTTGAGAACTGCTGCTCTAGGACCTTACTGTCTTTCACAGCCTCAATGCAATCCTAATTTCTATTTTCTCTTTAGATTCCGTCTCAGTGAACACATGACGATCATCTCCAGGCCCTCATTTTCATCTGCCTGCTGGACAAATGATCCACAGGAATACCGGACTCAAAAAACTCCAAAGAAAACCCCATCTTTATCCCCTCCACCTATCAGGTCCTTTTCTTCCTTCTCTTGTCTTTCTTGTCCACCCACTACTGATTTCTCAATCAGAGCAATTCAAAACAGTGAAGTTCCATCTAATTCTTCCCTATGCCACATTCTAAGTACTGCACATCTTACAAACTCTACCTTTGCAATGACTCTTAATTATACTCCTTTTTCTCTGCTACTATAGAGAAACCTAAGCTCATCTTTCTCAGATAGCCTCAATTTTTTCCTAATGGCTCTGCCCCACTGGAGCTCTCCCCACTCCTTCCTGACAGAGGGTAACTCTTCTGGAAGATAAGCTTTGGCTTACAAAACACTCTCTGATGGTTTCCCATTGCCTAAATTCCTGCCCCGGATTTTCACTCTGGTTTCCCTTGGTCCCTGAGAGACTGTCTGAAGCTCTGGCCATGCTGGGTGCTCTTATCCATCCCACCCTGCCCCGCTCTTGTGTGTCCGTGCACACAGTTCTTCCCTCCTAACTAGGATGTCCTCAGCCAGCACCATTTGCAAACATCAAATAAGCAAGCAAGTTTAAGTCCCTCTTACTCCTCTTGGATAAATACTCTCTGGTCCTCTTTTGACACCTATTGCATTTTAGGTGTGGCTTTCTTCTGACATTAGACCTTGTCATGAGCATCTCAAAGGAATAGTCTGAACCTGACTTAATGCTCTGTCTCCCACTGTGACTTCCATAGTTCTTCGCACCCAACTGATCCATAAATGTTCATTGAAGTGGACGTTTTTCCATTTTGAAGGTAAACCAAGAGTGAAACATAAACTGATAAGAGGCTGGGTACAAGGCATTGAGATACATGGGCAAGAGTGGTGCTTATGCTTCCTTGTTGGCAGCAAGAACTGGCACCCACACTGAGGAGAGAGCTTTGCTCTTACACCTGACACTTCCTCTCACTCCTTCCTTCTTCACACTGTCTGACTCCTTGGGTCCTACTGCAGCTTTCTTAATTGAGTTTGTCAGTACTGGTTAGAAATCACTGTCCTGTAATCTAAAGGTCAGTCTATTGTAGTGGGGCTTTTTTTGGGGGGATGGGGGATTTTTTTCAGGGTAAGTCAATAGCTACAGACACTGAAAAACGGGGAAGTTTTTTTTATGATTTTTGTACTAATGAAGAGCCTCTAACAAAAAAGAACACACGATTTATAAGATCTCATGAATGGGCTAGGACCAAAGTCATGATCGAAAGGGGAAGAGAGGATGCTTGTTTTTCTTCTGCCATCTGTATGTTATTCTTTTGGTTCCTTCTGTACTTGACACACAAGTAGAACCCAACCAGTTTTAAAAGTGGCATCAGCATTCAAATTCTATACACATGTCAAGGGTCCTGAGTTTTGGCATGTAAGCATTTCTTTTTTCTCCTGATGAGGAACAGCTACAAGTGCTGATTATTTTAACCTCTTCCAAACACATTTGATGTGGTTGCATTAAGAACCTAATCGACTGACAGGACATTATTAAAAATCTCCCGGTGTGTCTAAATTTGTCTTTATAGGTCATTATTTATCAGCTTAGGAGTCACTGCCCCATAAAACCAACATCTAAAACCATTGCGTCAACAGTACACATTTACTTTAATATCTTCAAGCTTTTTTGACTTTGCTCCAAAGACGTGAAATAAGTCATTTCACTGCTGTGTGCTTCCATCCATCATGATTGTGGATAATCCTCACTGATCCTCCAAGCAGAGCCTTTGTGATTTGAAGAAAGACTCAAACAGTGATGACCACATGTAATTTCCTAACAGCTGCAGGGTGGCATATTAGAGGATATTGCAGCTGCAGAGTCAAAACATTAATTTTTTATCTATTTAAATTTTTAGCATATCTGTATGCTGTGCGTATTTGGAAAACAAATGGAATCCTCTGCTTGCTTCAAACAAGAAATGTGTTTATTTCAGCTCGAGCTAATATTCAATTTCCAGGCTCCCTTGTAATGTGTTCATTAATTTGTTTGTTTAAAGTGCTAATTCCCTGGGTTTGTTAGCGAGCAGGCACACAGACAAACAACTGGAATTCCATCTGCCCCTCCCCCCCACCATCACCACATGCTTATTTTATAGCAGCAGTCTGAAACAGGCTAACATAAATGTATCCTGGGTCTGTCGTCTTTCCTTGTCACCCTTAATGAGCCTTATATTTAAAGACTCTTCATTGTAATTGAAATAGTGACAAATAAGGATTTACTTACTGCGTAGCACCGGGAGAGATGGCCCCCAGAATGGCATTGTTTTTAAGCATTTAATGAATGCACACTCACCATTTAGACATACTTGAGGTTAACCTCCTCTTTTTGATTACAGCCAGGAAAGTCAGAGGCAAATGCCTTACTGCACAGATGGGGCTGTTAGGAAAGGAAATGAATCCTTGCAGAGGCTGCTAGATTGGTGGGTTGGAAACTCAGTTCCCCTATTTTAGTAACTGCAGTCCGGGTACAAATTAAGCTGTGACAGTATAAACTTCCTCTTGTGGATCCTGTGAAATTGTTCCAAATATCACCTGTGGGGATGAATGGTGGGATGAGGAGGATTATGGGAGAATGCACTCTGTGGTTTGTTTGTTGGCTCTCAGAGGATACTGCCATTTTCAGGATGTGTTTTCTGACAGCTGTGCTCCTGCAGTGTGGATCCAGCAAGGATCTGAACTAGGATTTGTCAGATGGTCACAGCCTACCAAGAATTCAAGACTTGCCTCCAAATCAGCTTAGTTTTTAGAAAATATGCCCGCAGATTTTACTGTGCATGAAGTGCCTGGTGTCATAGCAGTTCCCCAGGGCACATAGTCACATGCAGTGCCTGGAGATGGCTCCTGCCACCTCTTAATTATGATTAGATTGCATAATTAATACATTTGGCTGACCATGGGGAAATTTGTCTCTCCATTGTCTCAAATTGTACTGACAAGACAGTTGAAAATTGTCACTCCCATAGCCAAGTAGTGCCCTTTTCCTCTTGGCCTTAAGTGGATTTTGAAAACTTGGTGGTGCCACCCACATAGACCTTTCCATGGGCCTCTGAATTCCCAATTTCCTACTATTATTACTCCAATAATTGTTTTCTTTCATTCAACAAATGGGTAGAAGCTATCTGCTAGGTATTGCTGATTTGGCCAAATTCAACTTTGTTTTTATTTTTGAAGGTGTTTTAGAAGCTGAAAATTTGTAAAAAGGTTATCCCTGGTCATTGCCTGAAAGACAATGTTTCTATCATCCTTTCTTCTTAATGGCCATCATGATCTCTATTCCTGGTCATGATAGGTTTCATGTACCTACATTACAGTGTTCTTCATATTCTTAATATGCCTAGTCTAGTATTAGCCCCTTGAGAACAATTCAGCCATGGGATATTATTGACACAAAAAGGTCTTCTATAAATGTAATGGAGAAGAGGAAGGGAGAGAACAGTAGGGACTCCACTCCCCTCCCCAGCAAAGGTTTCACATTGAGAGCTGCTATATGCTTTCTTGGATTGTTGGTTCGCTGCTGTGGTTCTAATGTCTTCTCCCATCACTAGTTACCTTTTACACAGCAATATATCATTTACACCTGCAATAAAAACAAATACCTCAGTAGACAGAATGGTGAAAGACACATAAAACACACATAAACTGATTCCCAATTTCCTTTGGCATAAAAGTCCATACTCCTTTTCATGACTTACAGAGTATTCCAAAACTGGCCCAGCCAGGTCCTACACGGCACTTGCACCTGACGCCCACTCCGTGTTCATGTCCCAGCCTCCTCTAGGAAGCCTTCCCTGCCTCCTGGACTGAGCTGATACCCCTGGTATAGACTTCCATGGACCCCATACTTATCCTATTAACATTTTATGGGATGTTTGTAACAGTCTCCTGGCAGTCCCGTGTCTCAATGTCTGCCACGTACTCTCTTATTGCTCATCCTGCTGTGCCACCATCTCTATTGCCTTGTGATACAGGACTCAAGTTAGAGACACTACTCTTTAAGGCAAGAAGCACAGCCCAAGTCCATTCTACTTGGATTCTTAAATATCCCACTGGACTGCCTCCAACCTGTTCTGTGGGAGGGGAGGCCAGGGGCAAAGCGAATGGTCTCTCTGTTCCTTCTTCTTCTCCAGCTTGAAGGTTTTTTCTAGACTGGGGTACAAAGATGGAGAGTGTAGGGGTTGCATTGATGGGGGAGAGCCTGGGTCTTAGCTCTAATGCACATTCAAACTTATGGGGTTTTTGTTTTGTTCTGTTTTATTTTTCTGTCTTTCACCTGTGCTGGGCTCTGCTAATTTGGTATCTTTGTAGGTCTGATTCTGATAATTTTCTCTGGGACCACATAGTGGCCCATACTTCCTGGTCCAATGTGAAATGATTATAGTGGATGAGGAAAGAATTCACTGGTTGATATCTCACATTATTGTTTGGTTACACATATTTCATACTCGATTATAATTATACATCCAGGATCATTTTTCCCTACCATACTAAAAGCTCTATGAGTACAGTAGATTTTGAACAATTTTTTTTTGAAAGAAAAGATTTTTTAAATGTTCAGCCTCACAAATGTAATACCAGTTTTCCTTAGCCAAATTAGCCAAGATTGTTTTACTATTTTTAAAATCTCAGTGCAGGCAAAGTTGTAATGAAATAGTCTCATGAATGGCTTTGGAGATGTAAATTGATACAAGCTTTCTAGAAAGAAAATTGTAACACCTATAAGAATTGTACATGTTTTTCATGTCTGTAATGGTTAAAAGAGCATGTTCTGGAGTCAGTGTGTATATGGTGTGTGTGAGCAAATGCCTTAACCTCTGAGTTTCAGTTTCCACATCTTTAAAATGGGGATTAAGCAATGTCTATTTCATCTTTCCAAATAAGATTATGTATAATAATTAGTATAGTGCTTGATATATATTCAGAGATCAATAAATGTAAGGTATAATAATAATAACATGAATTGTCTTTTGACATTGTCTTTTAGGAAATACAACTGCCCCTTAAACAACATGGGTTTGAACTGCATGGGTCCACTTAAATGTGGATTTTTTTTTCATTAAATATACAGTCAGCCCTCCATATCCCTGGGTTTTGCATACATGGCTGGGAATTCGAGGATGTAGAGGGCTGACTGTATGTATTGTTCTGTGCCATTTTATAGAAGGGACTTGAGCATCCTCAGATTTTGGTATCTACGAGGGGTCCTGGAACCAATCCCTGCAGATCCTGAGGAATGACTGTAGTTCAGTCAAAACTTATACACAGATTTTTTATTTCAGAGGGGATGATACCTCTAACCTCGCTGCATTATTCAAAGGTCAGCTATAACCTAAAATGTACAAAGGTCTTATCATGGCTTTAATGATAGAGGTGGACAAATTGGAAGTAAATGTCCAAACTATAAGAAAAATGGCAGTTTTTATTAGTCAATGCTGAAATATAATGCAGTCCCTAAAAATGATGTTTACAAAGAATCCCTAATGACGTGTGGAAATGCTGATGGTACTAAGGAAAAAAGATGGTAATGGTATTGATTTTAAAAAGAGACAACATTTAATATTATCTCATTTATGTAAAATCTATATATGTAAAATTATATAGAAAAAGAAGAAAAATGTCAATGATTGTATTTCATCTGAAAAGCCAACTTAGGGTGATTTTTAGCTTTGTAAAAGCATTCTTCACATTCTCTTCTGTGACTCACTTTGTAGTCAGAAAAACAAAACTTCAGGGTCCCCGTTTGATCCCCATGCAGCCCCTCTCCTGTGTGGAAGATCGCAGTGGAGCCCTGGGCTTGAGCCTGAAGCTTGCTTGCCGGTGGTGCCGGTGGGGCTGACAACGTGTAGCTGTCATGCCTGAGCTTTGTAGTCTTGCCCTCGGGAGCCATACTTTCCTGATTGTAAGTCAGAACGCTGGTATTAATCATCAAGCCACTGTTGCTCTGGTTTTTGGCTCCTTTCTGTGTACATCATTACTCATTTTGAGCTCTCCGAAGGAATTCTCTCCTACAAAGAGATTTTGAGTTCAAACCTCTCAAGACAAAGATGTTTCTTAGGTTTTAGGAATTTATTTTTCTTTTCTGGTTGGTTTAATAAGAGCCAGTCAACCTTCAGATTGTCTTCAGAGTATACTAACTGAAGTGATCTTTTGTCGGGGGCTCATGTGTGATAGAGTTAGTACAGGAGGTTTGCATGAATATGTTAACAGGAGACCCACTCAGATGCTTGTTTTGGAGTAGATGTATTCAAAGGATCTGGTGTTCAGTATGACTTTTTAAACCACAGATGAATGAATAAGGAATAATATAAGTGGGGGGAAAAAAAGAATCAGAGAGTCCAACTTTCCAAACTTGGGTAGTTACAGTCTTGTGCTTAAGGTAAAACTATAAACTAATTTGGATTAATGTGATGCTTTGGGCAACTGCTGTTGGTTGTTTTATATTTTCAGGTATCATTTATTGATTTCTCCTTGCCCTGGGTACTCACTTCATCATGCAATGTGATATGCCTGGTGATTGCTCTGATACCTTCTTAAGACTTAACATGGAGCCATGAAAGAAGCAGAGGTCTTGAGACTTGGAGTCTTTGCAACTCTTGAGCCTTTTCCACTGGCTTCTGGTAGCTGTATACCAAACTATGATGTAAATAGCTATGCCTGGTTTAAGACCACCAGCAAATGAGACTCATTTATGGAATCTCTACATTTGTCAGGTAGTCAGAGGCAGAGACCAAGGACCCAGCCAAGAGGAGTCCCAGGACAAAACATGCTAATTGGCAGTGGGGTCTAGGAGGAGGGTGTCCCAAAGTGGCCTATGTTGCAGAGATTTCAGATAGATTAGGAATTAGAGGAGACCATTAGAAATGGCCATTAACATGCAGTAAGAGACATTTTCAAGGGCAACACCACAGTAGAATTGTGGAGGGTGAAGGCAAATTATAGTGAGGTGTGGAATTAGGGTGACAAGGAAGTTGGGTGGTGAAGGGATGGCAAGAGATAAGGTGTTTATAGATAAAACCTTTTTTGGGGGTAGATGATGTAGAACAGTTTGGAGGTTGAAGTCAAGGAGAGTAAAGAGAGATGGGGGAAAATGCAATAATGTTTAAATAATGTTAAAAATTGGTTCAAGAATGTGGGTGAAGGAATTAGCCATTTTGTCCTGTGAGAGGAGAAATGAAATAAAAATGGGTAAAGATAGATTTTTTTGAGGTTGACAGGGAGGAATTGAAGGTGCTCATGCTTGATAGGCTGAGTGAAGTAGAAGAAGAAATAACCTGGGAGGAGGTGTAAGGGTGGGCAGGGTGAAGGTGGTGCCTGGAGAAGAATCGTAAAAGTTTAAAAGCAGCTGCCCCTGAGAGTGGGAAGGAGTGCCTATTAGCTAGCTCTAGCTTCCTTTAGAAGTAATTACTATACATTACACTCCTTATTTTAACAGCTTCTAGAGATCCTTAAGATAAGACAAATCCATAAATATTTATTTATTGTACCCAAAAAATACCCCAGAGATCTGCTTACTTTCTCTTCAAAGCATCCCCTTGGTGATTATTCTTTTTCGTTTCTCTAATTGCATACTAGAGAAAGCTTCAGTTGGGTGCAACTAGTTTTTAGACCTCTGAGCAGCTGCAGATCTTGTTGACGCATGCCTGAGCCCAGAACTCCCTGTAAGCAGCACTGGCTTTAAAGAGTAAGAGGCCATGACTTTTCAGATAATGGCGCCTTAAATCAGTAATGTTTCCTGGGTGTCCAATCCTAACCTGTACCCACTCATTAAGGCAATTACAAAACAGTCCTCCTCCATTTGCTCCAGCAACTTTCGAAGCTTTGCAAATCTCCCCTTTGCCCACGTGGGACTATGTTCCTGGCACTGTGAAAAGGGTCGAGTAAAAGAGAACAAAAAGGTTGACGTTGTGTGAGAACCATACACTAAATCAGGAGGAATAGTCTCCTTGTCATATTCCTCTAGATAGAGTCATCATTTCCTTTATAATTCACTGAAGGGCTATCATGAGGATTAATTTGGCTCCTAGGATATCCAGAATTGTTCCAAATATTGACAAAAGGCTGCCTGCAATTTGAAACTCACAAAGTTCAGAAAAAGGTCAGGAGCTGTTGGTTTGTGTGCCGCTAGAGGAGTTAGCAATTTTGAGAAGGACACTTTTGGTTCCACTGCTGGAGTGGCCATAAAGCCCTCATCTCATGTGGATGAGTGGGTGCTAGGTGTGGGACTGAGAGCTGCTGCTTGTGCAGCGAATGTTTCTAGAATTTATATGATCAGCAGTTTAAAAAGTGTGTCGCCGTTAAGGGTATAGAGAAAAGGAACTGTTTGTTAACAGATTTCGTGGGGCAGGCAATCTGTTCAATGACATGATATTTTTAGCCTAAACATGGTTAGAAATCACAACCTCTAGCTAAAAGACTTTGAGATAAAACAAGACATATCTGGTCCCTGGCTGGGGCATTAGCACGTGCAAACAGTGCTGTGACTCCCACAGAGGAAGATGGAAAGGGCTTATAACCAGAATGCCTCATTTCCTAGGTCTTTACTCCTTTTTCATTTTGATGGGTAATTCAGGATTTGTGGGTTTTCTTTCACCTTTGGGATGGAGGATGGTACATGGGACTCAAAGGGTAATTACCACTTAAAGCAAGACAGAGGACGTTTTCACCTAAATGGGAGCGGAACACAATCAAGTTCTTTAATTAAAGGATGACTATTATATGGATGGAAACAAGAGATAGTGCTGGCCACACCAGAGAATTTGTCTTATAGTTTCAATCACAACTGGAACAACAGAGCTTCTGTGAGCTATTTATCGGCTCATGAAAATGAATTTCCAACTCATAACTCTTCCTCATAAGTTTTCCTCTAGTTAAAAATGAAAGTTTGCTACCAACTCAACCCAATTATCTACTAATCCCAATCCCTCCATACCAACTCCTAAGACTTGTTGACTGAATCTAGAAGACCAAATTTGTGAGAAGGAGCACCGCTCAGGAGCCCTGGGAAGGGGGCATGCTGTGCTCAAGTTCTCCGAGCTCTTGGAAATGGTAATAGTATTGATGGTACTGTTTCTGTGAGTCTGACAGTTCTCGCTATGCCCCTAGCAAGGATCTATCACCTGCTGCCCTAGTACTTGAAGGTTGTTCAATTGGAAAAAGATGAAAACTCAATTGCTATCCTGGGCCTGGCCATTTGCTAAAAACCTCAAACACACAGTTTGTACAGGTCCCAAGCCCCTGCTTTACTGCCATGTGTTACCTGTGGGGTGCTCCGGCTGTCTGTTCAGTGATAGTGGTAACTGCAATTCCATTTTCCCTTTGGTGTAGTGGTGAAACTTGACGCTCATATTTTCGGTGCCTTCTCTGTGTCCTCCTTCCCCCTCCAGACTGCCATCCTCTGTGCCAGCACTGTGCAGCTGATCTCCACCACACTGGGAGTGTCTGCCTGAGGTGCCAGAATGCCCGCTACCTGCTGCTGGGGAACTACTGTGTTCCCGATTGCCCTTCAGGGTACTATGCAGAGAATGGAGCTTGTCAAAGTAAGTGCTGGACACAGGAGCTGGTGGCGCCTCGTGAGCTTCTCTTTGGGGCAATAGCTGAAATGGCTTGAGGGGAGAGAGGGAGGGAGGGAGGGAGGGAGGGAGGGAGAGAGAGAGAGAGAGAGAGAGAGAGAGAGAGAGAGAGAGAGAGAGAGAGAGAGAGAGAGAGAGAGAGAGAGAGAGAGAGAAAACGAGGGAGAACAGGGAGCACACTGTGGGATAGTAAACCAGACCGGCTAATGTTCCCATTGTTGGGGTTTTTATGAATGGTTCTTGGAATGCTGCTTTGGAAGGGAGTTTAGCATCATGGGTTCCCTTTGTGTCTCTTTTCCCTTTGCAGAATGTCACTCCTCCTGCAGAACCTGCCAGGGCAGAGGACCCTTCTCCTGTTCTTCATGTGACACTGATCTCGTCCTGTCCCACCTTGGCACCTGCAGTGCCACCTGCTTCCCAGGGCACTATCTCGATGATAACCGTGCTTGTCAACGTAGGTTTTCCAAAATGAATTTTCTTTCTTTTCCTGGTCTTCTGGGGACATCAAAGGAAATATTAAGCCATTGCTTTCGTATTCTCACATAGTAGCCTTCATTTTTATAAAAGGAAGAAAATTAATCTACAAAGGTATATGGATGCCATTAGCAGATTATAACTCAGATATCAGCTTAATTGGAGGTGCTGGGTTGGGGATCTCTGTAAGTACCAGCTGTGTGATCTTGGGCTAGTTATTTAACCTCTCTGTTCTCTAGTTATCTCACTTAAAAAATAAAACTATTAGCCTTGTTCATCTTATGGTTTCTCTCAGCAAGTCAGTTCCAAGATCCTGAGCAGAGAGTAAATCTCATTCTAGTTCACAATCAGTGACCTCAGTACTTCTCTGGATTCAATTTGCTTCAACATGTATTTGTTGAATATTGACAATGTGTAAGACTTGACATGCTACAAAGCATTTTGTTTCTACCCAAACAGTAGTCATTTTGTCTTGCATGAGGGTTACTTGTATAGATGTCTTATTTTTCAAATAAGTCACAGTATGATTAATTACCTGAGTCAGGCAAAAGAAAGAGTTAGGATAAATTAGGGAAAGGACAAATCTGAGTGAAAAAAAAATTAAGTAATCCTTCATAGATGAAGGAACATTTCTGAGATAGGCGAAAGTGGCTTACTTTATTTCAATCACTAAAGTGTCGTTTGCAAAAATATTTTTGTGGTACTTTCTCATTTTGAAAATGACAGTTAACAAATACAGTGCTGATATTTCAATTTTATATCCTAGGAAGTGCCGTGCTGAAGGGATTATAGAGCAGTGGTTGGGAGGGTGGGCTCTAGAGTCAGGAGACTGAAGTTCAAATCTTACCTGCCACTTACTAGTTTGTGACCATGGGCAAGTGAATTAACCACCAGGTATCAGTTTCTTTTTCTATCAAAGGGGGATTATAATATCCCCTACATCTAATGTTATTGCACTTCGCACAGACCCCAGCAGAGAATAAGCTTTTGGTATAGCCAAGGTTGATGTTGTTATCTTTATCATCAGCATCGCTTGGAATGAGAGGCAAATCAAGCAGTAAAAGATATTTATATTTTATGGGTTGAAAGATGTTGCTGTTAGTTTATTGAGATGTTTGCAAGGGTTTGCACTTGAAATGAATTTATATGGAACTCACAATTTTGCATCATTTGTGGAGATACCAGACATAAAAAAATCCTTTTTGGGCCGATAAAAAGATTTCTTTACTTTTATAATAAAAAACTTAGCTTGGTATAAATCAACTATCTGTTAGAACCTGCAGATTTTGTAACACAAGAGACATGAATGAAATACTCGCATGTTCTATTCAAGACCAAGAGGCTGTTGGTAGAGAAATAGTGACTTAGATTTATCAGGCTCTTCACAGCAGTGGAATCACAGAAATAAAAGTTCAAAAGAAAAATAGAATACTTTATATAGGGTATAGGTGACAAGAATATGTTGCATTGAAATATTTTTCTTCTGGGAAGTTTTTGCCTTGGTGCAGCGTGATCTCTGCAACTAATGTATTTGCCATGATAGATACCACGTAAATAGGATTTTATAGACTTTCTGTTAAATTAAGAATCTCCTAACATTAGTCCTTTGCTAAAGTTTAAGTTCCATTCTTTCTAAGATTGAATAAAGCATGCCCCCACATTGGGATAGTTCAGTTGTTAGTATGTAAAAATAATCAACAATGTCCCTTTCTAATGCTCATCATTATAGACAATTATAGGCCTGACAATTTTAGAAATTGTGCAGTAAAGGACTTTTAAGGAAATGTAATCAGTATAAAGAAGAGGCATTCGTAAACCATTTTATACAAGAAAGTAAGAGCTGCAGAGCTCTCTATATTCAGGTTATGGAAACTTAGAAATTACACACTGAACTCTAAAACTTAAGAATGACCAGCTGAGGCAGGAACTTTTAAAAAGAGCTGATAGATGAGGTTCTTAGCACTTGAAACTGTAGTGCTTTGGAAAAGGAGGAGAGCGCCAGGGCTACTCTAGCAAACCTTGCACCCAATGCAGAGATTCTTTCCTCTCCCCCTCACTGACTTCTACACATGAGGAAGGAATGAGGGTCCATTGGTGAGGGGTGGGGGATGGGGTGGTGTGGGGAAAGGTAGTTGGTAGTTCTTTCTCATCTGCCCTGAAATCCTCCCTCTCCCATAGCAATAGAGAGTAAGTCTCCTCCATCTTTCACATGATTACCTTCAAAAATTTCAAATTGTCACCTCCCACTTGGACTTTTCTGCTCCAGGCAGAGCTGGAGCCAATGGAATATTTAAGCAGAAATGGGTGACCATCTTTCAGAGCTGCAGTAGAAAACAAGTCTAGTTAAGAGGGAGAATGGACTTCATAAACTGTGAGGTCCCTTCCTCCTCAATGAACTATGGTTAAAGTACGTCCCTGATTCCCTCACTGGTTTCTGGTCCACTCATCTCCTTCACTGTCCTCTTGGCACTTTTTGTGGGGTCAGTGACCTCAGAGAACTGCACCTGCTACTCCAGATGTGATCGCACCAACATGACTGCAATAGGAACAATGTGACGTGAATATCATAGGATGGAGAAAATGGTCCTTACCCGCATTCCTCTGAAGATGGAAGCTGAGAATCTAAGGGGCTTTGGTATTTGCAGAACTGCTCTGAGTGAGATAAGGTCATTTGCAGATTGCCTTGTAGAGGGATGAGAGGTTAGGTGAGAGAGGAAGAAGGGTTCAGGTAGAAATGGTGAAAGCCCTGTGCTCCTCAATGTGACACTATTGCATCCCTCCAAATCTTCTTTTAATGTTTCAAAATGCTCAAGGTGAATCCATTCGTTTTAGAAGTCAGGGAAGGAGCTGAATTGTGTATTGAGGTGCCAAAGGGAAGTGAAAGATTGCATAGAAGGATGCAAGAAGACAGGGGCAGACAGAAGCTCGAGGAAGTAAACTACAGGAGACTCAGCTGGCAGGACAGGGCATGGACTGACTGGCTGAGGAACTGGCGTTTGAGCGTCATTTTGCAGCTCCGTGTCAAGCAGGGGGTCCAGCTGAAATTTAGGTTACATGAAGGCTCTACAGCTTAAGACTGTGGTAGTTTCTTTAGTCATCATATCACACTTTTAGTAAGCTTTTAATCAACTAAAATTCTTCGATTGTTTTTTATAGGATTTGCTGTCTAGGGTTTTCCACATCCTCTATTTATGTAATTGGCTATAGACTATAAATGCAGGACTTATAGTTTTGCTTATTTCATCTGATTACTTTTAGTTTATTGCTTCAACTGGCTAAAGTAAGTTTGAGTTGTTATTCTTTCAGCAGGTGAAACTTAACTGTGTTTTTTCTGTGTAGGTATATATGATATATTTAATTATCATTAGATAATATCTTTGTTTTCATTAAAGTCATTAATAAAAATATTGAACAAGTAAAAATTAAGGCTTTATAATAATTTCTACTAGACATTTCTTTTACCAATTACAAAGATTTACTGATCACTTTCTGAGTATGCATTTCAACCATCTTCAAAACCACCTACAACTATTAGGCCCCACTTTATTTTTGTATTCACAAGTTTATCTTTGACAAAGGGAACTTTGTCAAACCCTTTGCCAGAATTAATATATACCATGTGTAGAAATCTTAAAAAAAAAAAAGATAAAAATTTAGGCTCATGCAAGTTTCTAACAATTAAAATATTCTTTTCTAATTCCCAAACTATCTGAAAACCCAGCCTAGAATTTTTCTAGGACCTTTAATTACAAATCTATATACTCTAATGAAAATTTTTCACCAATGGCTTTTCTTACAGGTGAAACAAGAGGATATTTTTTATTATTATTGTTTTGCAGGGAAGTCATTTTCCTGCAATGGCCTCATGCTTTGATATCCCACAGATCTAAAACTCACACGATCGCTATGTAGACCTTTCTTTTGACCCATACTTAGAGAAGATTTCAGAATAAGGCAGAGATGCTAGTGTTTGAGCATAGATCATTACAATATCTGGCTTCTTTCATTTATGTAGTAAATGTTTATTGAATACCTACAAAGGGATGGATAACCAGCCAGATGCTAGGACTATCTCAAGGAACAAAATGAACCTGGTCTTTGCTTTCATGAAGCTTACAGCTTAAAGGATACAGATGTTAGTTAATCACTTAAATGAAAATTGTTATGTATGGCATGAAAGAAATGTACAGGGTGTTTATAAGAGCAGTAACTGGGAGACCTGCTTTCGACTGAAGAGTCCGGGAAGGCCTTGAAGAAGAGACTGAAGAATGAGTGAGAGTTAAACACAAAAGAGTTGGAGTTTATATTGAGAAGATTCAAATATGTGTGTTAAAATTTCTAGGTGGAAAGAATAAAGAGAATGATGGAGGAGCACTGTTTGCAGAAATGAAGGCTGGAAATTTTCCAGGGTTGAAGAAAAATATGAGTTCATAGATTAAATTGACCTCTGAAGCCTGAGCAGTATGAATAAAAAATCATTCTGGTGGATACATGGAAAATAAATTGCAAGAGGATCGAACTGTATGTGGGAAGACCAGTTAAGAAGCTATAGTAGTAGTCCAGCAAGAGACGATGATGGCTTGGATGTATTGAGGGCATTTGTGGATATGGAAAAATGCAAAAAGTTCTGAGAGTTCTATAGGAGAGGTCAAGTAAATAGGACCCAGTGAGTGATTGGATTAGCAGTGAGAAAAAGAAGGGTGCCAAAATAGACTCCCAGGTTTCTAGCATGAATAGATGAGTAGATGGAGAAATGCCAGTTACTAAATTAGGTAGGGAAGGCGAGGGTATAATCAGATTTGGGGGTCATCCCTGAGTGCCTGAATTAAGTGGCTGCTAAGAATCACAACTGGGAAAATCAATAAACCAGGTCACCTGTAAATCCTTTGTATCTTAATACAGTAAAACCTTGGATTGTGAGTAAGTTGTTTTGCGAGTGTTCTGCAAGATGAGCAAACGTTTCTAATACATTTTAACTTTGTGAAGGAGCGATGTCTTGCAATATGAGTAGCTTGTTTCCAGAGCAAATTATGCTCACAAACCAAGGTATTACTGTATATGGAATTTCCTGAGCTTCACAATAAACGTGATGCCTAATTTTAATCTTGGCATCACATAAAAATCTGATTCTACATCATAAACTATAGGTAGCTTGATTCCTTAATACATGACATTGAAACAAAACTCTGGACCATCATTCCAGAGATCTTGGAGTAAGTATAAATTCTGTTGTTGAATCTCAAGGCAATTTGGATGTTGGCTTTCCATTCTTGCATTTATAATTCACCTTTTCTAGAAAGTAAGATTACCCCATTTTATTTTGGAAAAAAATACTAACATTTTTCGTTCCTGTTGATCACGGGGAGGGTTATGAGCCATAATAAAAGAACAGGGGTTGGAGCAGAGCTTTGTTTATTCACAACGCCTGTCTCCATTTGATCAGTGCTTCAGTATTTGCAATTGTAATCACCTGGTCATTTTCTTTTACTATCTGCTCAGCATGCAACACCCATTGTGGAAGCTGTGATTCACAGGCCAGCTGTACCTCCTGCCGAGATCCAAAGAAGGTCCTGCTCTTTGGGGAATGTCAATATGAGACTTGTGCCCCACAATACTATCTTGACGTCTCCACCAAGACATGCAAAGGTAAAGCTCTTCTTGAATTGTACAGCAATTGTTTTTACTCAGTGATACCCCTTTGCTATAGATGTCCAACCCTCCACATTGGGAATGTACTGTCATCATACATTTATACCTTCTCTGATGGTAGCAGGAAGTCATTATGCATGTATGTTTCATTTATTCATTCGTTCATTTATATGTTAAACAAATATTTTTGAGTACCTACTATGTGCCAGAAACTGTGCAAGAAAGTATTGGTAACTAGACTGGGCAGGCAAACTGGAAACCCTCAGGTTGTATTTGGCTCACCTAATAGTCCAGTGTTTTAAACTTTTTAATATTTGCCTTTTAAAAAATCAGAAAATTTCACATACAAAAATTGAGATTTCCAATTCCTTTTGAAAAAGTCAGGAGATCTGGCAATACTGGGTTTGCATTTCCACCATGCAACAGTAGGTAGAAGATGAGTAGCTGCTGCTTTTGTTGGATAGAGCAGAATCTCTTAAGGTCATTCCCTATTCTACCACACCAGGCCTATTTCAAAGATTTATGTTATCTTCCTGAGCCCTGTAGGCACCTGCATTTACAACTCTACGTTACTAGGCTGTGCTTAATGAGGCTAGGAGTTGTCTGTGATTTGGTCATCTCTGCTTAACATACTTAAATGAGTGAAGACATAGTCCCTGTCCTCGAGGAGTTTATAAGGAGGTCATATCAAAAACCAAATGCCTTTTTTCTTGTTCTCCAGTGGTTGGAATTCTTGGTGCTTTTGTTCTTTGAATGGCAGTGCTCAGCCAGGGGAAAAGCAATTAAACGATAGATTTTTCCTTGCTCCTGTTCCATTTCCCTTCTCCATTCCTCCATTCCACTTTCCCTCCACCTCTCCAGTTCTGCCAGGGAAGCTAGGGCTCAGATATAGAGGTCAAACATCTGTCAAAATAAACTTAGGATACTTTAAGCCTTTGCAAAATTGCACACTTTCCATTCCAAGAAATTCCACTTGGTTGTCAACTTAGGTGGTCTGCTGTGCTCAAGACCACAGAAGCTTTTCTGTGTTTTTCCCTTTTAGCCAGTGGTTGTTAGCTTGTGGTGAAAAATGAGATTATCACAAATCCTCCCTGTTGTAAATGATTTCATAACCATGCTGGCAGTTTTCAAGGCTCTGTTTTAGTCATGTTCCCTCAGGACTGATTTAACCAAATAAATAAGTGAGATTAACTTTATAAATCTTCTTGGAAGCACGTGTACTGTCTTGCGTATTTACCTGCTTCCTTGGGACTTACAAATATTATATCAAGGAAGAGAGAAAGCTGACTAATGAGATGTTTCCCCAGCTTCTTAGCAGGAAAGGAAGGTGGGGGCATGGCAGCACCGAGTGGAGATATTTCTCCAAGATCAACAGTTCAGCAGCAAACATTTATGAGGCTGTCACTACGTGCCAGGCACTGTGCTAAGTTCTTTACATTCATCATTTCATTTAATCTTCACACTAGCCTTATGCAATAGGTACTATTCTTATCTCCGTTTTACAGATAAGGAAACCCAGGCTTAAAAAGTTTAAGGAAGGTGTGTAAGATATGCAGATATAAAGTGTCAAAGCCATGACTTGCATACAGACTTACCTGACTTCAAAACCCAAGTACTTAACCATGCCATCTTGTCCCATCTTCCACGTGTAAAGGATTTGCCTCACCAGCTAGAGCTTTGGTTTCAAACATGAGTTTTCTGACTGCATCTGAACTGCCTGCACCATTAAAAACAAGAAGCAACATGTGCCCCAGTCCCTGAGGCTGACTCAGTAGTTCTGATGTTAGCCTGATCAGCTCAATTTCTAACAATCCCCCTGGATTATTTGGGTGCACATCTAAGCCTGAGGCCCACTAGAATGTAAGCTCCTTGAGGGCAGGGTCTATGCCTACCACTTTATCCCCCACTCAGTACTGTGCATCCTGTAGGTGCTTGTTGAGTGAATGAACATGGAAACCAGCCAGGTCTTCTGTTCTACATGAGAGCTTGTTGCTTCAGTAAGCCCTTTCTTTCTGGACAGTTCCTTTATGCCCTATTAAATTCTACCATTGTCAGTTCTTTCTGTCGTGTTGGTCAGCACCTGATTTTTGAGAAGTAGAGAGTCACGCAGCTGCTGTCAGTAGAGGCAGCAGATGCATTCTTAGTTAACGCTCTGACATCCTTCACCTTTCAAGTATTTGGAGGAAGTCCAATTAGGTTTGTGGAGCAAATTGGCCACTCCCTAGAGCAGGCTTTGCAAGAAGACTCCATGGCTCAGGATTAAAGAACTCTGGGGCCCATGGAATAAGACCAAGTTGATCTGGCTCCTGGGCAGCCCCACTGACAAGCAGGCTCTGTAGGAGAGCAGAACGATCCTTGTACATGCTCATGTTTGACATAATTAGGAAACAGCAAACCTCAGAGAGACGGTCAGGCTACTACAAGCAGAATCTCCTTAGAGCTCACTTATCTGGCATCTCATCGCTTACGTGGACTGTCTTTCTAGAGTGTGACTGGAGTTGCAATGCGTGCAGCGGGCCTCTGGGGACAGACTGCCTGCAGTGCATGGATGGCTACGTTCTCCAGGACGGGGCCTGCGTGGAACAGTGCGCACCATCCTTTTACCGGGACATGGGCTTCTGCAGGAGTAAGTGTCCTGAGCCCCAGCTCTGGACTCATCCCAGCGTCAGCCTCCTCTGACTTTACTTTTCTGAGAAGGAGCCTGGGCAAGTTTCAGTTCTGGCTTCTTATCTAATTTCTGGTTTCTTTCCTAAGAGTTTTTCTTTGGGGTAATCATAATGTTTCTCTTTTCTTCTCCCATGCCCAAATACAACATTTGCTAAAATTTAAGGTCATTATGGGAATTGGGGGGGCGGGGGGTTATATGGCCACACCAACAGGTATGTTTTGACCATTGCTTTTGGATTTCCTGAAACATTGAACAGTCCTGTGCTCCAGATAGAGAGGTCTGTATACTCTGGTCACCTGAGCACATGGAAAGACCACATGATTCCACCATCTGCCTCCCAACCCTTTATATACCTTATATCTTATGATTGCCTTTCTCTGGCCCAGTACCCGCTTCACCCTCAATTTAGCATCACAAAATCTTTAGACCCTGCAGTGCAAAGTGCATAGACAGCATTCCTGGGAGCATTCTTGAGAGACTCTGATAACTGAATGGGTGAGTCAGGAAAAATTGACACTCCAGCAAAAGCACTACAGAGAGCCAAAAACTAGGTAATGATGATAATGGCTGATATCTGTCAATTTCTAGTTTGCCTAGTATTTGCCATTATATAATTTGATCTTTGCCCAGGGAGCTGGCTGGACAGCATGTCTGCTCCCATTTTATGGGTGAGAACCCTGCAGCCTACAGAAGTGGAGTGACTAGTTTTGTTACCCAGCTGTACATACAATAGTCACAACCGGGAGCCTGGTACTGACTCCCAGCCTGCTGCCTCACCCAGCACACCAGCTTGTACTGCTCATCGTTTCTATCACCGCCTCTCCGTGAGGGCCAGGAGTCCTGCAAAGCCACACACATTCTTGTCGACTTATGTCTTTCAGGCTGTGACAGCCACTGTCTGCAGTGCCAAGGCCCCCATGAGTGCACCCGCTGTGAAGAGCCGTTTCTCCTCTTGAAAGCCCAGTGTGTCCAGGAGTGTGGGAAGGGATACTTTGCAGATCATGCAAATCGCAAATGCACAGGTAACTTGGAAACTGCTGAATTCTCTGGTAGAAGTGAGGGCAGCAAGCAAGTCAGGTGTGCTGATCCTTAGGTAACCAAAGAGAATCAGAATTAGAAACAGAATGAATGCCCAGAGACCTTGGCCTAAGTAATTGATGGCTTCCCACACACATCTGCCAATTGCTAGTTAAATAGAATATAGACGTGCAGGCCAGTAATTCTCTTGCACAAATCAATATTGTCCCTAAAGGTCTTTACAGAAATGAAGCCACTATTTTATGTAATGTAAAGCTTATATTGAACTAAGGTACAGAACCCATTAAAAGTGGATCATCCCTGTTGATATGGGCACAGAATTTTCAGTGTGTAGACTACATTACCAGTGACCCTGATATTGCTGTAATATTCTTAAAAAGTAGGATTTTTGGGGACAATTGAGTGAGATACATTGACCTTTTATTATGAAACTAAAGTTAAACCCAAAGTCTTAACTTCCTTGTCCATTGAGTTATTCATGAGAATTTCTTCAGTGTGTTCTCATCATTTCTGTCAAAAGTTGGTACTGTGTACCCCACTTTAAAGAATACTTGACATTTAATAATAATGCCATTACCTCGGCATGGCATTTTACATTTTGCCAAATTTCTTTCATCTGCATTATCTCATTTAATATTCACATTGAACTGGTAAAATATGGCAGACACTATGAATCCTGTTTTGCAAGTTAAAAAAAAAAAGAGGCTTAAAATTATTAACCAAGGGCAACATAAAATCAGATATTAGACCCCAATGTTTTTTATTCTATTCCAGGGCCTTTAAACTATACCGTGCTGCCTCTCTCTAACAAAATCGCAATTATGGAAGCAGAAAAATTAGGCAGTGAACACTCAATTTATAGAAGATTATTAACTTGACCCAAAGAAATAACCTATGGTCCTTTAAACAGCTTGCTTTCCGCATGCACTTCAAATAATACTAATAAAAATAATAGGGGCGGTCGGTTAGCTCAGTTGGTTAGAGCGCAGTGCTCATAACACCAAGGTTGCCAGTTCAATCTTGGCATGGGCCGCTGAGCTGCGCCCTCCACAACTAGATTGAAACAACTACTTGACTTGGAGCTGATGGGTCCTGAAAAAAAACACACTGTCCCCCAATAAATAATAATAATAATAATAATAATAATAATAATAGTAACAGCGATATTATAGTAGTAGTGTGATTGAGTCCTTTGTGTGCCAGGCACTGTTCTAGTCACAACATATTACAACACAAGTGATCTTCTCAACAATCATTTGCATTAGGTGCTATTAATTTCCCCATTATTAAGACAAGAGAATCACACCAGAGATTGATAAAGGAACTTGCCCACATTTGACAGCTGGTAGGTGATAGAGGAGGAACAGTACCCAGAAAGGGCCTATGCTCTTGATGACTATAAACTGCCTCCCTTACAAGTCACTATGGTTAACTTTGTAAATAATTCATTAATGGGAAACATTTTCAGATCATACTGTATAAAGCAAATGTGCTTCTCCCTATTTAGTTTTCCTTCCAAGGGGCGATCAGTTGTCTATGAAATTCTTTAGGGGCCGGCTGAGTGGCGCATTGGTTAAGATCTGACTTGGGATGCCAGCTCTGAGCAGCAGGGCCCTGGTTCAGATCCCACATGAGATCCAGTGACACTGCGTCCTTTACAGCTAAGATGGTGAACAACAGCTCAACTTGGAGCTGGGCTGCTGTGAGTCACCAGCAATGGTGTAGTCTGCGGTGAGGCTGCAGTGGGCTGCCATAAGCTACCGTGTGTGGCCAGCAGCCAGTGTGAGCGGCCAGCAGCCAGTGTGAGCTGCCAAGAGCCACTGTGAGCAGCTGTCCAGAGACTGGTGACCGATCTGCCTCATCTGGGAAGAGCTCAATGATAATACCAACATGGGCCAGTGAAGCGACATCCTCCACAACTAGACTGAAGAACAAAAGGACAGCAACTTGTCTGTTTCCCTTCCCCCGATTCCCCAGCGCTGTTCCCTTCCCCAAATTCCCCAATAAAATCTTAAAAAAAAAAAAAGATTCTTTAGGAAACTATTGGAATTCTCTTTTGCTGCAGTTGGGGGGTCCTGTGTCGCTTGTGCTTGCGTTCGCTATTTCTTTATCCCTGGTGGCCTTCGCTGGATGCCTGTGCCTTTGTGGTGCCTCATTTAGTGTGTTTTCTCTTCCGTAGCCTGCCCTCGGGGGTGTTTGCAGTGCAGCCGCAGGGACAGATGTCACCTCTGTGACCATGGGTTCTTTCTGAAGAGTGGCCTTTGTGTAGCCAACTGCATTCCTGGCTTTTCTCCCCACTCCTCTAATGAAACGTGTGCTGGTAAGTGCTTCTTCTCTGGTAGTCTGATGAATTCACCTGTGATTTCTCCATGCAAAGGCTGATTTTGCACATACAACTGGCTTACATGTTATAAAATGCAGGATTCCCGCTCTGGGGAAAACCCTGGTGCTGCTAGGAATTGGGGACTCTTTAGAAAACATAGAAGATTGGGGAAACTCTACTTCTAAGATTTATGTAGGGGAAAAAGAAGCAATCTGTGCTTTAAAGGTCACAACTTTCAGATCAGAAATTTGGCATAAAACTTAATTATGTTCCTGAATGACAACCATGTTGTAGAAAATTACATATATACTGATAGATATAATTTTTTTATGTTTAGTGCTCGCTTCGGCAGCACATATACTAAAATTTTTTTATGTTTATATAAACTTGTTGAGTTAATTATGCCAGGGTGCAATGATGCATCCTTTGTGCGCATGCTGGAGATAAAGGATAAATTATAAATACATAAGAGATGGTGTGAGGAGCCTGCCCCATCAGGATCACACATTTGAAATAAATGGATTTCAAGCCACAGTTTGTCATTAAGAATAAGATAACAAGTTAAAGGAATGGAGTTAGTCTTGTCCAGCACATGGATACAATGGATACTTCACTTTAAACAACAAAGAGAAGCAAATTTAACTTTAGTATTAATTTTGACTCCCACAGCTTTTATAGGGGAATGAAGCTATTATAGCTGAACATTCCTTGGCTTTTGAGTGTCCTTCATCAATAATATAAGGCATATTTTAACACCTGCAGTCAATCATATTTTCCATCTCTATATTTCTGATCTCTAAAGATGTTAAGACTTCATATGGGAGAAAATATCTTTGGCTTATTTTATTGGGATCCTTCTGAAAGCCCCAAGTATATGAGAGTCAGCTTATTTCTCTTGGAACATAATACAAGGCAATGTGCAAAAATTAATTCCACTTTTATTAGTGCAATCATACAGTAGAAATAGTCCCCCTGAAACTTGACATTCCCAAACTGTCCTGTCTGACCTACTGAAAAATAAAACACTACCAATTCAACTCCAAGCAAAACAACTTGCAGGAAACGGAATGAATTCCACATCATGGTCGGAAATGAAATCTTAATTTATCCATTAGATGTTTCCTATGGACAAAGATTGTAAACTTTTAAAGCAAAGTGTATATATTTCACATGAATTCTGAATATAAGCCATTGATAATCCTACTGCACTGTAGATTAACTGGTACTGTTCTAGAATTGGTATCACACACTTGCCTCTTTTCTTGCTCTTGGTGGGTCTGAGGTCAGATACAAAAGATTTATTAGAATAAGTCTGTGGTTCTTAAACCTGGAGTCCATTAGGATTACCTAGGGAGCTTGTAAAATCACCAAGACCCCACCCAGAACACGTAAGTCACAATCTCTGGCAGTGGAACCCAAGTATCAGTATTGTTTTAGAAGATCCTTTGATGATGGTGATGATGATGATGATGATGGTGATGATGATGGTTGAGATATAATTGCAGTACCATAAAATTCACCCTTTAAAGTATACAATTCAGTAGTGTTTAGTATATTCACAAAGTTATGCTGCCATCACCACTATCTAATTTTAGGACATTTTACTCATCCTAAAAAGAAAGCCAATACCCATTAGCAGTGTGTCCCCACTGCCCCCTCACCCCAGCCCCTGGCAACCACAGACTACTTTGTTTTTGTGGAGTCTCCTATGCTAGACATTTCACATAAATGCAGTCATACCAACGTGTAGCCTTTTATGTCTGGCTTCTTTCACTTGACATAATGTTTTCAAGTTTCCTGCATGTTGTAATGTGTATCAGTATGCCATTTCTTTTTATGCTCCAATAACATTCCATTGTATGGACAGACCACATTTTATTTATCCATTCATCAGCTGGTGGACATTTGGGTTGTTTCCACTTTTAGGCTGTTATGAATAATGCTGCTATGAGCATTCATGTATAACTTTTTGTGTGGATATATGTTTTAATGCTCTTGGGAGTAGAATTGCTGGGTCATATGGTAGCTGGGTATTTAATTGTCTGAGGAACTGTCAGACTGTTTTCCCAAGTGCTGCACCATTTTACATTCCTCCCAGCAATGTATGAGGGTTCCAATTGCTCCACATCCTCAGGAACAGGTTTTATTGTCTTTCCTAGTGGGTGTGAAGTGATATCCCATTGTGGTTTTAATTTGCTTTTCCCTGATTGCTAATGATGTTGAGTAGTACCTTTTCCTGTGCTTTCTGGCCTTTTTATATCTTCTTTGGGGAAATGCTTATTTAAAATTCTTTGTCTAATTTTAAATTGGGTTATTTGTCTTTTACTGTGTTGTAAGAGTTCTTTATGTGTTCTGGACTGAAGCCCCTTTTCAGATATATGATTTGCAAATATTTTCTCCCATTCTGCGGGTTGTCTTTTCACTTTCTTGCCAATGTCCTCTGAAGCACAAATTTTTCATTTTAATGATGTCTAACTTACCTATTTTTCTTTTGTCACTTGTGCTTTTGGTTTTATTTCTAAGAAAGCATTGCCTAATTCAAGATCACAAAGATTTACTTCCTGTTTTCTTCTAGGCATTTTATAGTTTAACATTGAGATTCTATGTTATTCTCATGTGCACCCAGTGTGAGAACTGCTGGATTAGAGGGAAGCTTATTGTGTACAGTAACCTAGGGGCTCATCCTTGTAGCTCTCAATGAACATTATAAGCCTATTTCTTAAAATAACAACAAAAACTAATTACTGAATTACCAAGCCTGACCTTTGGATTCGTGTTTTTCCAGGCAAAATACACACTCCAGGTCTTCATGTAAATGGTTCCCTCATCCTTGCAATTGGTTCAATGAAGCCACTGGATTTTTCCCTCCTGAATGTCCAAGACCAAGATGGCAGGGTTGAAGACCTCCTGTTTCATGTTGTGAGCACCCCCACCAATGGTCAGCTAGTGCTCTCCAGGAACGGAAAAGAAGTTCAGCTCGACAAGGCTGGCCATTTTAGCTGGAAAGATGTGAATGAGAAAAAAGTGCGTTTTGTGCATAGCAAAGAAAAACCCAGGTGACTCAGTGTTCTGTTGCTTTCCTCCTGCCTCCTCTGTACCAGCGCTTTACACCTGCCCCCCTCCCCACCACTCCCCCTTTCTCAATAGCTCTCCCTGCTCTTCTGGGGAAGATCGATACTCCACAAATGCCAAATGCTTTCAGCTGCCTGTCATCATTTCACTGTAATTGCTCAGAGAGTGTGCTTCTGTTAGAGGCATTTTCATTTTATCACATAATTATGGGTAATTCGCTGATGTGACAGGGAAGTTTCTGGAACAGTTACCCAGTGTTTTGGCCTTGCAGAAACAAAACCGGTTATACGCCCAGATGCTACAGCTGCTTCTTCGACATTAGGGTAATACACTGGGAGGAAGGAGTGACTAGCGGAAGGAGCACACACGTTTCAAGGTGTTGTATGGCTCCGAGAATTGCAGAGCTGGAAGGACAATCAGAGTCCCAGTTAACTTTTTATTATCCACTTTATGGGATTAATTGTGGTTAATTTTTAATCCTGATCCAGTTTTCCGCGGATGTCTAGCACACTTCTGGCTGTCTTCCTCACCCCAGCTGACATATGCTTCAGGAATGCAATTGAATGTTAACATGAGCCCAAGCAATACAGCTGTGTAATTAGCAGAGTAGACCTACTAAACAGAAATCAAAGACTGCACCCCAAAGATGAGCCTCTTGGATTATCCTTCACCCTGTGCTGCTTCATTAGTGCAGATAATGCAGAGCAGACTGTGTAAACAAAGAGTAGATCCCCATGAAACAGCGATAAGGACACAGTGAATATGTTCTACCGTCACCACTAAACTTGAGATTGTTTTTAAGGGTTGGGCTAGGAGACAGGTGGGGAGAAAGGTAAATGGTACTTGCTCTATTTGCAGTTCAAAGCTGGTGAGCCAGTAACCTCAAAAGACCATCTTATAGGAATAAAAGCAGCTCACATTCACTGAGTGCTAACTATGAGCCAGGTACTGTCTGCAGCACTTTAAGTGAATTACGACTGTTTATGTTCCCAACCTCCAGATAGAGAAACTGAGCTCTTGAGAGTGTAAGTAATCTTGCCCCAGGCCTTGCAGCCTGTGAGCACAGAGCAGAGACTCTAACTCAAGGCTCTATGGTTCCACAGCCCATGCCTTTAGCCACTGTGATTTCTGACTTCTTAGTAATAGTAAGAATAATGGGCATGCTTCCATCCTCAAGGGACATACAGAAGTATTGCTACAGATGAACTTAAAACTCTGGTGTTTGATGACTTAGAATCATTCTTCAAACTCATGCTCCATCTCCTGCATTCATTTGGCTGCTAGTATAGTTCTTAAGTGTTTGCATCTCTCTCTCTCCCTCTCTCTCTCTCTCTCTCTCTCTCTC
>NW_017732207.1:612202-636182 GCF_001890085.2 Hipposideros armiger
CCCCTCTGTACCTATAGTTATTTGTCTTGGAATCACTTGTGAAAGTGTATAAAGTACGTAAAGCTTGAAAAATAACCAAAGCGAAGTCTCTTGTCTATCTAACCCAGTGGTTCTCAACCTCTGGGTTGCGACCCCTTTGGGGGTCAAACGACCCTTTCACAGGGGTCGCCGTGTACTCATATGTGGGCATATTTGCATGTGGGCCTGGAGACAGATAGAGGAGCGGTGTCTCGGTTCCTAAGACCATCGAAAATATGTTTTCTGATGGTCTTGAGCGACCCCTGTGAAAGGTTGAGAACCACTGATCTAACCTCTTTAATCTCTCATTACACATTTTCTTGCAGAGTCAGCTTTGCACCCCTAAACAGGACAAAGAATGAAACTTTTTTAATTTTTTACGGAACTTTTTGTACTTTTTGGGGATACTCATTTAACATTAGATTTTCTTTATCTAAAAATTTTAATGAAAGAAAGAATGAGAAGCATAGCAAAACAAACAAGGTTGGTAGAAACTCATGAAAAAAAAATTCTACGTCTCTGAATGATACAAAAACAAAAGGGACAGCATGCCACACAGGTTGGTGGTTTTGTTTTTCCCCCCGTGAAAACACTGACCATGATTCTTTAGGGCTGGAATTCTTTAGGATCGAATTCCTCTGGGACTGGAACGCTTCTGTGGCGTATAAGACAAATCGTAAATGTAGTCATAGTAGCTGTGATAAGCTGGCATTGCTGAGATGCCGGACACAGTTATTGGAACCTCAGTGCCACCAAATATCATTTTTCCCTCTCATCAAGTGCATTCTCTTAAAGTTTGGAGGTGGGAATGGAGAGGGGCAGGAGTTAAATGGAGCAGAAAATGGCGGGGGAGATAAAATTGGAGGGAAGGCAACAAAGCCTTTTAAAAAATATACCAGGTTTATTGTGGTATAGTTTGCATTCAATAATTTTCCATTTTAAAGTGTACTGTTCTATGAGTGTTAACAAATGTATACAGTCTTGCAGCCTTGCAACCTTGAGACCACAACCACATTCAATATATAAAACAGTTTCATTACCCCCCACCACCAAATCTCCATTTACAGTCACTCCCTTCCCCAGTCCCTGGCAACCACTGATCTGTTTTTCATCCATACAGTTTTGCCCTTTCTGAAATGTCATATGAATGGAATCATATACTATATGATCTTTGTTTCTGACTTTTGCCATAATGCTTTTGAGATCCATCTACATTCTTTCATGTGTCAGTAGTTAGTTCCAAGAATATTTTATAAAGAACTTTTAAAACAGTGGTCCCTGTCATAAACCCAAATTCAAAACCTCTCATGCATTCTTCACGTATCTTACCAGCCCGCAGTGAGTTCTGTGCTTGGTTTCGCTTTGAAGGGGGGCCACTCCTACATTCCCCTCCAATAGTTTCTGAACTTGCTGGAAACAATATTCTTTTATCGGAAGTAAAAACCACAGCAAAGAGCAAGCCTTGTTTTGCTTTCTTAATTAGGACCCTTTGGTTGCAAGCAGTGGAAGTTAACTCAAACTAGATTAAGAAAAATAGTAAGTCTTGTAACAGCATTGCAGTTACAGCTCAGATCTCAAAGACATCAAGGGCAACTGGGCTTCAGGGCAAGCCCGGAGGCTAGAAGCAGGAATGGGAAGCAGACTCAGTTCTTCCTCTTATCTCTGTGTCTCAGCTCATAGGTTTCCTTGATCTCTCTCCTACGGACCAGCTTGATCCACATTCTCATCAACCCTATGGTTTCCCCATAGTCAAAGGGGGGCTCTCAGGCCAGTTCCAAATTTCCAGGGACTAATCAGCCACCCTTCCCTAGTCCAGTCTACATTGAATGTTGTATGTGTGTGGCCGGAGAGGGATGGATAGATAGTCATGTAATAAAAACATTGCAAACATTGTTATAGGGGGCCCACTCATATGAATTGGCTTGGTTTGGGGAGAGACTTTGCAGGGAAGAGGGACTCATTGAGAACTAGTCAGAGGCAGTGAAAGATTCCTGTTCATTCTTCAATTTTACCATTAGTATTGGTCAAATGTTACTAACCTGTCTTAGCCTGACAACTGATTTTCAACCTTTTATATATTCACCTTAGAAAACTGGGGGGAAAAGGTTTATATAATTGTTATGTTTTAATGAAATCTGAGAGTACACAGTAGTTTTACCTGCATCTCATTATGTTCATCTTTATCTTGTCATTTTTATTTATGGTATGAATGTTACATTACTGTAGTGGTTTGACCCAAATTCTTACATGCATACCCTTAAAATATATTAATTCTCGTCTTTTTAAAGATTAATTTAATGATTATATTTTTCTCATTCCTCCCTTGGGGGACCTTTTTAGGAAAGGTTACTTTTCCTTGAAAATTAGTGACCAGCAGTTCTTCTCTGAGCCACAGCTGATCAACATACAAGCATTTTCAACACAGGTAATACAAATCTTATGTAATTAATAATTTCACATGCCTACCAATTCTCAAGCACAAATCAAGGTTTCTTGTATTGGGTTGTTGGAAAAGTCATGACGTATTTTTGCAATGAAAAACATAGAAAAAATACATCATGACTTTTCCGACAACCCAATAGTTGTTGCAAAATGATTGAGCTAAATTAATCTTATCTCAGTTTCCCCATGGAATAGTCTTTAGGACTTGAGGACAATAACAAGAGCAATGACAATTGCTAATACATCTATAGTACTCTTTGTAGTGTTTCTCATTTAATCCTCATGTCATCCCTATGAGCTATTATTATCCCCAATTTACAGTGAGGACTCTAAGTCAGGTTTCTAGTTGTTAAGACTTTCCTTATTCTTAGATAAATGAGTTTGTTTTGTCTAAATGTTTCCCTCTCATGGACATGGAATTATGTTGGCCACTTGTGCCTATCTATTATATAGCTGGACTGCATTTTTTTTCATTTTGCAGTAGTTAGAGGATATTATTAAGGATCTATTTAAATGATGTGGCAGTGTGGTCACCAGCCTGGTCTGAGGAAATTATGGTAGATGCTGTAAAACTCAATGTGATGACTCTTCTGTTCTCATCACTCATCTCTGTCAAGTTGTACTTATGTGTCCAGAATTCATATAGTGGTAGAAGCTCTTAGTAATTGGACTTGAGGGACTAAACCGCTGAAATGTGCAAAGAGAGTAAGAAGATAGATATATTCTTAAGCTGTGAACAGCAAGAGAGTGGGACATCATCATGAGGAACCAAAGCTACCTAAGTATCCAGAGCTCAGTAGTGTGTTAGTCATGATTCAAAGAAGGACATGAGATCATTTTGTTTTTTGTTTTTTGGGGTTTTTTTAAGACTTTTATTGGGGAATTGGGGGATGGGAACAGTGCTGGGGAATTGGGGGAAGGGGAACAGACAAGTTGCTGTCGTTTTGTTCTTCAGTCTAGTTGTGGAGGACGTTGCTTCACTGGGCCAAGTTGGCACCATCATTGCGCTCTTCCCGGGTGAGGCAGATCAGTCGCCAGCTTCTGGACAGCCGCTCACTGTGGCTGCTGGCCACTCACGCTGGCTGCTGGCTACATATGGTAGCCCATGGCAACCCACTGCCACAGGGGCTGCAGCCTACGCCGTCACCGGTGACTCACGGCAGCCCAGCTCCAGGTTGAGCTGTTGTTCAGCATCTTAGCTGTGGAGGGCAGTGTCACTGGCCCTCATATGTGGGATCCGAACCGGGGCCCTCTGGCGTCCCAAGCCAGTTCTTAACCATCGCGCCGCTTGAGCGGCCCATGAGATCATTGTTTTTAAACTGATATTTTTATATCTTTGGTCCAAAAATGAAAAGACCATGGAACTTGGATAATATAGACTTGAACTAGAAGTGGGGCTGCCAGATGGTATTAACAGCCCAACTCAACTCTTCTTGATGGCAAAATCACTTTAGGGTTGACTGAAGTTGAGAAATGATTAGAAATTTATCCTAAGTTAATTTGATCCCCGGATAGGGCTAAGAGTATGAATTTTGTTTTAACTAAAGCTAAAATATGTGAGCTCTGTAAATATGGACCAGAGGGTCATATGAAGTCTCAGAATTGGCTGGCTTAGAATTTTTTCAGTACTTAAGGTCAGAAGTTCTGTTTTGTTCTTTTTGTTTGTGTAATATAGTTAATCTAAACAGGTGACTAAAAAGCCTATTGTAGGTATTAGCAAGTGGCTTCCTCACTGAGATGGTGACTTCCCATGATTCCCTGATTTTTGTTTGTTTGTTTTTCCAAAATCAAGTGAGTTGATAACAAGGGCACATTTTTATTTTATTTATTTATTTTATTTTTTAAAGATTTTATTGGGGAATTGGGGGAGGGGAACAGTGCTGGGGAATTGAGGGAAGGGGAACAAACAAGGTGCTGTCCTTATGTTCTTCATTCTAATTGTAGAGAATGTTGCTTCACTGGCCCAAGTTGGCACCATCATTGCGTTCTTCCCAGGCGAGGCAGATCAGTTGCTGTCTTCTGGACTATTTTATTTATTATGTATGAAGCTTTTATCATTTTAACTTTTCAAAAGTGGAATTTTAGAAATGAATTATAATTTATTTTTGTTCATTTACATTTCTGTGATATTTCCACATGGTCTTGAGTCTCCCTGAGATTTTCTCATGTAAGTTAATTTGATCTTTTCCATTTATAGATTTTGACATCATCTTTGACCTCTCCTCTTTAAAATTCAAGGGACCCTTCATTCCCATGTATAAAACCACAGCTTTTGAATTTTCACTTGGGAATTCTGAGTTGCTATCATCTAGTTTCCTATTATGTGAATATTATAATGATGCATTAGTTAGACATTACTTTATAGATATTGAAATTTCCAGGAGACCAGGAGGGGTGGTTTTTTAAAAACAAAAAACAAAAAAATCATTTGGATTAAAGAAGGCTATGTGCTGACAAAAATCCTAGATAGTTCAACTTTAAAAAAAATAAAAAACTAAGCTAATGGATAATGGTTTTTTGGCTTCTGGCCTTAGTGGTTTTTTTGGAGGGAGGGTGAATTTTTTGTCTATTATGGTTCATTAGCTTTTATTTTTATGAAAGAACATTTTATCTGCTTACTCAAGTTGGTGAGAGGAAGCCCACTAATCCTAAGGAAAGCATATTCAATTTGCTATATTAGCAGTGCCACATGAATTGACCAAGTGGTTGCCTTACTCAGACCATGATCTTATCTAGCTTTATAACCTGAATTGGAATGGGCCCCTTCAAAATATGGATGAGACAGCTTGAAGAAAATTACTCGGAGGGACCAGAAATAACATGAATTCAGAATGCAGAGGTATCTTACTCCTATTCAGCATGCTACAACATAGCCTAGAGTGATATGCTCAACTGCCAGCACAAGTGCCAAAATTCCATATCTCTTATTAGTCTCTCTTGGATGCACACAACTGTTCGAGTTGCCTGACACTGAGCTGATCTCAGTTGCAATGCAGAGGATGCAGTGTAAATCAAGATAGCAGAGACTTCAATGATTTAGAAGTAAGCAGGTCTTTGCAATTGCCTCTGATGAATATTGTGGTCTTGAAGTGGCTTGAGAAACCTCTAGAACCAGAGGTGTGAAGTAATCCCATTTGCTGTGATTACTATGACTGACCATACCTTTGACAAATACTTTGAATATGCAGCAGTTTGGCACTTTGCTAGAACATCTACAATTCCGTAAAAAGCATCAAAATGTCCATCAGGTTGCCCACCGCTGGTATCTAGCCCACTGGATTACCCTCTCTTTTCTTGCTAAGTGGCTTCTCTTCTCCTCCTTCCCTTCCTTTCACAGGCTCCCTATGTGCTGAGAAATGAGGCCCTCCACATTAGCAGAGGAGAGAGGGGAACCATCACTACCCAGCTGCTTGACATCCGAGATGATGACAACCCACAGGACGTGGTGGTCGAAGTGCTGGATCCTCCACTTCATGGCCAACTGCTCCAAACACTTCAGTCCCCTGCAGCTCCTGTCTATCAATTCCGGCTAGATGAACTCTCCAGGGGCCTTCTCCTCTATGTGCATGATGGCTTGGATAGCATATCTGATGTTGTAGTCTTGCAGGCCAATGATGGACACTCCTTCCAGAATATACTGTTCCACGTGAAGACCGTGCCCAAGGTACGTGTCTTTCCCAGAGCTGCAGTTTCCTTGTCCTAGATGTGAAGTTTTGTTGATGATATTATTTTGCAATATTCATAGAGTTAAGGTATGGGTAGTTATTTATTTATTTGAACACTCTTTAAGCACCTATTATGGAGATACTTAAGACTTTCAAAGATAAAGAGAACACAGCACCTAATCTCAGGGGGCAGTATATATTTTGTTATGAGCACTCTTGATCTGAAAGAGCTAGCCCCATGTTCTCCACAAAAGTGAAGCTCTTGAATTTCCATGTTGACTTGCTGCCATAGAAATGCCTCATTGTCCACTGAGCCTTTTGTCTCCTGCTTGAGCATAAGCATAAGAATCAAGTGCACCCCTGCTCCTGTCTGCTCTTCTAAAACAGCTCATGCAAAGTATGAAATACATAATCCAGCTATCATAATGGATTGAAAAGGATGAGTTCAGACATTCTGTTAGCCCAACCAAACTAGGATGAGTGAACTCTTTCTGTTACTATTCACAGGAATCCTTGGGGGAATCTAGGGGGTAAAAGTTCATTAAGAGTGTGTTTCTGAGCCTGAGACATTCCCATGACACCTCCATATTCTTTGCCATGTCCACAAGTACCTGTCCTATAATTTACTTAATACCTTTCTTTGAATCAACTTGCTATTTTGTTGTGGCATCATACTAATAAATAATAATTGTAACATCATGGCCTTAATGTAGAATTAATGTTTTTTCTAAAACACTAAAATTAATACATAACCATTTTATAAAATTTTGTCCATGTGCTACATAAAATATTCTTGGATACTATTAATCAGATGACTATAACATTTTGGGAAATACTAGGTTAACCCATGCCAGATCAAAGAGACCAATTGAAAGATATTTTCAAAACCATTAATTACTTGATGATATTTCACTACAAGTTCTTCTCTTACAGCAAGAATGGCTCTTTCCCATGGTGGTAGACTGGGAGACTTATAATTTGGGGGAACTCTTCATTCCAAATATCAGTACCTAATTAGTAATTAGCTAGAGAAATTGATTTGCTGAGGACAGGTTAGAAATCATTTGTCACTTTCTCACTGATGATCACTCAAAATTTGTGATTGATCCTTGTGAAGGCAAGCAGCCGAGTCTAAGATGCTCTGCTAGCCAGTTTCTCAGGCTCTCGTCTCATTATTTTCAGCTGCTGAAAACAGCGATGGTGAGATAGATGGGAGTAAATGAAGGCTGATTATAAGAGTTGGCAGATAGCCACGTTGTAGCTAATCCTAATTACCACCCTCTTGCAATCGCTCTGGGAAATGAAGTTTAATTCTGAAGAGATGAAGTCTAGACAGATGCAGAAAGTTTTCTTTTCATCCTTCTTGGTTTCTTTCCAAAGAATTTTTCTAGGACTTCATTGCAACCCTAGCAGCCTCCTTTCCTATCGTGGCTTCAATTTGCATGTTTGGAGCTCAGCTCAGTGTATTGCATGGCATGACACAAGGTTGAAGGGTATTTCTAGTATTTTAGCTGCTTTTACTACTGAAACAAAACAAAGAAAAATAGAATTTCAATTTACAAGTGAGGCATAAGCACAAAACTTGAAAATCCTTGTAGTGCTTATAACTTGGGGGTCATGTTGGTACTTATAGTGTCTGTTCCTCCTTCCCCCTGCCATCCCTCCATCCCCTGTGGTGCTGTGCTTACCTTGCCATCAGGTGAACTAATGGCTTCTAAGCCAATGAATTGGGATAATGAAAGCAGGGGCTAGAGCCTCGACATCCATCAGAATATATACTATAGTTTTTAAGAAATTCAAAGTACTTTTTCTCATATCTGTTCTACTGATCTTTACAATATCTTAGCAAAGAAGGTTAGAGTCGAGGCTATATGACCTTGTTTCTTCTAAAGGAAATTCTACTATGGCTAGAAGGGGCTTTTGTTTGTTTTGTTTTTAACCTTTATTGAGCACTAATGCTTAATGTAAATTATTCCATTTTATCTTCATAATCATTCTAGAATGTTTGTACAGTTATTATCTCTAGTTTTCAAAAAAAAGAAAACTAAAAAAAAAAAAAAAAGAAGGCCTGAAAACAGTTAAAGAGGTTTTAAAATATTTATTTCTCATGAAGGTATTTAGTGCTAGAGCTGTGATGTCAACTCAAGTGTGTGCATTCTGGCTCTCACACTTAACCACATGGCTTTTTTCATTCTAGCCCATATTCAATGTTTTGGTCATATATATTATCATATCTCCTTAATGGAAAGAATGGACACAGCAATTTGGTCATTTTCTCAATGTCCTAGCTAAGCAGCATGGTCCCCAAACCTCCTGGAATCTTCCCTCTGGACTCATCTTGTTACAAGTGAAACTATTTATAATCATAAGTCTCCTGGAGCCTAAGAAATAAAAATTGCCTCAACTGTTGACTGCTTCCAGTAGATGCATAGTCAGACATGATTGATTTTGCTCTGACAACTATTTCTGAAGATGAGCATCCAAGACCTTACCCTGAGGCTACCTGTGTACTAAATTTTGAATGAGGCCAATTACTGGCTGATGTCTAGCTGGTGGCTTAAATGGAATCACCAAATAGGTTAGGTCTAATTCCTAGTGAATGGATGTACAAATTAATCTCAATGTTGTTCAACAGAAAACTTAATCTGGTAAAATAGATGGACAAGGAGAGAGGGGTAGGAAAGGAAGCTTTGTGAGAGCAGCAACTGTTTCAGTCTTACTCTGTTGAGCCAAACACCTCTGAGTACCTCTACTGATGTTGGCATGGCCCATCTGGGACTGAGGGTAGGTGCTGTCAATTCCACTCTTGTTTTTCAAGTTCTACATCACTTTCCCCACACTTAAGTTTTTATCCTTGGCCTGTCAGGGAGTAAACTTGACTGCTACCCTCCAGGCTTATACTGAGTCACCAAGGAAAAAATAGACCCAGGATTGATGTCGAAACATATTCTGTTAGGAGAAGGAGGCAAAAGAAATCAAAAAGATTAAAAGGTAATAAAAGAATGCTGTGCTGAACAGGCTTTCATTAATTGGGTGGATTACCAAACCCAAGCCTGCTAGAGATATGATTCTAAAGCAGTTCGATGTTTAATAAGGGCCTAGGTTATTGGTGGATTTCTCTCCACTGCTGGGCTTTGAAGGAGTCACCTTTTTCAATAATTAAGGCATCTCTGGAAATCAGGCCTTTTTTTCCACTTTGGCAATAAATCTGATGATCTTTCTGACCTCATTTTTTTGTTGTTTGAGCAGTTTTCTGCAACTGGGCAATGCTTTGATGTTAAAAGCCCCCAAGTGTCATGCTGTGAACTGGATGGAAAATTCTATTGCTGAGAGTCCTCTCTGGCTGTTTGACCTTGTAAGGTCTGTGTGCACCTAAAAGCCCTATTATGGCCTCAATTTTATTTTTTTAATATCCTTTTTTCTTCTCATTGGATTTTCATTCAGGATGAACACTTTTTTTTCTTTTTTTTTTTTTAAAGATTTTTATTGGGTAATTGGGGGGATGGGAACAGTACTTGGGAATTAGGGGAAGGGGAACAGACAAGTTGCTGTCGTTTTGTTCTTCAATCTAGTTGTGGAGGACACTGCTTCACTGGCCCAAGTTGGCACCATCATTGCGCTCTTCCCTGGCGAGGCAGATCAGTCGCCGGCTTCTGGACGGCCGCTCACTGCGGCTGCTGGCCACTCACGCTGGCTGCTGGCCGCTCACGCTGGCTGCTGGCTACACATGGTAGCCCATGGCAACCCACTGCCACAGGGACTGCAGCCTACACCGTCGCCAGCGACTCACGGCAGCCCAGCTCCAGGTTGAGCTGTTGTTCAGCATCTTAGCTGTAGAGGGCAGTGTCACTGGCCCTCATATGTGGGATCCGAACCGGGGCCCTCTGGCATCCCAAGCGAGTTCTTAACCATCGCGCCACTCGGCCGGCCCCCTCAATTTTTTTTTAAAAGCTATCCTCCCATTGGTTAACTTGCAGCAACACAGTTTGATAATAAGGATGTTTGGAGAATTATAAATATCAATGGCACAAAATGTTTATTTTTCTGAATAAGAGTCTATCTCATAAATAAAGAAATCCTCACTACGTGTTAGGGTTTCATCTTTTTGGACTTGCTTAAGTTGTTCAATTTAGTGTCTTGTAAGATGCATCGCTCAGGGTATACATTCAAAAAATCTTTGTTGATTACAAAAAATTTATTTATTTGTTTATTTATCTGTTTATTTATCTATCTGTTTCATTAGAAAGCAGTTGAAATCTACATGGAGAGAAGGTTCTATGCTCTTGACCTGAAGGAGAAAGGTTTCTTCATATACACACATTGACAAACCCAAAAACAGCCCAATTATCTTTCTATCATTCTTCATTCTGGTAAATAGCATCAAAGTTTCACCTTATATGTGTCACCGCACATGATCCTTCCCTAAAATCTGCAATGTTCCATGATCACAATTTAAAAGCTATGGTTTAAATGAGCGTTTGCAAAGTAAGGTGTATTTACAGAATAAATAAAATGTTAGAGTTGACATTGACATAGACTATATCCAACTATAATCATTTTCTATTTAATTAAGTTTTAAAATTTTTTACCTTGAATATTTCAGCCTGAGGTTGGGGTACACTATCATTTGAGCTCATCATTTATGTCTGAAACTTTAATTTGGAGGTGGGAAAGTTTTCATTTTGTTTGTGGGGTATTTTTTTCACTCCAAATTTTAGAGACATTGGCCCTTACTTCTGATTTACAACATTAATATTTTTATTTGTAATACACTATACAATGGCTATAGTTTTTTTACCAACATTTCTGTATGTCTATTATTCTATGAAATGAATTAGAAGAGCTGTTTAATTTAAAGCACTGTTTTAATTATGCACCCATAATTCTTTATTGGGATTTCATTACCTTATAATGTGGTACCCTGAAGGATATATAAAACATCACTAGGCAGAAGATTTGCTAACAAATATTATGTCTAATTTCTACAGTTTACAGGGATATGTGCACTGTTGTGCAGAAGAAGAAAAAGAACTACAAGGAGATAAAGCAGTTGCAAAATGGGGAAATTAGGCTAGAATTTTTAGCTTTTTGGACACCTCAGCTGTAGAAAAGATGGCTTATAGCTTTCTATTCATCTCTTCTTAAAACTTCCCTGAACCCTCTCCCAAAGGAAAGCAACCAGAAAAAAAAAATCTTCATCATAATGAGTAGGAAGAATTGTAATTCTTTTCCTTAGACAGTTGTCTGTTTCTTCTTAAGTACTGTAAACAAATAATTAAGAAACAGAGGCATATGTATTATCCTATTATAAACATAAACATTGTAAAATGTCTGTCTGTGGAGATTGGGAGAACCACTTTAGACCCATCACAATCTCTATCCTGGGCCATGTTTCTTACTCTTTAGCATGACTCCACATCCATGGGGTTCTTGTTAAAATGCAAGTGGGAATGCACCAAACTAAAAAGCTGCACATCAAAGGAAATAATCTACAAAATGAAAAGGCAACCTATAGAATGGGAAAAAACCATTTGAAACTATATATTGAAACCATATATCTGATAAGGGATTCATATGCAAAATATATAAGAAATGCAAACAACTCAATAGCAGAAACACAAGTTGGTTAAAAATGGACTAGGGACTGGCATAGACATCTCTCAAAAGAAGACATACAGATGGCCAACAGAGACATAAAAAGGTGCTCCACATCACTAATCATCAGGGAAATATAAATCAAAACCACAATGAGATATTACCTCACACCTGTTAGAATGGCTATCATCAAACAGACAAAAGATACGTAACAAGTGTTCATAAGGGTGTGGAGAAAAGGGAACCTTCATACACTGTTGGTAAGAATGTAAATTGGTACAGCCATTATGGAAAACAGTGTGGAGGTTTCTCAAAAAATTAAAAGTAGAAACCATGTAATCCGGCAATCCCACTTCTGGGTGTCCATCCATCCAATTGAAATTAAATCAGTATCTTGAAGAGATATATGCACTCCCATGTTTCCTGCAGCATTATTCACAATAAACAAGATATGGACATAACCTAAATGTCCTTCAATGGATGAAGGAATAAACAAAATGCGGTCTATATATACAACAGAAAATTTTTCAGCCTTTAAAAAACAGGAAAGCCCATTCATTTATGACAGCATGGATGAGCCTGGAGGACATTTTGCTAAATAAAATAAACCAGACACAGAAGGACAAATACTGTATGATGTCCTTTAATTTGAAGTCTAAAAAAGGTTGAACTCATAAAAGCAGAGTAAAATGGTTCTTTCCAGGGGCTGGGGGAGGGGGAGATGTTGGTCAAAGGGTACAAAGGCTCCATTATAAGAGATGAATAAGGTCTGGTGATCTAACATACAGCATGGCGACCATACTTAATAATATTGAATACTTGAAATTCGCTAAGAGAGTTGATCATAGTGTTTTCAACACACACACACACACACACACACACACACACACGCATACAACCATAACTATGTGAGGTGATGGATATTTTTATTAGCTTAATTGTAATTATTTCAGAGTATACATATATCAAAACATGTTGTACACCTTAAATATTAACATAAACAATTTTTATTGGTGAAGTATACTTCAGTAAAGCTGGTGAGAAAAATAAAATGTATATTCTAATTCAGAAGGTCTGATTCAGAAGGTCTGGGGTGCGGCTCTGAGATTCTGAACTTTCAATAAGCTTCCAGATGTTGCTGGTCTCTGAATACTGACTTGCAAGTACTGTCTCCTAGAAATTTACACTTACATAGGAATTACAGGGAATTGTGTTGATAAAGTGTAGTCAAGATAGAAACGTAGTGAGAGAGACATTCAGGGACGTGCATTGGGGTCACAGCGCTTACTTACTTGGAAGATGGAAAACCACATTGCCTCATCAGTCCGAGATTGTGGTTGTTGGTGTATGACTGATCTCCGTAGCCATAATCAAAGTTGACGAGGCTGCTGCTGTTAGAAAGATTTCTAGCAATTAAGGCACTTGGGTCCAAGTGTATTATGTTGTATAAAACTCTGCTGGAATGAATAGGACCTTTTCCCCCCAAGAATTCTGGTAGAAGACAAGCCAAGCTCTTGGCGTGCTTTGATATTTTGGTAAACAATATGCTGTGTCAGCTGTGAAAGGAGAAAGCTCTCCGGGATTTTGCTGTTGAGCATTCATCTCATCACAATACAAGGTGCCTTTGCTGCTGTTCCCCTGGGAGCTGTTTGACTCAGTTTCCTAGCGATTGTGATAAACATAGCTTTGACTGCCTCCTGAGAGGGGCAAATGCTCTCCTGTCAAGTGACTGGAAGGAATATTTGTTGTCTTCTGTTCTGAATATTCCCTTCACAGGAGCGTCGTTCGCTCTGTTCTCTTTATTAGCATATTTGAAAGTAATAATAATTTAGAAAAACATGCTTGCTGAAATGCCATATTTTAAAGTATCCGATTTACTGGTTTTTGAAGTATGAAAACAAACTGAAAACTGAACAGACAGCCTCACTAACCTCATACTGTGGAAAATATTAATTACGAGTCTTTGGAAGAGGTGCGCACCTCGCAGATCAGAGATGGCAGCGCTGTTCAATGACATTAGCTTTAGCAATTAAAATGGTTGCCTTCTCAGGAGTGCTAAATAGGTGATTTCTTCCAGCCAGCTATTCCCAACTGTTGTTTCTAAGGCTTCACTTTCAATCAATCATCCAGGCCTGTCAGTTTGGCCTCTATGGTGTTCCTGGAATGTGCTTCTAATTATTCATTCCCACTGCAATTACCTTCTCATCTTCTCTCACCTGAGCCATTACAAACACTTGTTAAATGGTTTCTATAGCTCCAAATTCATCCCAGCTCTAGTCCCTTCTGTCCCTTGCTGCTGGATGCTTTCTAAAACCCAGATCTGATCATCTCATCTCCTTCCCTGAACACTCATATTGCCTTCATGGTGCTTAGAAGATAAATTGAGTTTTTTAACATAGCTTCTGCCTTCTACTAGCCATCTGTAAGAGAACATCACTTTTCATTCACCCACTCCCTCGGCTCCCTCATCTTCACTTGTGTAGGCACTTGGCTAGCACACAGTGCATTGTCTCTTGTCTTTGCTTAGGCTGGGCTCTCTGCCTGGAATCTGTTTCACCGCTTCTCTACCTAGCCCGTATTTTTTTTGTCATTAAAGAATTAAATGATATTTCCATAGGAAAGCCTTCCTGAGCATTCCTTCGCCAAAAAGGAAATCTCCTTTGCCTTCATTCCCCCACAGCGTCCTGCTCAAGCTTCTCATAGAGCCTCGCTTGTGATGCATCCTAATTATTTCTGTGCCTGTCTCCCCCACTAGATTGTAAGTTCTGAAACTGAGGTCTTCTTTCAGCCATCTTTAGATATTTCAGGACTCTAGCAGAAGAGCCGGTATATAATAGGTGCTTAATGATTCGTTCTTGAATGTGGGTGAATGGGGAGGATGGGAGGACAGGTCGGTGGACAAATCAAATAAAGAAATGGAGAGATTAGTCTTGCTGAAATAAGTTATTTGCTCATGAAAATTTAAAAGAAACAGGAGGATGTATAATGTGTACATATATACATATACATGTATATATATATATGTAAGTATAGATATATACTTAGTATACACACATTTAGTTCATAGTGTGACCCTAAAACAAAGAATCTCTCTTAGATGATCATTAGCAGCAATAGAGCCTAATAACTTATGTTTCTAAGCACTGGTATTTTCTTATGTTGCTTGCACCTAATTTGTACTCTTTCCTTATTCTAGAATGATGCAGGTCTTCGGCTTGTGGCTAACTCAATGGTATGGGTTCCAGAAGGGGGAATGATGCAGATTACCAACAGGATCTTACAGGCTGAAGCGCCAGGTGCCAGTGCCTCAGACATCACCTACAAAATTACACAGGACCGCCCCCAATTTGGTAACTCCTTTTTCCTGTGTCATGATTTCACTATTTCATTCAGCAGTCTTAGACTTGCTTTTGTATGATGCCATAAAACAAGGTTGTGATTACAATGAACTTGACTTTCTAATATTTCACATATCCTCCTTAAAAACAGAATAATTAAAAGAAACATCACACTGCACACACATTATATACTAGGTAGTATGCTAAGCAAGGTAAACATATTATATAAAAACCTAAAATTTCAGAAGTGTTTTTAAAAGAGTTTTATTAAAATACAACTAACATACAATATTATATAGTTTCAGGGGTATACCATAGTTATTCAACATTTACATACCTAAAGAAGTGATCACCATGGTAAGTCCAGCAACCATCTGACACCTTACCATGCTATCACAATATTATTGACTATATTCCCTATGCTGTACATTATATCCCCATGGCTTATTTGTTTTATACCTGGAAATTTGAACCTCTTATCCCCTTCACCTTTTCCCGTCTTTTTTAATTTTTCAATTTCAGTTGACATTCAATATTATTTTATATTAATTCCAGGTGTACAGCATAGTGGTTAGACATTTATATAATTAAAGAAGTGATCCCCCTGACTAGTCTAGTACCCACCTAGCACTATACATAGTTATTACCATATTATTGACTATATTTCCTATGCTTTACATTTCCATGATTATTTTGTAACTATTAATTTGTACTTTTCTTTTTTTTTAAATTCTATTGGGAGTTGGGGGAGGGGAACAGTGCTGGGGAATTGGGGATGGGGACCAGCCAAGTCGTTGCCCCCCAATCCTCACTGTAGAGGGCACCAGTCACCATCTGGCCACCTGTTGGCAGTTTGCAGACTCTAAGTTCAAGGTGCTGTGTTCAATCCTAGCTGCGGGTGAGCAGAGCCATCATCCCATGTGGGAATCAAACCAGCAGCCCTGTTGTTAAGAATGCACGCTCTATCTACTGAGCCATCTGGATGGCAGCTCAGCTCAAGCTGCCAAGTTCAGTCTTAGTTGCGGGTGGGCATAGCCCACCATCGAACAGGCAATCTTGTTGTTACACCATCTGAGCCATCCTGCCACCTGCCGGCAGCTGAGCAACAGCTCAGCTCGGGTGCCGCATCACTGGCCCATGTGGGAATCCAACCAGCGGCCCCACCACTCAGAGCCCACACTCTTAAGCCAACTCTTAATCAACTGAGCCACTCGGCTGGCCCAATTTGTACTTCTTAATTCCTTCACTTTTTACCCTGACCCCAAGTGTCTGCCCATTATCTATCACCCCAAAAAAATCTAGTACCCATCTGACACCATCCATAGTTATTACAATATTATTGACTATATTCTTTATGCTGTACCCTACATCCCATGACTAGTGTATGACAACCAGTTTGTACTTCTTAATTTTCTTTTTTTTTTTTAAGATTTTTTATTGGGGAATTGGGGGGATGGGAACAGTGCTGGGGAGTTGGGGGAAGGGGAACAGACAAGTTGCTGTCGTTTTGTTCTTCAATCTAGTTGTGGAGGATGTTGCTTCACTGGCCCAAGTTGGCACCATCATTGCGCTCTTCTCTGGTGAGGCAGATCAGTCGCCGGCTTCTGGACGGCCGCTCACTGCGGCTGCTGGCCGCTCACGCTGGCTGCTGGCCACACACGGTAGCCCATGGCAATCCACTGCCACAGGGACTGCAGCCCACGCCGTCGCCGGCGACTCATGGCAGCCCAGCTCCAGGTTGAGCTGTTGTTCAGCATCTCAGCTGCGGAGGGCAGTGTCACTGGCCCTCATATGTGGGATCCGAACCGGGGCCCTCTGGCATCCCAAGCGAGTTCTTAACCATCGCGCCACTCGGCCGGCCCTGTACTTCTTAATTTTCTTACCCTTTTTCACCCCACCCTACCAGCCCCCTTCCCATCTCGCACCCATCAAAATGTTCTCTGTATCTATGAGTTTGTTTTTGTTTAGTTTTTTTATTTTATGCTTTAGATTTCACATATAAGCAAAATCACACTGCATCTGTCTTTCTCTGTCTGACATATTCTACGTAGCACAATACTCTCCACGTCCATCCATGCCACCTCAGATGGCAAACACCCATTCCTTTTCATGGCTGAGCAATATATGGTATATATCTACCACCTCCTCTTTATCCATTCATCTATCAACAGACACCCAGGCTGCCTCCAAATCTTGGCTATTGTAAACAATGCTGCAATGAATACATGGATGCACACATCCCCACAAAGTAGCATTTTGGGTTTCTTCAGATTAATACCCAGTAGTGGGATACTGGGTCTTTCTTTATGTTTTATTATAGCTTTTGTTTTAAAGTCTATTTTGTCTGGTATAAGTATTGCTACCCAGCTTTTTTGTTTGTTTCTTAAAAAGATTATTATGAAATAATCTTTTTTCATCCCTTTTAGCCTGTGTATGTCTTTTGATCTGAAGTGTGTCTCTTGTAGGCAGCATATGTAAGGGTCTTGTTTTCTTATCCCTTCAGCACTCAAATGTCTTTTGATTGAAGCATTTAATCCACTTATATTTAAAGTACTTGTTGATAGATATGCATTTATTGCCATTTTATTATTCATGTATTTTATCTACTGCTTCTTCTTAAGTCCCCTAAATATTTCTTGTAATACTGGTTTAATGGTAATGAACTCCTTTAGCTTTTTCTTGTCTGGGAAGCTCTTTATCTGTCCTTTGATTTAAATGATAGCTTTGCTAGGTAGAGTAATCTTGGTTGTAGATCCTTGTTTTTCATTACTTTGACTACTTCATATCAATCTTCTCTGGCCTGCAAAATTTCTGTTGAGAAATCAGCTGACAATCTTATGGGAGCTCCCTTCTAGGTAACTAACTGCTTTTAATGTTCATTATTTGTCTTTAACCTTTGGCATTTTAATTATGATGTGTCTTGGTGTGGGCCTGTTTGAGTTCATTATGTTTGGGACTCTGTGCTTCCTGGGCTTGTATGTTTATTTTCCTCTCAGATTAGGGAAGTTTTCCATCATGATTTCTTCAAATAGGTTTTCAACTCCTTCCTTTTCTCTTCTCCTTCTGGTACCTATGATGCCAATGTTAGTACACTTGTTGTTGTCCCAGAGGCCCCTTAAACTATCCTCATTTTTTTTTTAATTCTTTTTTTTTTGATGTTCTGATTGGATGTTTTCTGCCACCTTATCTTTTAAGTCACTGATTTGAGTCTCTACTTCATCTAAGCTACTGTTGTTTTCCTCTAATGTATTATTCATTTCAGTTATTGTAGTTTTTATTTCTAAGTGGTTTTTTTTTAATATTTCCTTCTCCACTTTTATGTTTCCTGTCTCTTTGTTGTACTTCTCCCTGAGGTCACTGAGCATCCTTATAACTAGTATTTGGAACTCTGCATCTGGTAGATTGCTTGCCCCCATTTCATTTAGTTGTTTTCTGTATCTTTGTTTTGCTCTTTTGTTTGGGACATGTTTCTGTGTCCCACCATTTTGGCTGCCTCTCTGTGTTTGTTTCTTTGTATTCGGTATGACTACTATGCCTCCCATTCTTTGTAGAGTGGCCTTATGTAGTATGTGTCCTGTGGGGCCCAGTGGAGCAGTCTCCCTGGTCATCTGAGAAGGGTGCTCCAGGTATGTTCCCTTGTGTGGGTTGTGTGTGCTCTCCTGTGGTAGTTGAGCCTTGGTTGCTGTTTTCATGTCAAGGACAGGGATTGATCCTTGGGCTGATTAGTTGTGGGGATTGGTCATGACTACAGTGGAGAAGCTATTGTGCAGGGGCTCACCCTACAGAGCAGGATTCACTTTAGAAGTCTCTGGTGCCTGCCCACTCTGCCCTTTGGGTGTGTCATCCTTGGATGCTGCCTAGTGATTCTCCCAATCAGTTCAATGCTGGCCATGGGGCATCCCATCCCTGGGCCCTCCTGGGAGGGGCTCCGCCGCAAGCCAAGTTCAACTGCAGCATGTGCCCTGCCCTGGGCCATCTGGAATGAGCCACAAAGCAATCCACAAATGTCCACCACCTGTGCTGTGCTTGGAGGTACCTAGGAGAGACCAAGCCTTGAACTGAGGCCAGCTACCACTAGTCCTGGGCTTGGAGATGCTCAGCAAGAGGCAGGGAACACACTAAGACCAGATGCTGCTTGTTTGGGTTTTGTGAACCTTTAAGAGGTTTTGATAAAGTCCACAGAATGAGGATATACTGGTCTTTTATCTGGAAAAGCCACTGGTAGCAGCTCGGATGTGCCTGAAAGTTGGGTGAGGCTGGGTCACCAGGGCAGGTTGACTGGTGTTAGCCAGGTTGATGGAGACTCAGATATGGCAGCAGCCTGCGTCTGTACACAGGGAGGAGGGAGGGCTCAACAAAGAAACAATGGATTCTGCTAATACTTCTGTCTGTGAGAAAGCTCCCCCTCCATCCCTCACTCTGAAGCCAGACAATTCAATTTCTCCCTGTATGTCCCTGGTGCCTTCTGAGCTGCTACCTCAGTGCTGGAGCTCAGAGTGAGTGAGTCTGTCAGCAAGTAAGTCCATGGACAGGCCCTTTAATGGGAACACCTGGGACCCCAGACACCCACCATGTCACTCAGCCACAATTTCTGCTGGTTTTCACAGCCAGAAGTTGTGGGGACTTCTCTCCCTGGCACTGGAGCCTTGGGGTGTTGAGCCTGGTGGGGGGCTTGGATCCTTCACCCTCAGAGCATGGAGGGGGACTTCTGCAGCCAAGATATCTTTCCCTATTTTTAACAGTCGCATGTGGGTGTGGGACCAGCCTGTTCCAAATTTCTGCCCCTCCTACCAGTCTCGAGTTGGCTCCTTCTGTATGTCCTTAGATGTAGGACTTTGGATCAGCTAAAGTTCAGACCATTCTCAATGATAGTTGTTCTGTAGTTTAGTAATAACTTTGATGTGGTCATGAGAAGAGGGAAGCACAGCATTTGCCTACTCCGCCATCTTGACTGGAAATCTTAGTTTGAAAACAATTTTATTTTACAGAGAATGTAACTTGCTAATAGTTAACCTACCGAATATATGTCAGTTTAGTTTCAAAGGTAAGGCTCTCAAACTCCTTACTGTGTCCCTCCTAGAACGTTACCAGACTTCTTGATGAGACTCTTTTTTAAGAAAAATTTCCCATAAAAACATTTTCAAGATCTCCATTGTTACTTATACTTCCAGAAAGATAGTATGATATCCTTAAAATTTTTCCATCATTAACACCTAAAAATGCTGGATAAAAGATGATAAGAATTATAAGGCATTCATAGTTGATCGCATAAGAATAGAAAGAAATCTTGAGGTGCCAGAAACCAAGAAGGACCTGAAAGCCAGTCTGGGCATGAGTTGATGGCATAGCTTCCCTGAGAGGGGCTGTGTGTGTCTCAATAACCAAGAGGCTTGGGATTTAATGCCCGTGCAGAGACAGAAAGTTGTCATTAAGATCCTGTGTAAAACCAGGACTCTGGAATGACTTGCCTTCATTTAGAGAGGCAGAATAGAAACAAGAAGCTCACCAGCACAGAGAGATCACAAAGAAACATACCTACCTATACTTGCCAGGACTCAAAGTAAAACAAGAGTGTCTGCTGAGAATTCAGATCTTCAAGCCTATTTCTCCTTCAGACCTAGAGTTAAGTTACAATGTGTACATTGTCTGAGAAGCCCAGGGCTGAGACATTAATATTAGAAATTAATGTCAGGCTGTGATATTTCTTGGGTTTCTTGCAGAAATAATAGAAATTGCTATAGAATAACCACCCTCAACTCCAGACTACACAGGATTCTTACAGATAAAACTACTGAAAATTAACTCAGAATTCAAAATTACAGAATATGTAAGGAAACTAATAGCACCATAACTAAAACAAACAATAAGATTAAAATCCCAAGGATATGAAATAAAGGAGCAATCTTATAAAAACTATGAAATACGTATATTTAAAATGATTTAAAGACACAAACAAAGAATTGAAACTGTAAATAAATAACAAAATGCTATAAAAATAAAAAAAAAATTGGCAGGTTGATTTTTACAAAGGAATAAATGGATCACCCAAAAATGAAAATTGAACCATTAAAAGTAAAATATTGCTTGGCATGCTAGATAGTAGAGGAATAATAATTTGTTTTTTCCTCTGGGTTATCAAATTTTTTAAATTATGTATTTTCTGTCGTGAGGAAAAAATTAACTTTTGTACAATTTACAAATAATTCCAGTGACTGCAAAGACATTGAAAAGCATAATCTAATCAAGAAATAATGTAATTATAAAATCTAGCTCGGGTGTCATTTATTATAGTTGTGTAACTTTGCAGAAGGCAGGTGGAACCCATTGAGCCATAAGTTTCTTTGAAAGATTAGGCTAGATCATTTTTTTAACTTTTCATTTTAAAATAATTTTAAACTTACTGAAAAGTTCAAAAAATAGTATAGCACTCTCAAATACCCTTTAGCTAGCTTCCCCTAATGTTAATATCTTACATTACCATAGAATAATTATCAAAAACAGGCAATTAATATTGATACAATACAATTAATTAGTCTGCAGACCTATTAATATATTCAAATTTGCCATACTTTCACCCACTGATTTTAAGCTAGATAATGTTTAAGTCCTTTTCAACCTAAAAATCTTTGACTTGTGTGATGTATTAAATTCTCTACCTTTATCTTATTAAAAGCCAAAAAGTGACATTTCCTAGAGACAGCCTAATGTTCCAATATTCTGTTTGTGTTAAACAGAAAAAATACTGAATTAAATTGTTTTAAGCCTTTTCAGCTTGATAAATGCCATGTAGGCTTGACTGTGACCCTTTCCTGCTGTAACTCTCTTAATTAACTTCGTGCTATGAACATAATCTTCTTTCTGTGTATCCAGAGCTCCATATTAGCAATAAGCAAATCACAGTACCCTTTGGAGCCATTCAAGAGTAAAAACAGTGGTGGGAACTAGAAGCCCACTTAACACAAATCTACTTAAACCCATCTATCCTCATGATGTGAATTGGGGAGCCCTTACCTCATTGCCACCCCAGCTACTGTATACTCCCTCATCACTTTAGAGTGTCCTAGTTGGCCTTTAGGGTTTTTGTGAGGACCTGACCATAGAACTGAACCAAGTACAAATTGCTTATATAGTATGTGCATAAAGGATCTAAGTTCAATCACTTGCAGACTCATCACTGTTTTCAAATGTAAGTTTAGACAAGTGGATTAATACTTGTACCTTTAGCGACTTCACTGGTTTGAAAGTAAATTTAATGAGATGGCTTTAATGAAATAACTTGAGTATCATTTGAAGGAGAATCTGACTTCATCCAACACACTGCCAACTCCAGATTATTTAGCATAGTGTACGAAAGCTTTAATACAAATCATCTCAACCCCAAATGAATTCATGGAGATTCCAGTGAGATCCCAATTCTTAATACCTATATAGCTTTCCCTTCAGAATTCTTGGTTAAAATATAGACTTCAGTATAGAGGAAATTCTAAATCAGGATTATTTTCTGTTTTTTAAACCTGATTGTCATATTTTTAAAGGGTCATCTTGTATTTGTCATATTATAATAAAAACGGAGGTGAGGTACTATACAAAAGCTCTCACCTTGCTGGGTGAATCCCACAAAACACTGGTATTTCTCCTTGTCTACTCATGGACTTGTCACAAAGGCATGTTATATTCAAAATACCCAGTGCTGAACTCTTCTTCATCTTCCCTCCAACCTGCTCATCCCGTCGGTGGCATCGCTTGCCTACCCATCACCCAACCTGGTAGATGATTCTCCAATTCCTCCCTCTCTCTCATCCTTCACAGCCACATTTTTCAGGTCTGTTGCTTCCATTCCTTTGGGGCCTCCTGTATGTGTTTATTTTTTTTCCAGTCTTACCTCTGTTACCTTAGTTCAGGTCCCCATCTCTCATCTGGATTTTGCAGTAGCCTCATAATTGGTCACACTGTCCACATAAATGTTAGGTACTATTGTTATCACTTTCATAGAATAAAGTCCAGTCTTTTTAACAGGACTTTCAAGCCTCAGAGGCTTTCTATATTCTAATCATGTACATTCTGTGTTTTAAATCCGTTCATGCCATTTACCTACTGAAAAATATCACAGTGGCTCTGGTTGCTTATGGAGGGGGCATGATCTTCAGGGAAAGAAAGTACATTTTGCTTGTCTTTGAATCCCCCACCCTGACGGGCCTACCACAGTAACTAGCGGCTCACAAGTACCCATTGATATTGATATTTTCGGGTTGAAATTAATGGAACTAGCAAATATCTGATGAGTCCTGTTAATTTTCATAGTGTGGCAATGATTTCTTTTATCTGAAAAATAGATTTATTTCATTAGGCCTTATTAGGAAAATTCTGCTTAACTTTTACATTATAAAATAGAATAGCTAGGAAGTTGGCATTTGAATATTTTCTATCCTTACTGTCCATATTTGCATTGTGGAAATCTCCTTTCAGAATATTTTGCAACTGTATTCACATTCATAAACAGTCCACATCCTGGAAAAGCATGTTTATTAGTAGCATCTTATGAACAGAAGTTGAACCAGGGAGAGATATGTAATGGAATTTGTGACTTAGGTACAAATGAGAAAAAGTACAAGAAAGAAACTAGAGTGAGTTGATCCTGCACAAGGTTATATAAAGAAGAGTATTGATGTTTTTCTCTTACTTCAGCATTTCATCACCATCCAGGATATTATGCTCATTTTTAACTTGAATTTAGTGCCTATAAATGTTAGAATTAGTATTTCCTTTGAGTAAGGAAACAAATTTCTCTAGGGTAATCAAAGTGTGCTATCAATTGCCCAGTATGTTTAGTGTACTAAGATCTGGGTATCCTCCTACAGAACATTTAAAAAATATACGCAGCCTCTCTCTCTCTCTCTCTCTCTCTCTCTCTCTCTCTCTCTC
>NW_017732207.1:644143-651530 GCF_001890085.2 Hipposideros armiger
TATGTATATATATATGTGTGTTATATATGCTCATAATGAGACATTATGTAGCTATCAAAAATTAATGTTTTCAAGAATGTTTAGCAAAATACCATAGTATTATGGTCAGTAAAAAATTTAGAATACACAATTGTATATAAAGTTTGACATGCATGCATAGGAAAAATGATTAAATTAAAATGCATCAATATGTTAACTAATTTCCAGGTAGTGAAATTCTCGATGATTTTTTATTTCTTATGTTTATTTTACAGCATTTTCAAGATTGCTTAAAATGACTATGTACACTTTTTATAATCAGTAAAAATTAATATTAAAGTACAAGCAGCAGAATGAAAATTGTAATGCAGGAGCAGATAGAATTCAAAGATAGATGGTTTAAAGGAGGGAAAATAAACACATGCAGACATGCTCTGCCCAACAGAGGCTCACTGGTATGACATTTCTTTCCAGGTGTCTAGTGCCACAGATGTCCACACCCACCTGGACAGCCAGCTGTTCAACATCGCGATCTTACCACAGACGCCTGAAGCGTCTCAGCTCTCTCAGGGAGCATCTCTCCATATGACTGTGAGTGGGATGGGAGGGCTCATGGTTTCCGCTTGGGGGAGGCACGCTGACAGGATTTGATGGAGTGCCCTGTTTTTGTATCTGGTGAATGCCCTACCCAGAAAGCAGACAATACCAGCGCTGTAAACACATTTATTGTTGACTTAATAAAGAAGCTTGCAATTTCCAGAGTGAAAGGAAAGTTACATGGAATCCACTTCGATCTCTCACCCATTACTGCTGTCCTTTACACAGCATCGCAAACAGTCACAGGGCTTCTTCTTGAGTGGTTGGAAGGAATTTCAGGCTTATGTCTGTTTAATCAGTACCATTTGGGTATGATTATTTAGCCAGTGATAGCTCCACCTAGCTGGAGAAACTGTTATTCCATTTTTTAGAAGCCCTATTAGAAGTTTCCTTTCTATTATAAAACTTTCCTGGAGAAGGTGATGTTTATGCTGAATCCAGAGAGGTAAGTAGAATTATCCCATTGAAAGTTGTTTTATGTTGTTGTTGTTTTTAAAGATTTTATTGGGGAATTGTGGGAGGGGAACAGCATTGGGGAATCAGGGAAGGTGAACAAACAAGTTGCTGTCCTTTTGTTCTTCAGTCTAGTTGTGGAGGATGTTGCTTCACTGGCCCATGTTGGTATTGTGATCATTGTGCTCTTCCCAGGGGAGATCGGTCACCAGCCTTTGGATGGCCANACACACACACACACACGGGTAGAGAAGCTTCTTTCATATTTATTGTTAGATGCATTTTCACCAGAACAAAGTTTCTGTTTTCAGCAGTTTATCCATTGTCCTGTTTGGTCTTCACTTGAAGGCATATGTGTATTCTCCTTGTGAAATTTTAATTGTTTCTATAACACCTCTGTATTTGCAATCTCACTTTAAAAATATAGTAGCTTCAGGTGAAGAATAAGCAATAGGAACAGATTGGTGTTGGTGGCAGTGTTGTTTAGATTTAGATTTCCTTGCTTCAATTCTAATAAAGCTTAGAGAATGAAAGGCTAGAAAACACGATCAGTTATTTATCGGGGTAAATATTGGCCTGTGAACACAAAACAATCATGATTGCTAACAGAGTTTTATGACCAAGAATATGAGCTTCGAATTCAAATCCCAGCTCCTCCACTGATCATTTGTGTGACCTTCAACAAGTTATTGAACTGCTCTGAGCCTAAAGAGCTTTGTCTTTAAAATGGAGATGAGAATAGCATCTTCAGAGGATTAAATAACATAACAATAAGGATAGCCAACATTCTTTTTTTACACCTATGAAGTGTGGACTATTATTCTCATTTACCAGTGAAAAACAAAGGTTTATGGAGTATAAATAAGTGAGCTCACACAACTGGTTGAGGTGAAGCTGAGTTTAAACCACCACATAAAGTGCTTCATGCCATGCCAGCCATAAACTTTCCAGTGTTAGCTATTATTATTCTTTTGTTTGTTTGTTTTTAAGATTTTTATTGGGAAATTGGGGAGGGGAACAGTGTTGGGGAATTAGGGAAGGGGAACATTGTGTTTTTCCAAGACCCATCAGCTCCAAGTCAAGTTGTTATCTTTCAATCTTAGTTATGGTGGGCGCAGCTCAGCTCCAAGCCCAGTCACCACTTTCAGTCTTAGTTGTAGGGGTGCGCAGCCCACCATCCCATGAGAGTATCAAACCAGTAACCTTGTTGCACACTGAGCCATCTGGCCACCCATTGGCATCTTGCGGCTGCTCAGCTCAAAGTGCCATGTTCAATCTTAGTTGCGGAAGTGGGGACGGGGAGCCCAGCCCACCATCCCATGTGGGAGTCTAACCGGCAACTTGTTAAGAGCATGTACTCTCACCAGCTGAGCCATCCTGCCACCTGTTGGCAGCTCAGCAGCAGCTCAGCTCGGATTCAGCTCACTGGCCCATGTGGGAATCAAACCAGCTACCCTGTTGCTCAGAGCTCGTGCTCTAACCAACTGAGCCAGTCGGTTGGCCCCTAGCTATTATTATTTTCGTTGTACAGAATTCTCCCAAGGATAACTTTCTCTGAATTTTTTCTAATTTTCCATTGTGTTTACACCAAACACTTTCTGGTTAGAAAGCATTTTATGTTCACAGAAAGGGTAGAAATGCATATTCATTCAAAGCTCAGTATTTGAGGATTTGTTTGCAGTGTTCATGACTTATGTAATTTTAATAGATACAAGTCAGTAACTTTATGCATGAGTTGTCTTTGAATGACTTTTAGTTCTTTTAGCTGAAGGACTAGGAATTTTATATCTAGTAGTGGATCCGATAATATCTGTTGAATTCTGTGTTAATGTTCTTTCCTTCACCTTAGATAAGAGTAAAGAAGTACCTCATTTCTTTTCTGTTAAAAAAAAAAGTGGTAGAAAAGGAGATGAGAGCTGACTTAATTTTACTTTTCCCAGGGATCCTCACTAACCATGTGGCTTTCGTAGGGGAGGTGGTCCTTCTGGTTAATATGCCTGCAGACAGCCCTACTGATGAAGGACAACACCTGCCTGATGGGAGGACAGCAACCCCCACCAGCACCTTCACCCAGCAAGACATCAATGAAGGCATCGTGTGGTACAGGCACTCAGGAGTCCCAGCCCAGAGTGACTCCTTCCGCTTTCAGGTACCCTCTGCTTCCTGACTTTTCTGATGCCCAGATGGTCTGATGCAAACCATCACCTTTATTTATAAACAACTCAGGTAGTTTTCTGTGATTGCCTAGAAATCACATTTGGGGGATGAGAAAAATGTAATTAACAGCATTGAGAGATTTTTTTTTTTAATCTGTTAATTCAATCATATGGCTATCTCCTCAAGCAGAGTCATTCCACTGCAAAGAGGTTTATAATAGATAGTGGCTAAAGTGTTTAGAATAAAAACCTTTCCAAAATATTAAAATGCCATATGGAGGGGAAAATCTTATTTTTTTCAAATGTTTTTGGAACATTTATCATCTTATGATAAAATCATGGACTTGGCAGCCAAACCCAAGGTTTATATATCAGTTCTGTAATGTATTAGCTGTACAACTTGGAGAAAATCACTTGGGCAAATGCTTGTTGCTTCAGTTTCCTCATCTATAAAATATAATTATTGTAAGGATTTCATGAGTGAATGCATATAAAGCAATTAGAATACTGCCTATCACTATGTAAGGGTCTATTATTATCATTTATGAAGATTGGTCAAATACCTGTGCTATAGACTGAGTGTTGGTGCTTCCCCAAAATTCATGTGTTGAAACCCTCCCCTCCCGTATTTAATGGCATATGGAAGTGAGATATTTGGTAGGTGATTAGGATTAGATGATGTCATGAGGGTTGTGCCCTCATGAATGGGATTATTACACTTATAAGAGTCACAAGAGAGCTGGCTCCCCTTCTCTGCTCCCTGCCATGGGGCTACAATGAGAAGATGGCAGTTTACAACCCAGAAGAAAGCCCTCACTAAAACCTGACCATGCTGACACCCTGGCCTCAGACTTCCAGGCTCCAGAGCTATGAGAAATACATTTTTGTTGTTTATAAGCTACCCAGTCTATGGTATTTTTGTTACAGTAGCCCAAGCCAACTAAAACAACCAGACCATAAGGAGGCTGTCAATAAACTAAAGACTTTATACTTCAGTATAAAGAAATTATACTGAGCTATTATGAAATATAATTAGAAATTTATAATGAAAGGGTAAACAGAAAATTCAAACCGTTTGAAATTGTTTAAACAAGTCTCCCAAATAATTACTAGTTCTAAAAGGAAATCAAAATGGCAAACTCTTAAGAAATATTGATGAGGAGGAATTAAATTATCCTAATTTAAATGATGTGGACAAAAAAACTACTCAGAATAAAATTGGTGATTTAAGCTCTTATTGAGCAGAAAAGCATGAAAATAAAATAAATATTTAACTCAAGAAGCTAGAAAACCACAAGGGAAGTATAAGGAAAGCAAAAGGAAGAAATTAATAGAGATAGAGAATTGATTAAGTATAAACTTCTAGAATTGATAAATGAGTACAAAACCTGATTCTTTGGAAAAACCAATAAAATTAGGCAAACCTCTGTGAAGGACAATTTGGAACTAAAAAATTGAGCAGAAATACAAGGAATGAGGAAGTATGAATGAGAAAGTGTATTTAAGCATGGAAAGAATTTGGGACAGTGTGGAGAAAATATACAGAAGCACTCACAATGATCAGGCAAAGCAGTGTCCCATTCCTTCTAAGTCTGAGACTTTTCCTTTGTAGGAATCCAGCTGGGAATAAACTACCACAATCGCTCACCTTGTTAAAATTATCATCCATTCGACCTCTGATGTCTTGTGTGCATATCTTCATCGCCTGACTAAATTGTATTGTATAAAAGATGCGCCTTTCCGGAGAGCACGTTGAAATAAACTTGGAAACCATTAAAATAAGATTATACTGAGCACACTAAATGTCCAATGAGTGAGGAAACATGTGCCCTTTGCCCGAGTTAACTTTTCATTTTCAGCACCCGGGCACTCAGCAGCCTTCAAAAAATGAGTCAGGATGGAGGCAAAGACCTCAATCAAAAGAAACCTCAGCAAACTGGAATCCTCAGATCTATCTTTGCCTCATAGGGTGTCAGGAGGAAGAGCATTATCAATATGGAGCATTTCCCTGGAGAGGGATTCTCAGCACCTGCCCAGAATGATATTTGATTGCTTTTGCAAGTTGGTTACTAAGTGGGTAATTATAAAATAATAGCAAAGTTACAAATTTTTTTTTTAAAAAAAAGCTTGCTTGAGTTTAAGTCATCCAGCTGGACATCATTACAGTATGGATTGCGAGTGACTTGGTTTGCAAGTGTTCCACAAGACGAGCAAACATTTCTAACACAGTAATGCCTTGGTTTGCAAGCACAATTTGTTCCAGAAACAAACTACTTGTATTGAAAGACATCGCTTGTTTACCATGTTAAAATGTATTATAAATGTTTGTTCATCTTGCAGAACACTCGCAAAACATGTTACTCACAAACAAAGGTATTACTGTACTTAGAATAAGTGGTTCTCTTTGAAGAGTCTTCGCATGTTTTGTTCAGTGTGTTTAGAACTTCTAGTTGAAATTTCCTTCAAAATCTATGAGATATTCTTCAGAATATCCTCAATAGTGACAGCATAACCTCCCTTGGAGTAGATTATAAAATTTAACCAAGTATAGCCAAAGTCATTCAGAATCATGTCTGATATGAAGAAGAGTAGCAATTATTTTTGGTTAAAACGGACTAATTATGAAGTACCAAATTCAGTTTTCTTACGTGGTTTCTGAACTCCCTCTGAAGGCATTCCAAAAAGTGCATTTTAAACACTGACAGCATCTTTATTGCAAGCATGAAACAACTCTAAGATAATGTTCTCTTAGATATAAAAGGTTTGGTGTGTGTTTGTTTTTAAAGTCTCATTGTTTTATAGGCTTACCTCATATTTTGATTTGGAATGATGCAGACACTATAACTATGTGATAAAATAAACAGCAATTTTTCCCATTCATTTAAGTGTCCCTAAAGGATTTCAAGCTTAAAAAAAAATACTGTTTTCATAATTCTTCTCTTTCTTCCCCCTTTTTTTTTTGTCTTTTAAGCAGAAATTTCAACACAATGAGTTGTATGGATTTAATTTCATTTTAATGTTCATGTGCTGTGATGAGCCAGCAATGCATCCCATGTGTTACTTTGAGTGTAAAAGTTGGGATTTATGTAATAAACGAGGCATTAAAAAATAGAGCATGGCATAGTGAGAAGAAAACATGCACACTCATGTCATTTTGGGCACAGGAAGGAGCCCTGATTTGGGCATAGTCAGATCATATTGGCACAGCCTCAGGGAATGTGGTTTGCAAAAGACCAACATGATTCATACCAGTATCTTTAAGGAAGCTAGAACTGCTTCTCTTGCTTGGTAATGTGCCCACATTTTACTGCCTGCGCTGTGTTCCATTTCTCTTATTCAAGAGATAGGAGAACGTACTTTCTCCTTTCCTAAGTTCCTCAATCTTCCAAATTGAGTCCAATTAGTCAGTAGGAAGATCACGACCCACCAACCTGGTTAAATACTGACACTTATTGACTTTGTAACTTCGACACCTTGCTTAACTTTTTTGACCTTCAGTTTCCTCATCTGTAAGAAAGGAGGTAATAATATCTGCTTTGTGGGTATTATGTAAGTTGACTTTTGAGGAGTAGCTAGTACAATGCTGAGCCCATGATAGATGTTCATTGAACTATAGCTATTGTTATTGATATTATTTATAGTGACACTATAATATGTCTCCTTGAAAACATGTAGATATTCTGAAATTTGAGCTCCAGGCACCTGATGTGATCCAGATACAGAGAAAACGGGTTTGTTTTTTTTGTTGGCAGAACTATAGAAGACATAGAGAAAGGGCTGCTGTTCCTGCCTTTTTCTCAGAATTTGCAGAACCCTGTTCCCTCTCATATGGAATTAATGCAACGACACATGGTTCACACAGACCTTAGCAATTCTCGTAACAAGCCTAAGGTGGAACAGACAATGGAGATAAGGAGGGTGTAAGGGAGCAGCTCAGAAGCTCTGAGAAGGAAAGAAGCTGCATAGAAAATGCATCATTTTTCAGCATTTTGGAAGCAGGAAAAAGTTGTTTTTATGACCACTACCCCAGCTGTAAATGTTATGAATCTTACTTTACAATGATGAGGTTGAGATTTATCATTTGTAATCTAGATGTAGATGTCTGTGCTGGGTAAAGCTTAAAGAAACGGAATGAAAGTCATATATATATATATATATATATATATATATATATATATATATATATATATATATATATATAT
>NW_017732207.1:652810-656580 GCF_001890085.2 Hipposideros armiger
GCAGTGTCACTGGCCCTCATGTGGGATCCGAACTGGGGCCCTGCTGCTCAGAGCTGGTGTCCCAAGCCAGCTCTTAACCAATGTGCCACTCGGCCAGCCCCCATTGAAAGTTTTGAGGGCAGGTTAGAAGGAATAGAAAGGTGACAGCAAAGGGCACTAACAGACATAAAAACAGCACATGCAGATACCCAGAGGTGAGGGAGAATATGAGTGTTGGGAAAATTGCAAATAGTTCACTAAGACTGGAGAAATTAGGAAGACAGAGGAGGAGTGGTGAGGATGTAGACGTCAGTGAGCTCGATCACAGAGGGTCTTGCATGCTGTGTGGCAAAGAGCGTAGGCATATGGAAAGGTTTGAAGCAAGGCAACAGATAAATTAGTTCAGACAATTAGCAACTCCACTGTAACCTGATATCTAGTGGGTGTGTGATTCCAGAACCCCTCTTCTAGACAGAGTCACAAGCATATAAGGCCTTGTAAATTAGTCATTATGGATCCACGTTTTTAGTTAGTGCCTACATAATTGCACTCCAAAGTGTATATCAGCCTTGAGTGACAACAAAGAAAGCATCTATAGTTTTAGAAATTATGGGTCTGGGGCATGACAGAAACATAAAGGGGGAAATAGAATGTTTTTAATGAATAGCTGGTATCGGCATTTCCATTGTAAACCATAATTTAAAGAACTCATAATTCAGCAGCACTGTAAAGTCTATAATTTATCATTCTGACTGGAGGAACTTGGATCAGAATTTTCTCTAAACTATAAAGAAAAATGTGCATGCACATTTCTTGCCAAATGCTAATGCAGTGTTATTTTGAGTTTAGAGGGAAAGAAATGGGCCAGGAGCCATGAAGACGGCTCCATTCCCACTTGGTTGCTGTGAACTACTTAAGACTTTTCAAGTTACTTAACCTTTAGGGTCTCAGATTGCATGTTTTCAAATTAGGTCTGTCCTGTGTAATTTAGGATATCACAAAGTTAGTTTACCATAAAATGTGATTAGCGTACTCTTTCATTCCCTAAAATATACATAGTTTATATTTCTTTTAACATTTAATTAGGGCCATTACTGTAGGACATACTTGTAACCTGTGACAAAAACACATTCTCAATCCAGTGATTTAGACTCAACTAAGTACACAAGTTTTGCATATATTTGGTAAATACATTATGAATATATATGCTAAGTACATATATCGCATATACACACACACACACACACACACACACACATATATATATATATATATATATATATATATATATATATATATATATGGTAAAGGTAGGAGTCTACTTCTCCTACCCTTAAACATTGGGTCATTCAATCATACACTTTTGAGCCCCTAATTTATGCCAAATGCTATGGAAGACATTGGAGATTCAATGACCATGAAGTATAGTCTCTATTCTTAAGGAAATTAAAGTGTAAAAGGTGAGACAAGCGAATCAATAAGACTGAAATATAACGACAAATGCCATGACAGAGCCATGATATGCAAGCAGATAGGAGGGCTCCTGGCCCAGTGGGGTGTGGCGAGGTCATGGAAAGCTTCCTCAAGGAGGTGAATTGAGCTGGTTGAAGTGAAAATAATCTCTAAAGCAGGTTTCAAACTTCATCCTGCATTAGGGTCACCTGTAGTGTCTGTTAAATCACACATTGCTCGAGCCCACACCAGAGTTTTCTAATTCAGTCGGTCTGGTATAGAGTCGAGAATCTGAATTTCTAACAAGTTCCCTGGTAATACTATTGCTGCTGCTCTTCTCACCACACTTGAAGAACCACTCATCTAGACTCGAAACAGGGGGAAATTCATTCCAGGCAGAGGAGTGGTGGGTAAAAAAAGATGGAGAAGCAAGAGAACATGACATGTTTGAGGAATAAGAGAGTTCAGTTGGCTGGAGCATAAATCCCTACGTGAAGAAAAAACAAGACATGAGAGTCAGATCATGGAGGACCTTAAATATAAGATGAAGGAGTTTCCGTTTTGTCCTGGAAGGCTGTTGGGGCAAATAAGATGTAGAAAAGAGGCTGCCTGAACAGATTTTCAATTTAGGAAGGTCATTCTGGCTTCAGGGTAGAGAACACCCTGGATGGGAACCAGACAGGGAGCCAGGAGTCCAAGAGATAGGTTATTGCAGTCATCCAGAACAAGGAAGTTTAGTGGCATGAAAGCTGTGCAGCATCAATAAGGATTAAGAGTTAGTGAGACCTTAAAGAGATACTTGCACACCCATGTCTATTGCAGCATTAGTCACAGTAGCAAAGATGTGGAAGCAACCTAAATGTCCTCTGGCAGAGAGATGGATAGAGAAAATGTGGTATATACAACAATGGAATATTATTCAACCTTAAAAAAGGAAACCCTGTCATATGCTGCAATATGGATGAACCTTAAGAACATTGTGCTAAGTGAAATAAAATGATTACAAAAAGACAGATACTGATGACTCCACTCATATGGGCTATCTAAAGTAATCAAACTCTTAGAGAGCAGTGGATGCTTCTGCAGGGGTAAGGGGGGAGGTGGGGAGAGGGAAAAGAGGAGCTGTTGCTTAATAGATACAGAGTTTCAGTTTCACAAGAGGAAAAAACTCTAGAAATCTGTTTCACAACAATGTATTGATAGTTAACAGGACTGCACTGTACAGTAAAAGTGGTTAAAATGGAAGAGAAATTTAGAGAAAGATTAAGAGATATTTATAGATATCATGGTCAATTAGATGTGAGAGGAGGGTGAAACACCCCAGTTTCTGAGTACATAGTGATGCTGTTCACTGAGATCAGGAATGTGTGAGGGCTTTAGTGGCAGATGGGGTGGGAGGCATGATGAGTTCGGTTTGGGATGTGTTTATAAAGGACATGCCTATTAAGCGTGGGTAGAAGATCAGTAGATAGTCTGGGTGAGAGATAAACCTTTGAGAATCATTAATGGTATGTAGTGGTTAAGTCCTCACATAACTGAAATTCCCCAGGAAGACTGAATAGAGTGCAAAGCCGCATAATCAAATACCTGCCTAAATGGAAATTGGTTCGGTGGCCTTTCTGCAATTCTGTTATTCATGAAATCTAAGATCCTTTAAATGTGATCTTATAGCTTGGTTTGCAGTGTCCATCAGAATTATGTGCATACATACATATATAAGATATTATACATATGTGTATAATATAAGACATAGATATAGATATAAACAAACAGAGATGTATACATTTATGATGTATCAAGTTTGGGCATGGAAATCTGAAAATATGCATATTTACCAATAAATATCATAGCATAGTGTAAGATTCTGCAAATAAGTTAGTAGATTCAGATCAACTCATAGTTTTCCATGTGATCATCACTATTTGACTTACAAAATCCTTAAGGAGAAAATCTTTGATTAATTTATCTCGGTATCTTCCTCAGCATCTATTGGGTTTTCGGAAAAGTCATGACATATTTTGTCTATATTTTTCAAAGGTCATTTATTTATATAAAGAACAAAGATCAATTGATATATTGCCCATTTTGTTTGATAACCTTTTGCCATCTTTCAGTGAGCTTCATAATTCCTTGTTCATAGAAGGACCTGAGTTTATTTGTGAAAAACTGGACAAGGTGCTGATTTACAGCCTCATCTGAATTGAACATTATACTACACAAGGAGTTTTGAAGAGAGTGAAACAAGTGGAAGTCTGATGGCACAAGGTCAGGCGAGTGTGGTGGGTGTGGCAACACATCCCATCCAAGCTCCAGTAATTTTTTATCAATCTTGTGTGTGG
>NW_017732207.1:656605-659064 GCF_001890085.2 Hipposideros armiger
CAATTGCCGACAGTACACATTCGAATTGATTGTTTGGTTCCTTGGTAGGAGCTCGAAAAACACGACACCTTTAAAATCCCACCACACTGAGAGCAAACCTTCCGCTGATGACTGTCTGCTTTCGATGTCGTTCGAGGAGAATCATCACGTCGGGACCAAGACCGTTTGCGCAACACCTTGTTATAAACAATCCACTTCTCATCACCAGTTATCAGTCGCTTCAGAAAAGGATTATTTTCCTCATGTTTAATGAGCATATTGCTCATCATCATTTGATGGTTTATACACACCATCAAATGAACTTCTTTGAGTTCATGCAGAGCCCAAATATCGAGCTTGCTTACATATCCCAGCTTCTTCAGGTGGCCGTGAACACTTGAATGATGCATGTTCAATGTTGCTGCAATCTCTTGTGTCATGCAACATGGGTTTGACTCGATCAATGCCTTAATTTTGTCGTCATCAACCTCGGTGGGCCTCCCTGACCAAGAGGAGATCAAAATTGAGATCATTGAGATCAAAATCACCAGCACAGAATTTCGTGAACCTTCGTTGGCACTGACATTCTTGTAGAGCATTGTCACCATAAACTTTATGCAACTTTCCACAAGCTTGACACATGTTCTTCCCTTTATGGAAGTAAAACAGTAAAATATGGCAAAAATGTACAGTTTGGCCTTTCATCTTCAACTTGTTGTAAAATATCCAAAACTCAACCAAATCGCTCAATTATTTTTTAGAATGAAGCTAGAACTGTCAGCTGTCAAATGACATGGCAATAACATAGATGCTAATGATTCTAGTACTTCCAAAATGAACTAGTGCCATCTGTCACAAACATGCATCATGATTTTTCCGACAACCCAATAGCACAATGCCTTATATATAGTTGCATAGTAAATATTTGTTAACTAAATGAATATCTTCAGACCTACTTTCATAATAACTCCCTAAACTGCATCCCCTTTGTATTCAAATAACAAATTAATCATATGAATATACACACATACACTTTAAATATCATTTCCAATTTCTCTCTTAAAGGGGAAATTCCATTATCTTGTCATGGAAAAGACAGAATGTTATTTCCTTTTTCAAGTGGTTGCAGTATTCATGACTGGGTTGCTTAAGGTCACCACTCAAGGAAAAGGCCTTGGATAAGCCTTTCTTGCCTGATTTCATTTGTTTCCAGAGTGATTGCTATTGCAAGGGTTCTCTTAAAGCCACTCTGATGGGGCTAGCAGGGATCCAGTTAGAACAGCTTATCTCCTGTGATATAGACTTGAGTCTGGGCATATGCTGTATTTGTTTTGTGGCTGCAGGCTTCTGTGTCCATGTTTTTTCTTAAGACCTTTCAGAAACTAATAGAATTATTATCTGCAATCTCTGGAAATGTTTCTTTATCCTTGGCATTCCTGATGTGCTTCCACACTTAGGATTTTCTACATTAGAGCTATTTATGATTTTCCCCTATTAAAAAAAAAAAAAACTTGAGGAAAGGGTCTATATCTGATTCATCTTACATCTCCCACAGCTCTTTGCTTGGTACCTTGTACATAGTAGGTTCTTACTAAATATTTGCTACACAAATATAGGAATGAATTAATTTTGTTGTCCTGACTAAACTATGATTTCTTGTAGGACCTCCATTTTCCTTATCTCATTATTCATGAGTGTCTGATTTCTCAGACCCACCATGGGCTTTGCTGCTTTTAGCAGAATAACAGCCAAGATGTGAACTTCGTCTTTTCTTTTAATAGAGAGTGAAATATTAAAATGCTCTTTATAAATCCTGACCTAGAAGTTTAAGTGATGCCCACTTTGCTAAGGCTTAAGTGTTACAATGTTTGCACCCCTCTGTCCCCACTAATTCTTTAGATGACATTAAAATACAATGAAAAATATTCTAAAAAAATTATTGATGAAATTGTTTATCAAAAGTATTTTTATTATTTAATTTCTTGGCTTAATCTTTTTATAATGATATATTTGATTCATTCAACAAATTTGTATCGAGGAATTCCATGTGCCGTGTGCTTGAGATCCACACATGAACAAACAAAAATCCATGTTCTCATGGAGTTTACATTCTCTTGGGAGAAAATAGACCATAAGTAATAAACAAATAAGTAACTCACATATATCATGTTAGTGAGAAGTATTATGGTGAAATAAAAAGTAAATCAGGGCCAGAGGGATCTGAAATGTAGTGGTGGGGCCAGGGGAGACCAGCTTTCTTTTTTTTTTTTTAATTAAAGTTTATTGGGGTGACCATTATTGGCAAAGTTACATAGGTTTCAGGTGTGCAGTTCTGTAACACATCATCTATACATCACATTGTGTGTTCACCACCCAGAGTCAGCTCTCCTTCCATCACCATGTATTTGATCCCCTTTCCCCTCATCTAGCTTTCCGTGTTAAATAAGGTGGTCCAGATGGGCTTTATTAAGATAATGACA
>NW_017732207.1:665259-669742 GCF_001890085.2 Hipposideros armiger
TTCTTTCACTGTCGTCCTCCTGGACAGTTTGGTGACACTGCTTTATAGCAGTACAAAATAGCTTGAGACTTGTGGTCCAATATGTGGCTGGGGCTCAGTTAATCGCTTTTGTCATTTATTCATACATGCAGGAATACTTTCAGTAAATCTTTATTTTTTGCCTATTCTGTGGTAATCACTGAGTGAGGCCATGGAGACCTCATGGTGAGCAAAACGAGGCATAAATTCTGATCGTGAGTTTTGCAATCTAAATATAGAGAGAATTCGATAAATTATCTCAGTAATGAATGTTTAATTGCAGACTGAGATAAGAACTCTGAAAAGAAAGAAGAACGTTCAGTGGTGGAATTAGATGTAACAAGACTTACCTAGAATAAGGGTTCAGTGAACAGTACCCCAGGGTAGTATTGACCTTGGAGCGAGGGGAAAACTCTCACTAGGCTAAATGTGCACGTAGGGATGGATAGTCGGAGAACATTCCTGAAGGAAGGGCACGCGCCCCATGTGCAAAGGCCTTGGGGTGGGAGAGAATGTGGCATTCTGAGGATTGTAATAAAAGTCCAGTGTGTCTGGAATGTGGAGGGTTGAGCAAAGCAGGGATGGGCATCGAGGGAAAGATAGAGTCCAGACTTTAGAGGCCCTGTCCGCCTGTAGGGATTTGGATCTTCATCCCAAGAACAAGAAGAACCCAGTGGAGGTTTTAAGATCTACGGGGATGACTTTTCCTAAGGAACTCTTGACTGCAGTGATGTGAATGGACTTGAGGAGGAGGCCATGGTACTTGGGCATGTAGGTGAAGGGAACCCAGGGAGAAAGGTCCTGCAGTACCTCAGGGACGAACCCCTGTAGGAATGGAGAATGCAGGCTACCTTTTGGGATTCAAACATGGATTTGTCAGAAGGCACCTTTTTAAATGAAGAGAAGACTGAGTAAAAGAATAACTAAATTTCTAAATCAAGCGAGTATGTGCCTTTTTACTAAGTGAAGCTAGCCTTAATCTGTGCCATCCCTTACTCACCCCTTGACCCAGTAACCAAAGCTGCTGACTGGAAAGCAAGAATTTCGAGTATTCACCTCAAATATATCTGTGCCTTAGAATAATTCTAAAAATTCTGCAGCCTGTTTCTTTATGATCTTTAAGATGTATGTACCACATAACACAAGTAATCTAGAGTATTATTTTTATATAGTAGCTTTATCAATACAGAATAGCTAGTAATTTCTTGTGCTGAGTTAAACATAGCTAAAATAATTTTAGAGTGATATTTTAAACTGTGGCAAACATTTAAAGTAATATTTGCCATTAGTTATATAAATGCAATTGTCTAGAAAATGATTAACTACTCAATTAGATTGAAAATCTCTAAGGGTCGGGGTAGGCCTCTTCTCTAAGGAGCAGACCCAGTGTTTAGTAACTGGGTAACTAATAGCCCATGAAAATGTTCATGTTTCTCTAACCCCTACTTTATAAGACCTAGTTTACAAGAAACTCAGGATATCCTGGGATTACAGGGAGAGAAAACTTGTCAGCCATGGTTGAAGTTATTTTCGTATCCATTATACTTCTCCGAGTTTTTAGAGAGAACAGAGTCCTCTCCTGTATAATCTATGGGATAAATGCCACGAGATAAATCTCTCACACTGTTACAATGTGTAAATCAATGTCTCAGGCATCACTCAATTCTACAATAGAATTGACCCACCAGAGAGCCTGTCAGTGATATATGACGTCACCCACATTCACCAATTGGTAAGATTTTATGTACTGATAAAATGGGATATGAATGAATGTATTATAAATCACTCTAACTGCTGTGATATAAAGTTATTCCACTATGTGGTTCTTTCTGTCATTTAAAATTAGTACTGACACCATTAAATCATCATAACATTATCAAACAACCGGGTAGTCTTTCTTTAAACCATAATAATTTCAATGAAAACATCCTTTACTTTTCTATCCTCTGCCCCATATTTTGTACCTTCCCCNGACATTATGAAAATCATTATACTGTAGTCTTCTTTTGATAACAGATATTTTAATTTAAAAAAGTGTCTTCTGTAATGATTTCTATGAAATTTAATCTCTCATTTCCTACTAAGTTTAACTGATAATGTTAAACATTCCAAATAGGCAATATTAAAATTGATTATACTTTGTTACAGCTCAACCTCAATATTGCTTTCCTCAGAGAATCAAGTCTCTACTTTTTCTACCCAGTGCCTGTTTCTATGAGTGGAGAAATAGTAACCATAAATTCCGTAATAAAATATCTGTTATGTTGTTGTCTGGAACATGTTTCCCGTTCCCGTAGTCCTATGTCCATGCTAATTCTCTCTTCTTATCATTTTATTCTTTTAAGGATATCTAGATTTTCAAAAATATCTCATAATACTCAGAATTTGCAGTTATTCTGATGGTTTTGAGATTACCAAGGTGGCAAAACAGTACTGAACAATGTAGAGCCTGCACTTTTTTTTGTCTGTGTGTGTGCCCACACATGTACACATGTATAGGTGTGTGCACACATGCGTGGCCTGTAAATAGGCATGAATTTGTTATCTTTACATGTTTTATTTTAGGGTGAGAGACCAGGTGCTATTTTGCAATTCTGATTTTCCTTGCTCATCACATTCCAGACCTGAGGAATGGCCTGAAATATGACTCTTTAGTATAGGGAGATTGTCCTAACCTGCTACTGCTGCCTCTCCCCAGGACAAGTATGCCTTGGGGACAATTACAAGAGCTACTGTAACCTTCAATCTTTTCATGGTTAAAAGGAAGAACACCACGCCCTCCTTCATGAGAACTAGGAGACCTACTTAATCCTTTCCTAAATGGGGAAATTCTTTCTGAAAAAAGCAGAGCTTCAAAGAGCAGGAAAGGGTGTCAGATTCTAACACTTCAGCGGTCAGTGAGAAAGAGCCTGCAAAGATCTGGATATTTTTGTTCTGTTTTATTGACAGCATCTGTGACGCAGGCAAGGGGCCCATGCTCACAGTACTTCCCCCTCTCTCCTCGCCACTCTGTTTTTGCTGCTGTCCCCAACTCACTGTTATGCCTGTTCATGAGATTCCAAATCTCTCCATTTTTTTTTTTTTAGTGTTGTCACTGTTAGTGGGTGATGGATGTACACAGGTGAATGAAAGGATAGTAAAAGCTACATACACCTTGGCCTTTTGATTAATTCCACATGACTCTGCATGTGTTCTGAAAGCTAGAAGAGAAAAGCAATACCCGTTCTTGTAAATAGTAGCATGGAGATGAAGAGAAATGTTGCCTATTGTATTATTTACTTTAATAAACAAATCATTCTTAAATCCCTGAATTCCAATGATGAGCCTCTGTTGGTGTTTGACGTGATGTCATCTTTAGTCCTTTGAAACCACCACAGTTTCAAAAAAATAGATAAATAAGAAAGCATCACAGTGCCCATTAACAGAGCTGGGGGATCAGGGAGAACTTCTTATCAGAAGCAGCCTTAGCTCATTAAGTTAGAGGAGCAGAGATGTGGCAATCCAGCTGTGAATGGTAGAATAGTAGACTAGCCAGCTGTGATGTCTCATTTTCAAATGCGTATCATTGTGAGAGCCACCCAGGGAAAAGTGGTCATATTGGGATTCCCAGAGGGTTGGGGTGCAAGAAGACCTGAAGAGGACTCCATATAGCCCTGTGAGGTTCCTAAGGCAGTGACAGATCTACAATGCAAGAGAACAACTCCTTGTTTTGAACTCTCAGAGAAAATTTTGCTATATGTGACAAATTTAAAAGCCCCAGCTGAGTTTGGTTTAGGTTTTTTTTTTTTTTATGAGGTTTGCTTTTGCCTCTGGCTTTTGTTTTCATCACACCATTTTTCTTTCTTCTTAAACTTTGTTTAGGCACGGGAAGATGGTCTGACTGTGATTCAGCCTCATTCCCTCTCCTTTGTAAACGCTGAGAGGCCAAGTAGAAAGATTATATACAATATCACTCTACCTCTGCATCCAAATCAAGGTAAGATGTGCAGTAAATGACCTCTAGTTGTTGACCAGTGTTTAAAGCTCTGGAGTTTTGTCTGCTTATACTTGTTGAAATTTTAAGGAGTAACAATTATTCATACCACTTGTTCCTGTCCTCTGAGAGAGAGAGACAGACAGACAGACAGACAGACTATGGTCAAACATATGGAGATGAATGTGTCAGCTTTGGTACTGACAGGTGTGTACTGGAGAGCATAGTGTGCATAGAACTTCAGTCACTGGACTGAGCTCCCCTCCCATGCAGAGGCAGAACTGGACAGACACAGGCACTGTCCATAGGGGTAGAGCCTTCCCTGGTACACCTATGACAGGTGAGCAGACCAGAATGAGCATGTGCTGAGGACGAGGAGCTCTGCCAGAGAACTCAGAGGGGCCTGAGCCACACATGCTCAGTTCCTTTCCCAATTGGATAAGTCACTCCTCCTCCCTCAGGGGAACACAGAAATGTGGAAGCACAATCAGA
>NW_017732207.1:672887-674031 GCF_001890085.2 Hipposideros armiger
CAGAGAGCCTGTCAGTGATATATGACGTCACCCACATTCACCAATTGGTAAGATTTTATGTACTGATAAAATGGGATATGAATGAATGTATTATAAATCACTCTAACTGCTGTGATATAAAGTTATTCCACTATGTGGTTCTTTCTGTCATTTAAAATTAGTACTGACACCATTAAATCATCATAACATTATCAAACAACCGGGTAGTCTTTCTTTAAACCATAATAATTTCAATGAAAACATCCTTTACTTTTCTATCCTCTGCCCCATATTTTGTACCTTCCCCGTTCTATTTCTGACCCCAAAATGTTCGGTACACTGATTTTCTCTCATCCATTCTTTCAGGTCTCCCAGAATCGGTGAAATTTCACTTCACAGGTAAAGATTTTAATCTCGATTTTATTACGAAATGGAATTTTTCTTTCCTTATTAGTTCTTTACTCCTTTCTTTTTGCTCTCTTCATCATTACTTTTAGCTGTTTTCTAAGAACTGCTTAAAAGCTATGAAGTTTCTTTTAAAATAATCACATGGCTAGTTGAATGGTAATAGCTTAACTTTGTATTCAGAGAAAAAAATAACCCACCAAGGATACTGAAGATTAGTGCTGTTTCAGCCCCATTTCAGCTTGTCCTAACATCTATTAAAAAGAGGTCATGGTGGTTAAGATTACAGATTCTGGATACAGACTGCCTGGGGTTCAGCCTGCCCTGGGAAATTTTATTAACCTCTTTGTGCCTGAATGCCTCATCTATCAGTGGAGATAACAAATAGTAACAAATAGTAAATATGTAAACTCCCAGAACAATGATTGTTACATAAACATCCCTGTGTGACTATCATCTAATGAAAATGGTTCTATATACTCTTGAATAGAGCCTTTCATTGAATGCCTTGTTGCTGGAGAGAAGTGTCGTGCTCCAGAGATGAGTTGTGACAGCTGTGTGTAGGAGACCGCAGCATCCTGGCTTTACTTCACAGCACAGTAGAAGCTGAGTGCCAATAGGCAAAAGCAGGGTCAGATCTGTCATTGCTGGGGCAAAATAGGGACACGCTTTCTTGTTTAGGGCCACAGTGGGGATGGTTGACCATAAATGGCATCCTTAAATAGCTGTTCAGTTAGGATTGACTATTCCATTAGAATCA
>NW_017732208.1:0-11140 GCF_001890085.2 Hipposideros armiger
AATTCAATAAATAGATATAAGTGAAGAACAATATTAAAGAAATGTAAAGAATCATGGAGGGAATTAAATAAAAATGTTCATCATCAGTCTAATTTGATTGTCAGAAAGATAGATGACAGAAATATAGAAGTTCTTGAAATTTGGTCCTATTCCAAAATATGCCTGGCAATGGTTGTCTATGATTCCACACAGGACACAAACACCTTGTTCAAATTTTATGGATATTATTTTTCTTATAATTCATGAGGGATCTTGGATTTTACATTGATTCTTATTCTTCCTCCTCATGAAGTTCAGCAGGATTACTCTGAAATTGATGAGCAAAAGCTCTTAAGTGTATACTGACCTGATTATTGGTTTGATATTATTTCCACCTGTGAACAGTTTCAGTGATATAAATTTGATTCTGTCATTATTGTTGTGAGGTTAGCAGTTATATTTGGGTTTGACCTCAAGATCCTCAGTGATAATCTGTTCATGGCTCTGCTGTTCCTCTTTTCACACTTCAAGGACCTTCTAGTGTGAACCAAATGTCTCCATGGATGTTTTGAACAGGACCAAATATTTACTGATCTAATATAATACAAAGACAAAATAGAGAGCCTTTACATTGTGATCACAAAATATGGTGAATGCTGCTGCCAAGTGTCACCCAAGGGAAAGGCAGGGGTCTTCAAAATGGGAAGCAGCACATTGAACTGTAGTAACAGTGTATAACAATTTCAACCTGTTCAGTGCAGTCAGTCTGGTGTGAGCTATGGTTGAGAGAAGGTGTATTTTTAAGTGTGCCATAAATCATCCTCCATCAGGACAATGTTGCGTGTCACACATCGCTTCTGGTATATGGCAATTTCTGTCAAATAAAAACATTACAGTGTGTCCTCATCCACCTTATTCACTGGATCTGGCATGGTGTGACTTCTGGCTCTTTCCCACAGTCAAAATGACTCAGGACATTGATGCAGCCACAACAGGACAACTAGAGATACTCATGAAAAAGGACTTCCAGAACAGCTTCAGAAAGTGGGAAGAATAATGGGATAAGTATTCATATATGAATATATTTTAATTTAAAATTTTTCCATGTTGTTTGATCACACCTCATAGCTTTTCAAAAACTAATTGAATTGACTCTCATTCAGCATATGAGTCAGTAAATATTGAGCAATAAATTAATATTAGTAACAATAATAATAATGAGATCAAGGCCATAACTTAACATAAAGATTAAAAAAGGTAATCAATGAAACAATACATTTGGAAAAAGAAAAATGAAACATTTTATAAAAATAATAATTTAATAAATTCAATGTAAAAATAGAAACCCTGAACTGTTTTGACTTACAGAAATTTAATCATTAGTTAAAAATTCATCCATCAAGGAGTTCTGGTCAAGATGGCAGAGTAGGTAAACACTGTGCTCACCTCCTCTCTGGATCACATCAAAATCATAACTAAACTACTGAACAACCATCATTGAGAACCACCCAAAGTGTAGTTGAACAGAAGCCCTATACTAAGTATATACAGAAGAAGTCACATCTATACTGGTAGGAGGGATGGAGATGCAGATCAGGCTGGTCACACCCACTTGTGTTAAAAAGCAGGAGGGATATCTTGGCTATGGAGGTCCTTCCAGAGGAGTGAGGTGTCCCAGTCCCGCACAAGGCTCCCCAGCCCAGGGTTTCAATGCCAAGAAGAGAAGTCCCCATAAGTTCTGGCCGTGAAAACCAAAAGAGAACATGGCTGAGTGAGGCAGACAGGGCAGCTAGTGTCCCAGGCATTTCTGTTAAAGAGCTCCTGCATGGATTCGCTCATTGATGGACTCACTCCCCTGAGCTCCAACACTGAAGCAGCAACACAAAAGGTACCAGGGAGAGGAATTAAGTGTCTGGCTGCAGGATGAGGACTGGAAGGGCAGCTTTCTGCCAGACAGAAGTGTGGCAGAGCCATTCTTTTCTTGACCCTTAATCTTTCCCAGCATGCAGACACAGGAAGCTGCCAAATCTGAGTCTCCATCAATCTAGGTAATACCATTCACCCTTCTCTGGTGATTCCCTGAGACCTTGCTCATCCAACTTTTGGGCCACCCAAACCACTTCTAGTGGCTTTTTCATAAAAACAACCTGTCTTAGTTCATGCTGTGGACTTTACTAAAATCTCTCAAAGGTTCACAAACCCCATACAGGCAGCATATGGCTTCAGCTATCTTCATACTTCTTGCTAAGCAGCCACAAGCCTGGCACTAGTGGCAGCTGGCAGCAGTTTGCAGCTTAGCCTCTCCCAGGTATCTCTGAAACCAGTGTAAGTGGCAGCCATCTACAGATCACTTTATCACTCATGACAAGTGGCCCTGGGCAGGGCACATGCAGCAGTTGACATTGGCCTGCAATAGAGCCCCTCCAAAGAAGCCCCAGAACCAACACACCTGGTGGCCAGCTTCAGACCACACCAGAACACCATCCAACTACCTCCACAAACAACACACCCAAAGGGCAGAATGGGTATGCTCCGAAGTCCCACTAAAGCAAATATGCTCCATAGGGTCAGCCCCTACACATCAGCTCTTCCACTATCATCCCAACCAATCCTCACAACAAATCACCCTGTATCAATCCCTCCCATTGATGTGCAAACAGCAGCCAAGGCTCAACTACAACAGGAGGGCACACATAACCCACACAAGCGACACACCTGGAACACCCAACTCAGGGGACAGGGAGACTGCGCCACTGGACCCCACAGGTCACCTACTATATAAGGCCACCCTACTAAGACTGGGAGACATAGCAGCCCTACCTAATACACAGAAACAAACTTGGGGAGGCAACCAAAATGGGGAGACAAAGTAACATGTCCCAAATTAAAGAACAGAACCAAGCTCCAGAAAAAGAATTAAACAAAATAGAGACAAGCAAACTACCAGAAGGAGAATTCAAACAACTGGTTGTAAGGATGCTCAATGATCTCAGGGAAAACTTCAACAAAGATATAGGACACATAGAAATCCAGATAAAAAAGAAACAAAAATGAATGCAATAACTGAAATGAAGAATACATGAGAGAGAATCAACAGATTAGCTGAAGCACAGGACTGAACCAGCAATTTAGAAGATAAGGTAGCAGAAAATACCTAATAAAATTAGGAGTTAGCAAGAGTTATAAAATATATAAGTAGATTTTTTTATGACATAAGATAAGATTTTAGCAATAAGTGTAGCAAAATATAAGCATTCAATTTTTGGAAATACGTACTTGCATTGAAAGACATTAAAGGATACTCACATAAATGGAAAGAGACATTCATAAATAGGAAAACTCAATATACTGAGCTGGAGACATAAATCTAAACTCATCCTAAACTCAGTGCTTATACAGATGGATAGCTACAGAAGCAAACATGAACATATACATGGAATTGCACACATACATGTTTTACTAACTCTTTCTGCTGAGAGGACCTAGAACCTCACTGGCAATGAGCACAGTCATTGATCAGCTGTTATTCCTAAAAAACAAACTTCCAATCAAAGGAACTAGAACATTTTGGAAAAATAGCAGAATCTAGTGCTGAGGTAAGAAAAATGTACCATGGCCCCTTGGAGTATCCTGTAGAAGCACAAAGTATGCAAGTGTTTTAAAAATGTAAGGATGAGGCATGTTAAAGAGACATAGGAACCAGCCTAAAAAAGACCCCAATGGCCAAAGCTGGAACAACTTACACACACACACACACACACACACACACACACACACACACACACTAAGTAACATAGCACGTATTGAATTATAACCCAAAGTGGAAAGTAAATACGTGTGTGTATACCATAAATGAGTTAATAAATAGGAAAGATAATTTTTCTTACATAATAATTTAAAATAATATGTGTATTTACTCCCCCCTACATGAGGTGATGCTTAATGCCCACCCCCTCACCCTTCTTGACAGTGAGATAGATAAATGACATACTTTCCCCACTCAAAAAAAAAATGTGCAGGGGAAGGAAAAATAAAATTAGGAACTTTGCAGTGCAGAAATCAGGCAAACACTACCTTAATTGAGGGACTAAGGTTAACACTTATGTCATGTTATATCATGTACACCTGATGAGATATGATAAGCAAGACACTTCACCTCTGTCTAAAAGTCCATAACTCAGTCTAATCATGAGAGAAACAACAGGCAGTGCAGTATCGAGAGAAACATTCTATAGGTACCTAATCAGTACGTCTTAAAACCATTAAAGTCTTAAAACACAAGGAAAGACAGAAACTTTCACAGACCAAAAATACTGGGGGGATATGACAAATGCAAAGTGGTCCTTGGGTTTGCATCTTGAAGAAGAGAGTATTAATGGAAAAACTGGTGAAATCCAAATAATATATGATAGAGTAATCTGTCAATGATTCTTAGATTGACAAATATACCATAAAAATGTAAGATGTTAACAGTGGGTTGATTGTTGTGTATAAAGTAATTCTGTACTATATTTGCAACTTTTCTGTACATCTAAGTCTATTAAATAATAAAAATGTTATTTTTTTAAAAATTGAATTCTGGTAACATGTAAAAACTGGCAAAAGTTTAATATATAATGTGTGCATAAATAACTACATCATAGCACAAAGTGGAAAAAAAAGCTGAATTGCAAAGGACAAGAGCTATGAACAAGAATACACAAAGAACAAAACAGAGGTTTATATTATGGAACAAATTATAGGATGATGAATCTCCTTAGTAAATATAGAATTGTGAATTCAAACCACTGTGAGACACATTCTCACACATATGACAACAGAAAACAAGATATGGAGTGTTGGTGAGAATGTGAAACCGTAGTCATATCCATTTGTGATTCGAGTACCTAGCGTAAATATATGTTAGGAAATGACTGGTGAAACGTAAATCAAAGCCATGAATAAGCAATAAGCCAGCCATTCTGCTCTTGGTGTGTCCACTAGAGAAGCTCAAAGTACACAGGATACACGTACACAAGCATTCAGAGTATTCTTTGTAATAGAAAAAGTGTGTGTGTGGGGTGGGGGAAGGTAGGGGTGCGGGGTGGATTTATGGGTGAATTTTGATGATCATTTGCAGTTGGCAACCACTGTTCTAGATACCAAAGTGGGGAGGTTGGGGGCGGGGGAAACCTGCCTATGCATCTATGGACAGAAAATAATGGATTATATTCACATATTCATTTAATGTAATACTGCGTAGAAGTAAATGTGAATGAAATAACAAAATACATGTTGTTTATGAACTTTACAGACATAATTTTTCTTGGAAAACATAAGTTGCAGGGAATATGTATTGTGAGCACAAATTCTCTAAAGTTTAAAATATGCAAAGTAATATCACAGTACTTTTATCAATGCATATGTATATAGTAAAGTTATAAAAGTTATAGAAGATGAATCAGAATGCTGAATTTAAAATTCAGGATAGAAGAAATCCCTGTGAGGCAAATAAAGGAAATAGATTGGGGAGATGACTTTAACAGTATTGGACATGTTAATTAAGCTAGGAGATGAGTATACAGTGTATATTATTTTATTCCTTATGCATTTTGCTTGTACTTAATGTTTTACAACACTACATTTTGATTATAAATATTAAATGTCCTTCACCTAGAATGCTGTTCCTTTCTTAGTAGTATTCCATTTAATGTCTTTCTTAAAATATTTTACCAGAACTACATGCTACAATATAGGATTTAACAGCATAAAGTCTATTATAATACTTATGTTCTTCATCTGTAGAATTGATTCTATTAATGTTGTTTAAAATGCAACAATGTTCTCCTTTCATGGTGTGTGTTGCTATCTTATGGATCTTGTCATCAAAAAATCTTTAAAACTTTTCCATGTGCATTGATATCTGTCACTATTTTTTCTATAGTTGATTTTGAATACATGCTAGAAATTAAAAAGAAAAAATATAGAACAAAGGCTGAACTAGAGTGATATAGTACCTATGCTGAGTGGTGTGTCTCCTGGGAATGGCCAGAGGCTATTCCTCTGGAGGCCTTTCATTACGGTGCTCATATACTCATGCGTTTATCTTGGTTCAGGATCTGACCCTCATATCTGCAGGGTCAGAAAACTGGTGGTATAATTACATGCTGAATGGATTCATCCCTCACTTATAAAATAACTTAATCAAGCTTTTAGAGTTGACCTACAACACTGAGACAACAATTTACTTATTCGAAATAAAATATAACTCCTAAAAAGAGGGGAATTCTTAACTTGGTATTAGCAGTTTTTTTTCTCCCTGTAGGCGAATGACAATGGAAAACAATAGCATATTCAGAAGGTTGTTTGAAGAACATTTTATAAGGACAAAAATAGTTAGATGTGTCTCATATAGATTGGCATCAAGATAACACAAATTAATGTTTATCCAAAATATTAATGATAATCACCTTGCTAATGACATATGACTATTTGAAACCTATTGGCTAAGCTTATCTTTCCTGACAAGGAGATGTCAATAGCCAATGTTTGTGACTCTCCTTTTGCTACATTCCCATGACGATATTTCATACTTTTGATTGACATTATTTTTTGAAACAGAATAATGCATTCGGCCAAATTAAAACTAAGCCTTTGAAGCCTGGGGCATAGCCTGCCTTTGAGGTGACTTTGTATAAATCTGCTTTAATACATTGTGTTGATTTTCAGATGTAACTCTCACAGGACATCTGATATCCTTTGTTTCTTATTTGCATCTGATGTCTGTCATCCAACATAATAGTTATGACTTCCAGTTTTGTGTTGCCTGCAATTTTAATCATCCAAGTTCATTGATAAAAATGTAAAACAGAGAAGGGGCAAAAACCTTTGTTGCATGCTCATAGAATCTGTTTATTACTTGGAGAGTTTTCAGTAATTATAGCTCTTTCTGAACATGATCAATCATTGACAACTCTGCCCAAATGCTCTGCCTTCCAAAAAAGTGACTTCTCATTCCCAAGGACATCATGTGAAACCTTGGAAATGTCTTGTACTACATCCAATAAGTTACCCAAACTAATAGCTCAGTAAACTTCCTCAAAAGAAAACATAGTTGATCTGAAATGTCCTAGTCTTTGTGTTCACATTGTCTTGGTTAGTACTTCTTATTTTAAGAACACAACATCATTTATTTTTTTAAAATTTTATAATATGTGTTCTTTCACAGTTGTTCACATACTTTAATTCATCTTTGTAAATGACTCCTCAGCCCATGCACACAGAAGCCTAGTAATTATTTGAAACTGTTGAGTCCCCCTTTTCCAATTTTTACTCTGCATCAAATCCAGGGTTCATCCATTCCGTCCAGTACTCCTGCCTACATTACTACATGTCACCATCCTCTCTACTTTCAGAAAATTTGTAAAATAGATCTTATATTCCAAATTGCATTCCACAAAGCCCGTATAGGCTGAAGCCCTAGCCCCAATGTGACTGTATTTGGACAGAGTCTTTAAGGAGGTAAGTCAATTTATATGAGGCCAAAATGTGGAGTCCTAATTCTAATCCAATATTACTGGTGTCATTATAAGAAGAGGAGGAGACACTAGGAGAGCTCACACACACACACACACACACACACACACACCCATGTGAAAATGAAGCAAGAAGACAACCATGTGCTAGCTAAGGACAGGAAACTCCAGAGGAAACCAACTTGCCTACACCTTGATTTGGACTTCTAGCCTCCAGAACTTTGAGAAAACAAATTTTAGTTGCTTAAGCCATACAGTCTGTAGTGCTGTGTTATGGCAGCCCTAGGTGACTAATATAATAAGGGACTTATATTTGAACTACACTGTGTAAAGCCATCATCTACATTAATCATATCTTCTTGGTAAATTGCTAATCTCCATTAGCCATCTCCATTAGCAATGGAGATTTTCACAAAATACTTGTATAAGTATTCTCTCATATTTATCCTATGTAGTATATCCTAATTTCTATTTGTGATGAAGAATGGTTAAATATATTATCAGTGTGTCTTCTGAATGCACACAATTTTTAGATTGATATCTTGTTTCTTCTTCATTAAGAAAAATATTTGTGCTGGTACATAATCATTTTTATTCCTGAACTACTTTAAATTTTGAAATGTTTCATAATTATTTAAGCAAATATAATTTCCCTCTCTTTTGAATGATGATATTGTTTTGTTCTTTTAATCATGGCACCCATAAATGTAGTCATTGTTCTATATTTATTTAAGTGTTCTTTTTACCTTCCTTACTACATTATAACTGCCTTGAGCACAGAAAGTTATCTTTTCATTTTTCTCTTTCATCCAGTGTTTATCACATTTTCTTTCAGCTAATAGAAAAATTACCATATTTCACTGTGTATAATGTGTACCTTTTCCCAAGTTTGTGAGGGAAGATTAAGGATGCACATTATACGTGGATAATACTAATTCATATCTATATAAATGTTTTAAATTATTTTAGTGATGGTTATGAGTTAAAAGTGTAACTCTAGAAATCAATAACAATATCCATATGAAAAATAATGCCCTGCAATATGATAATCAGTTTTGTTGAACTTACGATGAACTTGCAACGATGAAGAGTTCTTGGCCTTCTGTGATGCGTAAATATGTATAGAAAATTTGTTACCGGTACATAAAATTTCTTATACCTTGTATCTGTTCTTGTGTTTTGTAATTATTCATTACATACATTTTTTGTGCCATAATGTGTTAAAAAATAAATGATAAAATTTCTTTATAATACAAAAAACAAGTACTTAATGTAAACAAATAAAAATTTGAATTAAAAAATTAAAACGAAAGATTTTTCCCCCCTGGAAGTTTTGGCCAAAAATGTGGGTGTGCATTATACACAGCAAAATACAGTAAATAGTGTTAAATTGAATTAATTTTATTTTAATATATTTTGAATATTTTATAATGCTATGGTATTATTTAATATTTTTAAATAATTTTAAATATAACATTTTTCCTAAAATGTTTGCACATCTAAGAAAGCATAGCAGTAGTAGAGGTGGAAAGTATTTTCTATGGGAAGAATTTTATTTGTGAATGTAATAAGTATAGACGACTCAAGTCAAAGGAGATTAGGCTATCTGTGGTGGAATTATGTTAGTCAGTAAAGGGAATATGTGTGGTAGGAAATATTTTCAAATATTAATCAGGGCATTCCTCTTCAGTTTCTTATACCTTGTGTCAATTCCACATTCATTCATTTGTTTCTCTTTAATTTATGGTCATTTCTTTATTGTGTTCTCTATTCTAAATTTTGGGGAGTTACCTCATTCTTTTCCTGGCCTCTTGATTCATTCAACTATCATTAAATTTGTATTCAAGGGTTGTAAACTTGTGAGTCTAAATGTGAAATGTTTAGGGCAAAAGGTATAGACCTGTTCTTACAATAAGGAAGCAGAAGACCTGAAGGCTTTAAATCAAAATGAACTATATCCGTTTTTAATGCCAGTGTCACAGCAACATAAAGATCCATCTGCTTGGTCCATAGAAAAAGGGTTTATTTTTTTTGACAGTGTGAATTCAATAATTATTGGTTAATTTATGGTAGCAATAGGTTTCCTGTCACTAAGAGGAGGTGAGTGGTTAGCAATTACAAAAGAAAAAGAGAAGTGGCTATATTAATTTATATGCAAATCAGCTGAATCAGATCATATCAATTAGGTAACTTACATAAATATTCTGGCATTATCTTAGCCAGGTTAAAGGGATATAGCCTGGATAGTAAATTCTGGTTGCAATAAGAACTAACAGAGTCACTTATGATTGAAAAAACAAACAAACAAACATCTCTTTTTTCCTTTATTATATGGGCAAGAAAATGGGCATGACTTGGACAAAAATGAGACAACTTTAAAACAGGTTTTGTTAAATGTATTGGGCTGACATTGGTTAATAAAATTACATAGGTTTCAAGTGTACAATTCTATAATACATCATCTATACATTGCATTGTGTGTTCACCACCCAGAGTCAGTTCTCCTTTCATCACCATATATTGGGTTGTCGGAAAAGTTATGACGCATTTTTGCAACGAAAAACATGGAAAAAATACATTATGACTTTTCTGACAACCCAATATTTGACCTTTTTTACCCTCTTCTCACACCCCTTGTCCCCCCTTACCCTCTGGTAACCATTAAAATATTGTCTGTGTCTATGAGTTTTTGTTTCTTTGTTTGTATGTCTCGTTCCTTTGTTGCTTTGTTTTATATCCCACATTGTGTGTATATACCACATCTTCTTTATTCAATAATCTATCAAAGGACACTTTAGTTATTTCCATGTCTTGTCCACAATGAATAATTCTGCAGTACACATAAGGATACATATATCTTTATAGATAAATGTTTTCAGGGATTTGGTGTACATACAAAGAAGGGGGATTGCTGGGTCATATGGTAATTCTATTCTTAATTTTTCTTGAGGAACTTTCATTCCATTTTTCATAGTGGCTGTACCAATTTACATTCAAACCAGCAGTGTATGAGGGATCCTTTTTATCCACATCCTCTCCAACACTTGTTATTATTTGTCTTGTTGATAATAGTCATTCTAACAGGTGTGAAGTGATATATCACTGTAGTTTTTATTTGCATTTCTCTGATAATTAGTGATGTTGAGCATTTTTTTCATATATTTGTTGGCCGTTTGTATGTCTTTTTGGAAGAAGTGTCTATTCAGGGTCTTTTGGCCATTCTTTAGTTGGATTGTTTGTTCTTTTGTCCTTAAATTGTATGAGTTCTTTATATATTTCAGATATTAGCATCTTATAAAGATGTTGTTTGCAAATATCTTCTCCCATTTGGTTGGTTGACTTTTTGTTTTGTTGATAATTTCTTTTGCTGTGCAGAAACTATTTAGTTTGATATATTTCCATTCATGTATTTTTGCTTTTATTTCCCTTGCCTTTGAGGTCAAATGCATAAAATTCTTTCTGGACCCAGGGTCCATAAGTTTAGTACCTATACTTTATTCTATGTAATTTATTGTTTCAGATCGCATATTTAAATCTTTAATTAATTTTGAGTTAATTTTGGTACATGGTGACAGCAGTCTAGTTTCATTCTTTTGCATGTGGAATTCCAATTGTCCCAGCACCATTTATTCAAGAGGCTTTCTTTT
>NW_017732208.1:14802-19312 GCF_001890085.2 Hipposideros armiger
TTTATTCATTCATCATGTGAAAAACATGGATTAATTACAGTTGTTAGGTATTATCAATAAAGTTGCTTTGGAAATTATTTTACTAGTTTTTATGAACACATGCTACTTTTCCTTTTGGATAAAAACCTATGAAAGGGATGGCTGTATTATATGGGAAGTGTATATTTATCTTTTTACAAAATTGCAAATCTTTTTCCAAAGTGTTTATAACATTTTATATTCCCACAAGAAGTGTTTGAGAGTTCTAATTTTTCCACCTCTTCACCAATACTTAGTGTCATCTGTGTTTTTAATTTTAACCACTCCAGTGGGTGTATTCTATTTCCCTAATGAATAATAATGTTGTTTGTATTTTCACGTGCTTACTTTCCATACATACATGTATTACTTTGGGTGTAATATCAGTTTAAATAATTTGTCCATTTAAAAAGTTTTGTTGTTTTTTTTTCTTGTTAATGCGTTTTGATAATCCTTTATATGTTCTGGACACAAGTCCTAAATCAGATATAAGATTTTAAATTATCACCTCTTAGTCTGTGGCTTGCCTTTTCATGCCCTTAAACAGTATCTTTCAAGGAAAGTAATTTTTAAAATTTCATGAAGTCCAATTTATAATGTATTTTTTTTAATTTTAGGAAAACTAATTTCAAATGAATATATAATTATATGTTGACATATTTTTTCAATACTTCACAAATATTCCTTCACCCTTTTTTCACATCATTGTTTCCAGTGGAAAATCGTTTGTAAACCTTACTATATTTTTTCATTGAAAATACAAAATTTTTATTGTTCCAGTTGTTTGTTTATAATGAAATATGTTGATATCATAGATTCATATGTCATTGTAAGAAATTATACAAAAAGACATTATGTACCTTTTACCAGTTATGACAACTCACAAACCTGTACTACAATATCCCATTCAGGACATTTAAATTGGTTTATTAGCCTGATCTTGTTTAGATTTCCCCTGTTTAGTTCAGTTGCTTTTTAGTTTCTCTTTATCACTGGATTTATCACTGTGACTTGAAGTTTTCTTCTTGTCTCTTGTGCTTATTTTTTTGAGCTTCATGGATGTATGGGTTTGTAGTTTTCTACAACTTTAGGGAATCTTTGGTCCTAATTTCCTCAAATATATTTTTCTCTTATCGCTTTCTTTCTTTTGAGATTTTCAATTACACATATGGTTGACTTCTTGGTGTTGTCCCATGGCTCACTAATTTTTTGTTCATTTTATTTTTCTCTTCATTTTCATTATTTCATTTTGAATATTTTCCATAGCTACATATTAAAGTTAATTACCTTTTCCTTTGTAATGCTTAATCTACTTTTAATTCTAAGTGTATGTTTTCACCTTAGACCTTGTGTTTTTGTCTCTGGAAGTTGTAGACCAGCTTTTTAAAAATATCTGAGTCTCTTTTGGAATATATATAATACAGGTAAAATAACCATTTAAAAATTTTTATCTCATTAGTCTAACATCTATGTCAGTTTGGGTTGAGTTTTAATTGACAAAACTCTGTTTCTCTTATTATGGGTCACAATTTTTTTTTTCTCTTTGAATGCCTGCTAAGTTCTTCCTGGATGGTAAATATTATGAAATTTACCATGTTAGAAGCTGAGTATTTTTGTATTCTTAGAAATATTCTTGAAAGTTCCTCTGTGACAGAGCTAGGTTACTTGGAAACACCTTGATCCTCATAAGTCTTATTTTAACATTTTTTTAGGCAGGACCAGAACAGTGCTTAGTCCAGATTTAATGTTCTCCACCACCAAGGCAGGACCTTTTTGTATACTCTTCCCCAGTGAAATATAATTGTTGGGAATAAACACTATCTCAGCACAAGCACTATTACCTCAAGCTTGCAAGTGTTTTCTCCAGCCATCCACATGCCTACACTAATGTATGCTCAAGTGAATATTTGAAAGGTCCCATCTTCAGATCTCCAGATTTTACACTGCATGTATCACTCAACTCTCCAGTATTTGATCATAGATTTTTCTACCAGGACTCTTAACTCTGCCGCTTTACCTCATAGATCCCACGGGGCGCTGACTTAGTCCTCTTTTTCTACAACTCATACCTGGGAACTCTCATGTTGAAAGTTGAAGGAATCCTAGTACTCACCCCATTTGTTTTCTGTCATTTGGGCATCCTTGTCTATTGTCCTTTGGTTGATATCTTGAAATTGGAGGCCAAACAGAACAAATGTTATAAGTTCCAAAAAAGCCAGGCTGTAATTTGGGATACAATCAATAAACCTATTATCAGGGTTTTAATTCTGAGTTATACAATGCAGGTCTTCTAGATACTGAAAATACTCTGGTGAGAGCACAAACACAGTATTAGTTTATAATACAAGGGCAATAATCCTGTTGTCATTTTCATTCTGTGAAAATTCTTAGTTCTAGGAACATATTTGGTGAATCTTTCTAAACTGCTTCACATTTACATCTCTATTCCCAGCTTCTGAAAATCTGTGATTAAAAGAGCTAGCAAAAAACTTCTCTCGGCCTATATTAACTAGGATTATCAGAAAAACAGGCATTAGTATGGTATATGTTTATACTAGATTATAGATATGAACTGAATGAATTCAGTAGCGACCACCTATATGTAGTATTTTGTTTTCAAACTAGTTTCTAAAATTTGAAGTAGTTTACAATTAGACAAAAGAAACATACAAACAATAAACATTAATTTATGAGTATTTATCCTCATATTTCAAAATTAATGTTTTTATTTGAGATAGTTATACATTTACTTGAACCATGACTATGATTATTTTCTAAATATAAATTATTAGAAAGGTGTTGCGTACTTCTGTTTTTCTTTTGGAAGTACTTTCACTTAGGCCTGAAGACTCAAAAATGATTATGTCAGGAATATTATTAATAGCCCAAAATATTCCTAGAATTTTACTGCTCCAAGTGTCTAATATAACTGTGGTGTTCAACACACCCAAGANATTGCCATATACTGTGCAGAGTTAAAAAAAACAAAATACAATTTTCTCTAGAGACATTTGACATCACACAAAGCTAATTTTGAAGATTTGGGAAGTTCTAAGTACTAATATTGATGAAAAATTTAAAATCGGGTCATCCTAAAGTTTATTGTCATATCCCATTTAAATGGAACTAATACAAATAGAAACGATGCTTGACACAGAGCAGACCAATGAATGTTTTGCATGTGGGCAAGGTGTGGGTGTATGTGTTTGGAAATGGGAAGGAAACTAAGATATAAGTTTACATACCTTGATTCTAGTCCTGATTTCTGGTATTGGATGATTTAACTGGATAGGTCATGAACGTCTTGGGTTTTAGTGTTCTGTTTATAGGCATATAATGAGATTTTCACTAGGTGGTATTTAAATTCCCTTTTAGGTTTCAGATTCAGCATTTAAATTGTTTTGACTTATAAAAGCTTTAAAAATATAAGCCGTCCACTCTCATTCCTTACCAGAAGGTGTTATTTCTTGCCATTTCTCTTTTGCTCATATCTAACCTCAACACAATTTATTTCATGACTGTTGTATTGACAATTCCTTAATCAGCTTTCAAACTTAAATTTTCTCATCAGTATGCATGCTATGTATTACATATGCTAAACTTAAATCACCCCACTACAAGAGGTAATGTCTAACACACAAAGAACCTGTTCCATCTTTTACAATTTAAGGAACATTGTACAGTGTGAAAGAACAGAAAATCCTTACTTCTGTCCTAATCCAGCCTTCACACAAAGTTTCTTTTGTTTTATCGAATACTGAGTAATTTGGCCTGTATTGAAAAGCAGTTCAGAAAATCTCAAAGGAAGTTAATATCTGTTGACAATAACTGATGCTCGCTTCATGGAAATGCTAATTTGGTAGCAGTCACTGTCAATCAGTTGCCCTGAGTTATTGTCTCAGCAATTCTATATGCAATATGTGATAGCTGATGAAAGTCCCCACTACAGTAATTAGACTGTTTTTCAAAAAGAAGAAAGGCTTGTTAACATAGACTAAGGTAAACAGGTTCTAAGCAGGAAAAATAACCATAAATAGCTTAAAATGATTCAAACAAGGAAAGGGATTCAGAAAATCCTTCTTGTGCTCATATTTATAAAAGAGAGGATCATAAATTGAACACATTTAGCTATCATACGATGTATAATAAATTGATTCTGGTCTGTGTATATATTATAGTTATAAAATTAAAAGCTAATTTCATATATATTGAAGTCATGTGGATTTTAAAGTAGTACTATGGGTGCAAAAGTTTTAGTTATCTGATGCTCTGAAATATATTGGTAAAGGTGGGCTAGTTAGTGTAATAAAATGTATTCTAATTATTTTTGACTGAACTAATTAAGAAATACAACTTTGATAATAGGAGAAACCTTTGAAATATGAAAATTAAATAATTTAAAAAATTGAAAAAGTATACTTCAAATACTTAAAAACAGTAACAAACAACAACAAGCTTTTGTAATCACTGACTTCAATGACATAAAATTGAT
>NW_017732208.1:25057-45763 GCF_001890085.2 Hipposideros armiger
AAAATAATGAAATAAAAATCAAGAGAGGTAAAATTAGTTACCTAAAATCAAAAACTAAATAATTGATGGAGCAGGAGCTAGAGAAGAGTTTCTTAATCAGGTGGGTTATCAAAATCACCTGGGGAAATTTTTAAAACTACAGGTTCTGGTCTTCACCTTCCACGGGTCTATTTCAGAAATACCTCTCTCTCTCCATTCTCACCACATCCTCAGGGTTTAGAAAATAGTCCCGTAATTCATGCTATGGTGGTGCTATCATTCCAAAAGCATTTCTTCAGTGGCCACCATGTACTGAGGGCTGGACTTGGAATGAGTACACATAATGAGTGCTAAGCTTCCTGTCCTCGAGGAACTCAGGCCGCTGCAGGAAACAGAGTAGACAAATGTTTGCAATTTAATGTAGTAAGTGCTATGACCATGTACCAGGAGAGTACTTAAACTAAATTGAGGAAGAGAAGGGTATTGCATGTTCTTGAAGGAGAGACACTGACCTGATTCTAGAAGGACGCTGGAAAGGGGAAGGCATTTAATAAAGCCGGGGGAGGAAATGAGCCTAAGAAAATGAACAGGCACTTGGAACCTCAAGACTTTCTGCCCCTTTCTTTGGAAACTGGCCTTTCTCTTAAAGAATAAGATGAGCAATTTAAGGTTTCTGTTCAGGACATTAGGGAGATCATTTCGTGATTTTGGAATGTTGATGTGAATACATCGTGGAGATCCCATCGGAAAGGTACAAGCAAGAGTTGAGTCAGAGGAAGCTTTTATGTGGCATAAAGTGAATTGCACTGCAAGCCCTTCTCTGTGTTCTCATTATTATAGGTCAGTTATAGTGTTAACCATGTCTCATTTTTGGATTCTTAACAAATGAAAAACAAATGCAAAGTCAAACTGTGAATCAACTTGTAGCATCAGCTTGATTTTAATCAATACATAAAGATTTAAAGTCTTAGCAGCATTTCCTCTTTCTTTTTCCTTAAGCCTGAGCTTTGGTACATTTCTAATCATGACTGAGAAATTGGAACTTGGCGAGCAGAGGCATGACTGAGGGTTCTGTTGATCTGCTTACATGTAGATATGCTACATATGGGAGCACAAGAATCCATGAAGGTTTAGAGACTGGATTTAGGTCTGACCTTTTAATGCAGAGCTCCTACCTCATTGAATTGGCCCCTCAAATTCAGGCATTCCTCTCTAAACAGATGAGGTAGGTGCACTTCCTCACAAAGGAAAAGAAAAACTCAAATAGTCCTTCAGATATTTCTGTCTCTTCAGAATTAAGACAGAATCTCACAAGACACCATAAGGTTTTGAGAACCAGGCTTTTTCCCAGCATTCTCCAACTCTTATTCTCCTTAGATTTTACCTGAACAATAAGCTTATATTCAGCCAATGATGTAATGTTTCCTTTTCGGGTAAATATGAGGCCAGTATGGCTCCCTGACATTTTCCTTTTGAAACCAACTCTGCTTCTTCGTGTGCCCTTTGAGATGAGCTAAACTGGAATGAAGACAGTTACTTTAGTATTTGCAAGATTGTATTAGCATGACCAGACTTCTCTCAGGTATTGTCTCATGAAGAGTACAAAAGGCCACCAGGCACATTGTGATTACCACATAAGTATTCCACAGTTATAAGACACTGAAAACACAAGCAAATCCCCTGTCATTACAATAATTATACCCATCAAACTGTGTTCTCAAATACCCAATCTCATAGATGTCAAGACTGTTCAGGATCTGAGATTTTTACCTAACTTGCAAGCTAACAAATTAGTCTGCCAGTTTCATGGATTCAGGCAGAAAGCACAAGACTCTTAGGTCAGAAGGAAACCTGGGGTGCCAAAAAAATGTACATATTTTAAGAGACATTATCTATGTATTACTTTTCAAAGTTGAATTGAATTACAGTAGGAAAGTGTAGTATGACATTTGCTCAAAAGATGGCTTTAATCAAATGAATGCTAACATCATTCATTGTATTACAATTTTAATACAGTTTTTTCCTTTCTTAAAATGCGTATATATTTTTTTATTTTGCACCCTCTCTATATTCACAGCAATGGCAGTAGCCAGAGTATGAGCATTTTTTTTCTCCAGTCCCACAGATCCTAATTCCTCCAGGATGACATAAAGAAAGCCAGATGCCCCTACACTGGTTTGAGATTAAGACCCCTGAATTTAGGGAACCGATACCTTTTATAATGGACATTGTGCCTACTTGTTGCTCCTGATGGAGACATTTTCTTTCAAGGTTTTGAACATAATGAAGTCTCCCTTTGCTTATAAGGGAGACTTCATCTTTTAATTCTATCTTCTATACAATCTTGAAAATAAAGTTAGGAACAAAGGAGAATCTCATGGGCACAACATGTGCAGAAATATGAGAGACCCATGGAGAATTGTCTCCCAAAAAATAAATATACATATAGATATGTAGAAACACAGATATATAGATGGATATAATGTTTTCGAGGCAGAATAGTGCATTCATTTCTTAAAGGGTAGCACTGAATTATTCTTGTCATAAACAAATTTATAATGTGCACCCCCCAATGTTCAATTCTCACATAGAATGTTCATCTTCTATGTGTAGCCAAATCCTTTAACCCACTTAAATTTCATTTTCCCTTTGATTTTTATGTTTCTGTCATTCTAATAACACATATGTGGAATTATGGCCAGAGAGTCCAGTTAAAATATTTCGCTTAGCTTTTTAAAAAGCACAATTACTTAATTGACCTTCACATTCTTCCATTATGGATAAGTATCCCAAAGGCTATTTTGGTAGGATGTTCTAAAGACTGCTGTAATTTCCTGATCTGGCATTTTGTGGGGTTGCAGATCCTTGCCTTCTAAAGAAAGTACCGTGGTCGTTCACACTTTTAGTTTCCCTGAAATTCCATCTGAGCAGATTCTAAAACAGAAGGCTGTTGTTAATAATTGCATAAGCTAAGGATTGCCCTAGTATCCTCCTAAGGATTGATATGTATTCATACGATGGGTGTCTTACTTAGCATCTTGCCATTCCTTAGCTTTTCACAAGCTTTGAGAAACCTGTGCCATTTCAATGAAAGCATTTTTTTTTTGCCTCCCCTTGATTTTCCTATAGAAGTAATTCTACTTTTATTGCACAATGTTCTTTATTTGGTCCTTTCTCCTTTCAAGAGATACTGTTTGAGTTGTTAAAATTGTAATGTGATTTTTAAGTTAATCTCTTCTATACCATTTATGGGAACAAAATTAGACATTTTCTTTACCTATACTTTGGCTCCCAGACATTTGTTTTCTGAATATATTCCACTATATTCTGTTCTATTATATTATTTTTATTTAGTTGCTTATTTAAGTTGTGCTATGTTGTTTCACAACAAAGTATTAATACACAGTTTGAAAAACATTGCAATACATCATAAAAACTGATATAATCACGTGTGTTAAGGGACAGAAACATGAGTTTACTGAAATACAATTTTGATTATAAAAAAATAATCAGGAAAAAAATCCTTGTATCTCTGCATCAGTATTTATAACACTTTTAAAACTTATATTTATGTGCTATAAGAACATAATTTTAGATTATTATTGTAAATAAAGCTTAGAGTTTTGAGACCTCCAACATCACACTGAATATTGTCAAAGAACCTTAGTACCAGAACAGAATAAGACAGAATAAATTGATAAAATCAGCAGCTGCTCCTACCCCAGGCACAAAACTCCAGAGGAAGGAGTCTCTTGATAAAGATAGTTTTAAGTACTCTAATGAAAAAGGATCTTGGGGAAAACAATAATTAGCCTATATGAGCTAAAAAACTGAAGGGAAAAAAGTGGAATAGTCTGTGAAGGTATGGAGGAGAAATGAAGACCATGGTTTCCCATTTTGCCCTTAACTTCAGAAGGAGAAAATTCTATATCTACAAAAGAACAACTTCAGAAAATTTTAATTAATATGGGTGCTACAATACTGAATGTAATCTTACAGTTGTTACACAAACTTTTCCTGGAGTCAACAAACTACTCTGGTGGTAGTTACCTCCGATAATTCTCAGACATTTCCTATAACCTGGCCTATACCATTCATGTTTACATTTTAACCAAGGGACATTCTTTTCTCCTCTGTTATGCCACACTCACTAACTTAATAGAAAATGGGTTACTTGATAAGTGGCATTGAAATACTGTTAAACTCTACCCTGATGATCTCTTACTTGGAATACCTGAGGTCTTCTCAATTCGCAATGTGGTTATATCTAATTTGGATGTCAACTTACAGGTACCCTGTGTGTAAAGCCCGGATTGATTGTCTCAAGAAGGTGCTGGGTGACTTATAGGCAAACATGTCTTGTTATAGACAATATTTTGTATGTAAAGTTTATATGGATCTAACCAATCCTCTTCTAACACTTGCACAAATGCACTTTAAAACCAGAAGCTAAAAAAGGTTAAAAGTAATAGTTACAGCCTGATAGAAGAGTGACTCATGTCTTTTACAAATCCTTCTACTACCATCCTCCCACGCAAAAACAAACCCCGAAAAACTGCAAGCAATAATAACAAAAAGAAACAAAACCCTCAGACTCATCAGAACACCCTTTAGTAAAATTAAGACATAATTTTATTTGTGGATGGGTTATACCTTATGAGTGATGCAGCAGAATATAAAGTGAGACATGCTGTAATTCCTTCACATCAGAAAGTTCTGCCAAGGTGACAGAACTAAGCCATGCTCACTAATATATTGGTTAGCAGAAGATAAGAATAATAATATGTACATTGATAGCGGATATTCTTTCAAGATCTTCCATGATTTTTGAAAGTTTTTAAAGCAAGAAAGGTTTCTGACCTCAACAACGCAGTTAAGAATAACCAAGAGAGTAAAGGAACGTTGAGTGCTCTAATGCACTATATGGTGGTGACTAGAAGCTTATACAAAAAGACATAGACACAGAAGCTAAAGGAAATTCCCCCTGATCATTTCCCAGGCAGACTAGTATAATAAGATCCTAACCATTATGGTAGACCAAGAAGCCAAATCTTTGGAGAGGTTTAGAGAGACAACTTAGAATATCATGATTGTCTCCTGATTATTAAAGGAATAGTTGGAGAATCTGAATGCCAAGCAGGGGCATAAGCTTTGGCACCCTGATATTGGAGATTAAATAGCCCTCAAGGACCTCAGGTGGAGACTTGTAAAAATTTGCATGAAATTGCCACCACAGCAAGAACAAATTGGCCACCATACTCAAAGAACATTGTTGAGGAAAATGAATGGTAAAGTTCTCGGGTTTGTCTATGATGTGTCTGCACCACCAGAATCCTGGTGAACTGTAAAGCTGTGACACTCAAAGGCCAAACCTCAGGAATCCTGTAAATATCTCCAAATGGAATTTGTATATCAAACCCTGATATAGGTTTGAAATACATGCTGGTCATTGTTTATTTATCCTCAACATGCCTTTTCTTGCCAAAGAGCCATGTCTCAAATGATAGCAAAAGAAATAAAAAATTACTTTATATCATATTCCCAAACTGGAGAATTCCAGGCTATCTCTCTAGTGACAGGGGCATCCAATGAGACTGTTATTGAAAGAGTTGCAAAACCCTACCACTATTCAGAAACTTTACAGTTGCTATGACCCCAATTCCTCAGGAAAGATATAAAGAATAAATGTAATTCTAAAAATCAAATTAATCATTCTCTCAGAGACTCTCAAGTTGGCCTACAGTGTTGTAGTTGTTTTAATGAAATTCCCATTGGGATTTTTTAACTTTCCCACTATGAGTTAATAACACGTTTAGTATTAATAGTATTGTGTTCTATTCTACAATCCACATTCATGCAGACATGGCTAAATATTTCAGGAAACTCATGCAATCTTCCCATTCTCATCAACAAGAACAGGCAGCCTTTCTTCAATATCCACCTAAACCATCTCGCGTGACTTGGAGACATGGTGTTATGGAAGAGATAGTAGGGAGTGACAGTCCTCAAATGCTGATGGAAAGATACTATTAGCTATTTTAGTCATGAAACTCCAAGGAATTGCTGCTTGAATTTATGTATCTCAACTAAATTAGAGAACAAAACCATCTTCAAACTATTGCAGGATGGTCCCTGCTAAATACTTTGAGCTGAGAACTCTTAGGAACTGTCTGGGTCAGTTTCCATTAGGAGACACCTTCTACATGGGCTTTTGAATCAAGTAGTTAGCTATATGAGAGGTGTACAACTTCTACCCAAGATACATGGGGAAAAAAATGGTCATTCTTTAGTCTTTCTTAGTATTGCTTTTTTTCATCCTTAGGCACTCCTTAGTATGGAATTACACCTTGCAACAATTTATTCATGAACTGGTTGAAGCATATCATAAAATGGAGCACTGGATTTGTAAACTTTTTCCTTTGGGAGCTACTGGGCTTTCTTTGTCACATTTTTCTTATGATGAATTAGTTGACTTTCTGGGTAACCAATTTAATCATTAGATAACTTTTAAACAGCTTTCACCCCAATGGACCAAATAGCCAGAAATTTAAAATTCTCTAGTCATTTAGAAAAGGAGGTTCCGCATTCATCAAAACGGTACTGAGAACCTTTCATTGGAGCTGGCTTTTAAAAACATAGCTGGTAAATGCAGTTTCGTAGAAATAAAACTTGGAAGACAATTATAGAACAGATGGGGTACATTTGGAGACTATCTCCCTTTTACTGATCTTATGAGCAAGTAGCACTACTTCTCTTCTACTTTAAGTCTGTCTATTTATCTGATTCTAAAATTTTGATTTCCTGGGGACATACCATTCCCTATGAGCAGTGCTATAGTGTGGCACCGAGCCTCATTTTCAGAACAGACACTGTCACTTCTCAAGGTGAATTCTTCTGTCCCCAAACTCTTCCCTCAGATACCCAGGAAGCAGGGAAATTCTGTGTATATAGGCAAGAGAAAAGAAGGGGTGCTAGGCAGAGCCCTTGCTCATGAAATTGAACAGGCATTGATTCAGAATAGAGCTTCTTTAGATAGCCTCGTGAGGAGGAACATGTGCTGTTTAGAGGGGGACATGGTTGCTTCTATCCATACATCTCTCTTTAGAATCTTTAATGCTAATAAAAAGGTCTGAAAATAACACAAAGTTTTAATTAGGTAACTTAGCTAATCTAACACTATCTGCTCCGAGGATACTTTGGGTTGGGAACCAGATCTATTCTCTAGGCTTAATTTGGGCACTCTGGGCTACTGGCTTAGAAACAGACTGAAAACTCTGATAATAATCCTTCTTTTTCTCTGTTACACTATTTATATGTGTGACCTTTATTGTCATAAGTGCTTCTGTAAAGCTGCTGTACCATCAAATGTTTTAACAAAAATGTCATCAAGCAAAAAAACAGAAAAACATGATGCTTAGAGTGATGAAATAACCATCTCCCCAAACCTCATATTCCATTAAGACACCTCAAACAATGGTGAAGAGGAAGATTGATAATATTCCCAGATATTAATGGTCTATCCTTTGGACAGGCTTTTGTGTGACTACTAGGGGTGAGAGAGACACTGAGAGCTGAAACCACCTCCAAACATTCAATGTACTGCAACGTTCCTATTTGGTTGTCTTCACTAAAATGATTTTATAAACTGTGTTCTGTGATATGACTTTACTAATCCCCAGAAGATTAAAGTTGCAAAACTTTATTTATTTTTTAAAAAGTTCTGAAAATCTTATTAAACAAGCATGGCAGTTTCCATCTTTTCAATATATTATATCAAATAACTGTTTGCTCCTTAAGCTGTTACAAAACCTGCACCTCAAAATCTTTGCCTTACTGAGTCCACCAGTCCTAAATTATCATTCATCATGCATATTCACTTTTCAATTAGAATCCCTTTATCAGCTCTTATGACATAAAGAGTTTCTTGACATGACATACAGGGTCTCTCAAAGTTGGCCTCATGGTCACCTCACCAGCCTATGACCTCATGGCCCAACCACCCTGACTTTGCATATTACTTTCAAGCAAGACCTATACTGGTGTCAATTTCATTTCCCAACAGTTCAACATCTCTTTTGCAAGCAATTTCTTTTTGCTGTTTATTTCTTTTTAGTAACACTTTCTCTGAAGCCACATAATTATTATCACAACCATACACTAATATATTTATTAAATTGCATCCTAAGGTTGTGTTTATATGCCTCTGTTTTCTACTTTTTATGTTTATGGATTACTTGTAAATTACTAGAAATGTTGGCATCTGTGCTTGACAGAATTAAGACTGAAAATACGACTACTCACAAGTTAGTAATAATATAACAAAATCTATACAATATAACAATGTCTCATAGTGTCTATAAAAGAATCCAGTTACTGCACTATTTAATGGTTGTCTTTCACCACCATGCTTTTTTAAAATAAATGTTTACTGTCCTAAATAAACTCTGTGTTCTCATGAGGCCAAGTTTTCACATTTTCTAGAAAATACTTTCTTTGGCATTCATTTAATTTTATGCTTACTCTCTTAACTTCTGACACAAAGCAAGTTGTACTTTGCTCTGCAAACAGTGTAGCATTCAGCTGACAAATGTGACCATAAAAATAGGTATGTAGAGCTTAAAATCAAAATACATGTTATACATCCATCAAAATTTGACACATAGCTGGAAAGGCTTTAGGAAACACCATTATGTTGTGTCATGCATTGTCACACTGGTAGAAAAAACATGTTTTAAGATGGAGAGTTTCTTGAATACTGGAATTTGACTTTTTATTTTTATATTCCCAGGGCTTAGAGCATATTTGGGACATCAGCAGATTGAATTACATCAAATTCAATGTGCCTCAACTATTTTATCTAAGTTAATCTATAATAAATACATAAATAAATAAAGTCACTTGTTTCTCAACAGTGACTTTTAAAATTTTTCATTAAATTTAGTGGGGTGACATTGGTTAGTAAAATGTTATAGGTTTCAAGTGTGCATTACTATAGTACATCATCTATATATCATATTGTGTGCTCACAATGCAAATCCTAATCTTTCATTGCCATATATTTGACACCCTTTACCTCTGCTACCACCCCTCCTACTCCTTACCCTCTGATAACCACTAAACTGTTGTCTGTTTCTATGAGTTTTTGTTTCTTTATTTGTCTTTTGCATTTATTGCTTTCAGTTTTACAACCCACATGTGAGTAAATCATTTGGTTCTCAAATTTTTCTGTCTGACTTATTTCGTTTAGCTTAATAATCTCAAGATTCATCCATGTTGTCACAAATGGCAGTATTTCATCCTTTCTTACGACAGAGAGATATTACATTGTATATATGTATACACCTTTATCCAGTCATCTATCAAAGGATATTTTGGTTGTTTCCATGTCTTGGTCACCGTGAATAATACTGCAGTGAACATAGTGGTACATATACCTTTACAGATAAATATTTTCAGATTTGGTAGATACCCAGGAGAGGGATTGCTGGGTCATATGGTAATTCTATTCTTAATTTTTTTTTTTGAGGAAACTCCATAAGTTTTCCTTAATGGCTGTACCAATTTTCATTCCCACCAGCAGTGTATGAGAGTTCCTTTTCCTCCACAGACTCTCCAATACTTATTATTGTTTTGTTAATAATAGCTGTTCTAACAGATATGAGGTGGTATCTCATTGTAGTTTTGATTTACATTTCCCTAATAGCTAGTGAAGTTAGGCATTTTTTCGTATATCTGTTGGCCATTGGTATGACTTCTTGGAAGAAGTGTCTGATCAAATCCTCTGCACATTTTTTTATTGAATTGCTTGTTTTTGTTGTTGCTGTTGAGTTGTATGAGTTCTTTATATATTTTGGATATTAGGCCTTTATCTGAGGTGTTGCTTGCAAATATCTTCTATTTGGAGGTTAACTCCTTGTTTTGTTGATGATTTCTTTTGCTGTGCAGAAGCTTTTTAGTTTGATATATTTCCATTAATTTATTTTTGTTTTTCCTTACCTTTCCATTGAGGTCAAATTCATAAAATATTTTCTGAACCTAAAGTCCATAGTTTAGTACCTATGTTTTCTTCTATGCAATTTATTGTTTCAGGTCTTATATTTAGGTCTTTAATCTATTTTGAGTTAATTTTGGTATATGGTGACAGATAACAGTCTAGTTTCATTCTTTTGCATGTGGAATTCCAATTGTCCCAGCACCATTCATGAAAGAGGTTTTCTTTTCTTCATTGTATGTTTTTGGCTCCTTTATAAAAAATTATCTACCCATATATATGTGGGTTTACTTCTGGGCTTTCAATTTTATTCCATTGGTCTTTGTGTCTGTTTTTCTGCCAATACCATGCTGTTTTGATTATTGTTGCTTTATAGTACAAATTTAAGTCAGAGAGTGTTACAGTTCCTGCCTGGCTCTTTTACCTCAGGGTTGCTTTGGCTATTCAGAGTTTTTTGTGATTCCATACCAATCTGATAATCTTTTTGTTCTATTTCTTTAAAAAATGTCACTTGATCTTGATGGGAATTGCTTTAAATCAGTATATTGCTTTGGATAATATGACAATTTTGACTGCGTTGATTCTTCCAATCCATGAACATGGAATATCTTTTCATTTCCTTGGGTCTTCTTCAACTTCTTTTAATAATGTCTTGTAGTATTTAGTGTACATGCCCTTTACATCCTTTGTTAAGTTTATTTCCAGGTATTTTACGAGGTTGGACAATTAAGTTTGTGAACTTGTTGCAACAATGTTGCTAACTTTTTTGATATCAGAGGGATTATTCATTATGAATTTGAACCAGCGGGACAAACAGTTAACCAAGTTTTCTATTTGGAGGTGCTGAAAAGGCTGCATGAAGAAGTTAGACAGCCTGAACTTTTCGCCAACAATTCATGGCTCTTGCATCACAACAATGCACCAGCTCACATGGCACTGTCTGTGAGGGAGTTTTTAACCAGTAAACAAATAGCTGTATTAGAACACCCTCCTACTCACCTGATCTGGCCCCTGATGACTTCTTTCTTTACTTGAAGACAAAGGAAATATTGAAAGGAAGACATTTTGATGACATTTAGTGTACTATAACAACAATTCTGATGGCTTTTCCGGAAAAAGAGTTCCAAAATTGCTTTGAAGGGTGGACTGGGCACTGGTGTCAGTGCATAGCTTTCCAAGGGGAGTACTTTGAAGGTGACTGTAGTGATATTCAGCAATGAGGTATGTAACACTGTTTCTAGGGTGAGTTTGTGAACTTAATTGCCCAACCTCATATATCCCTTAAAGCATTCCAATTGCAGCTTTTGGAAAAAATTAATTCCATGTCTAATATCAGTTCAGGGTTAAAAATGCTTCTGAGAGTGTCTGTTGTACTAATTTAATACTTGATATTTCACCATTTCCTTTCAAAAATATGTATTGAACACCTGATTTATTTCATGCATTTCATCACTGAAGAATAGAGATTTGCTCCAAAGTAGATTCCTTAGGCAATAAAATACGTGGATTATATAATAGGCAGATTTGCTATATTTTTAAAAAAATATTCTTCATTTCACCTAGTTAACCTCATTTCATCTCTATTTGACTTTTTTTTTCAATTAAAATAATTATTATAGGACAGATCTAGTTTAAATGGACCATCAGCAGGAACTGTGGAATGTGGAGTGACCAGACAATCACTCTCTCCCAATCATCCACAAAGTCTAAACAGATTCCCTAAAAACTAATAGAACTACTAATACCATCAGGATGTATTATAGAAGCTTGTTTAGAACTGTTTTAATTGCCAGAAGCTCAATTATCCCAGATCATTTATTCTCATAGAGACTCTAGTCTGTATATAAAACATTATTATCTGACCTAATTCCCTACCTCTTAGCATCATTCAAAATCTTCCACTGTTCTCATTTGAGCGTTTCATCTTCTTTAATATTTTTTATACTCCTGATCTTCTCTATGTATTTTTCCATTGCCTTCATACTTGAGAAAGAAATTGTGCTTCCTCCTGGGGATACTACTTCCCTGTGCCCTAAGCTCACTGTAGATCTCTCAGATCTTGCTTTTTTTTTTTTTTTAAATCCGTTCACTCACAGTGGCATATGAGGCACAGTACCTTTCTTGTTTGTCATTGTCATTTCCAGACCATTTTCCTTCAGCTTCCATCAGAAAACCAAAGCTCTCTGAACGTGCATGCTATCAGATTTACCCACAAAATTCTGTACTTGTAAGCATTTACAAAACTCCCCTAAGTTCTAGTTTCTTGAAAACTTCATCCCCAAGGTCACTTGTCTTCATCTCTCAATATTGCTTCTCTCATTTCATAAAGTTGTTTTGGTTGACGCCTAAACTAGTTTACCTCATTTCCAAGGTCTTAAAGCCATCTCTGCAGTCTTCATGCTAATCATTTCTAAATTCAACCCCCATTTCTACCTTCCCAAGCTGCGACTGAATCTATTACCACTTCTTCTAAATTTCCTCACTCTCATAGAGACTGCCAAACCTTTAACCCCATCACCCATCTTTTTGCTACTTATCACCCTCAACTCAGTCCTCATTCATCTCATTTCCTTGTCCCCCTTACACAAATTTCATAGTCTATCACTGTATCAGCTAGGATTCAAGAAGGTAAACAGAACCAGGAGGATGAATGCATATGTATCTGTATATATATATATATATATATATATATATATATATATATATATATATACACACATATGCATATATAAATATACATACATATACATGCACAAATAATAAAAAGAGATAGGAAGGGAAAAGAGAAAACTGAATTCAATAAAGCTTTCATACTAGTTAATTTTTAATTCTATATTCGATATGCTCTTACTTTCAAAGTATTAAAAATATAGAATCCTTTATCAACCAAAATAATGAATTTTTTAGGCTTCAACTGCCTAATGTGACATATATATACCCAATATGTGCCCAACATGCTAATCGGAGCTTTAATTTAACTTTGTATTTAAGATTATAACTGACAAAGCTTTATAAAAGAACCCCCTGAATCATCAAAATTATTCATTGTTTTCTAAAATGGATAATAGATTCCATTTTTAGTATGTTACCACAGATGGGGTAATTTTCCTATCAGTTATCAGTGTAGGGTAATGAGTACTTATATGCTAGTAAAATAATTTAAAAAAAAGTATTTTAAATATCTAGCTTCTCTCATCTCTAAAATATCTAAGAATATTACAGTTTTAGTATTCAAAATGTAAAATAGGAATCTATCATAATATTTCACATATTCCATTAAAGTCTCATTTTTCTTATTAACCTACTGTCTTCTTGGTGATAACACTGTAAGAATTAAGAAGTATGAAGACTGCAGTCTTACCTGAAATGGAGAAGGGCTTTCATCTCCATTTCCAGCAGTTTTCTGACTAAGAAAAAAAAGACTCATAATTCAAATTTGATGACTACAGAAAGTTTTCCATATTTGAATATTTATTTCCCTCCAATATAACAAACAACCTTGGTCAAGGGCCTCACCGTTTTCACAGTTATATGATAATCCTATCTAGGTGAAGCCTGCTTAGTAGAAGTAAGTGAAATCATTATTTCATTAGTGTTTTAAATATAATAAGTAAAATAAGAGCTAACACTTCTTTTTCTTTTTTTTAATGTAGCTAAACATTAAGGATTTATTTGGATAGTTCAAATGAGAAAACAAACACTAATCAATAAATGATAAATATAGAGATTACTTTGTCAAAACTGTTTTTAAATGTATCTGTATAGTTTACCAAATTAATTAAAAAGACTTTACTATAAAAGACCTCACAAAATTATTAATATGTATTTATAAATCCTTGTATTATATTATTATTATTATTATTATTATTATTAGCTAGCAGGATTATTATATCTTTGTATCTTTAAGTGTTTTTTTGTTTTGTTTTGTTTCGTTTTTCTCCCAATAGCCTAGGAACTACCTAGAAAATTGAAAAATAAAGCTAAACCTAGAAGATAAACCTTGGGAAGATAATAGAATAGGGTCTTATCCAAACTTATGGTTTTACGGAGTCCACTTTTTCATCTTTCTGCCTCCTCTTTCCTCCTCACTCTTACCTGAGGAGATTACTTGATAATCCATTTCATTCAGTTACTTTTTTTCTAAAAAAAAAAAAGTATTAGGTAATACTTATAGCTTTAACAAAGTGTAACATGTTTACCAAAGCCTTCTTTCTTAACCTTGAGAAAAACAATCAGCTTTATTTTTGAAAAAGATTTAAAGGCAGAAAACAAACAAACAAAAAACAGACGTATCTGAAATTCATAATGGGATCTAAAATGCTGCCCATTAGGTTTTTCCTGAACTTCTGATGTATCTAGTCATAAAGCAAAAAGCAATTGCACTTCATCAATAAAATTATGGTCTAAGTAATAAAAATGGGCCGCATTGTATATAGCTAAAAGACATAGCATTCTTTTTCATGCATGCTAGAGAAAAATGATATCGCAGCAACTTAAGAAAAAGTGGTTATTGTTTCAATTGCTGGCATGGGAAATTTTCTTATGGAGAATTTCAAATGTCTTTGTGTGGTAAGAATGCCTCAATAAGTGTTTGAGACTTTGAGGTTTTGGCAAACAGCTATAGCAAAGCTTTAGAGAGGGAGTCAAACCACTTAGTTTGGAAATTTGCTCTATAGGAGGAGAGAAATTCTTGGCTATTAGAAAAATGTTGAAGAAGGAAGAGGGGAAAGTGTTTGTAAGAGAGTGAGCAGGACCCAGGAATCATGGCCAAAGGCATGAGAACCATTAGTGTTAAGTGGCTGAAAGGACTCTAAAGAAGACAGTATAACAAAATACTGCTTCAAACTGTTTGCAAGACTTTGCCTAATGGGACTCCTCCCTTCAACTCCTACCTCCCCTGTGAAATTATATATGATACTCTTGTTATATCTTGATACAAATGTATATACTGGGACTTGTAAAAGTATAATAGTTTCATACTTGGTAAAAAAGGTTGAAAGTCACTTCAATAGACTGAGGAAATAGACCAAATAATATAAATCCATTCCAAATATCTTGAAGGAAGAAGACAGTTCTATCTCATTTAAAACTGAAGAATAAACTAGTCTGTGTTTATAATATAATAAACATATGATATTGTATATGTCTATTTAAGATTATTTTAGTAAAATGCAATACCATGGTGTTGTTAAATCTCAAGTAATCAGGGTTTAGATGTTAAATATTTGGATCAACTTTGCTGTCTATTTTTCTTGATTTTTTAATATTTATCACTAGGTGAGCAGTACAAAGACAGTTATACAAAACTTAAATATCCAAATTTATTCTGTCAAAGGAAACCAAACAAAATAAAAAATATTTTTAGTTTTTGAGAGAAATGGTAAACGGGTAAGCTCAAGAGAAGATGTCTGTACTCCTTGGGAATTTTATTTAAGCAAACATCGCTTCCTCTGTCACTATAACTAAATGAAAAAATGATTATAATTGATAAGCTTATGTACTATATTTGACACTTTTCTAGTTTTAACTTTGCTTAATTTTGATATAAATTAATTTTAAGAGAGGCAGAAACAAAGACTATTGTATTTTCCCTGTGATAGATATGTACTATGTGCATTTCACATCAGTCATCTTAAAACTGCTAGGAACAGCAACTTTCAATTTATACAATATAAGTAATGATTTTTACTGATTGTTCTGTATCTTTCCAATGCTCTAAACTACATTATATTTGTATAACATGTACAAGCAAGTTTATAATTTGTCAGCAGAAACATAGCTTGAAATTAGTTTGCTATACAGAGCTGATCTCATCAGTATTACCTGGAGAAAGCCATCTAATATTGACAGCATTCTCTTAGTCAAAGTTAGGAAGCTGTCAGGGTTTCCATTAAATTTATATTCCCAGAGGTATGTAACTGTGCTTCTAAAAATGCCATAGGCATAAACTTAGCATGCAAGGTGTTAGCAAGGTAGCTTACTTTAAAAAAAAGGATGTTTGTAAACTGTGAAAATGTCCTTCAAGTTTAAAAAGGCAGCCAGTCAGTATAAATGTCTGCATAAGAAAACATCCATGTTAATACCACCCTGTGTTCTTAGCAATCCTGCTGATGTTAAAATCAGAGAAGAACATGCTATGCTATAATAGCTGCAGCCGACTGGAAATTTCATCATGTTCAGTCAGTCCTTATTGTGTCCTCAGCTATCCAGGCATGTATTCAGCTATGTATATTTTTTTATAAGAATACCTCCAAATCAGGATATCACAGTGGTATTTCCAAATATGAGCTGGAACTTATCCTTTAAGAAAGAATGTCATGGTTCACACAAGTATGAGCGTAGGATTTTGGTTGGGGTTGAGATATTGGTCTCTCTCCAGCAAGCATGTAGTCTTTCAGTTATAAGATGAATTAGTCCTGGGGATCTAACATACAGGATGGTGACTATAGTTAATAATACTGTATTGCATACTGGACTTTTCTGAGAGAGTAGATCTTAAATGTTCTAACGAAAAAAAAGTGACTGAAAAAGAATGACATGGCTGTTAATCTTTCACTCCTAAATTTAACACTTTCTAACTGTCAGCTGGTAGAAATCAAATTAATATGAACATTAAATACTTAGGAGTTAAAGCAAGAATAATGATAATGTGATGCCAAAAGAAAGTACTGAGTTCTTAAAAATAAGGCAGGTAAAATTTATAAACTGGAAAATGTAGTGTTAACTTTATGACTCAGGGTTTTTCAAGGAAAGTGCCTCAATACAAATTTCTACTGTGAGTGGGAGGCAGGTTCAGGCACTGCTATTGTTGGAGTTGATGGTATCTATTGTGAGCAATGTAAGGCATTCCCCTTACTCTGTTCTTGATGATTCCAAGAGAGGGAGATTTTGTCTATTGGTGAATGTTTCTATCAGAATCATTAATGTCCACACTCATTAACCTTTCAACCATAGAAGTCATTTGGAGCATCTGGCCGAAATTGAATAACTGTGACAAGGTTTACCCTCCTGACTGGAATAATCCAAAACCAAAATACACATAACAATGGTTTTCAAAATAATGATGTCAACAAATCAATAAAGGAGAACAATTCCATGGAGAATGGTAATAAGCAAGGTGAACTGTACTGTCGGCCCAGTTTACTAATTTGAGAAAGTTCCCAGGCTATGATGCAAAAAACGGGGAACAAAGACAGAGCCCAGTGGCCTTCCTGAGCTGAGGAGATAAAACTGAGAGCCTGGAAAAAATAAGTTACAGTCCACAAGGCAGATTATGGGAAATAAAACCAGTATATACACAGAGAACCTCAGAGATCTAAGAGGGTCCCTATACATATTGAGAATATTGACCTGTACACTTGTGCAACGAAACTATACTGGAGAACCACCAAATAAAATTATTAGGAACAGTACTCATAGCTCACAAGGGGCCAAGAAAAGTACCTATTCCTATTAGCCAGACTAGAATACCTTAGAATTCTCACATCATTGAGTAGAACATTCATAAGCATCTTGCTTCTCTACTGGGGAATAAATTAGCTCTAGAATAAAAACTCGTATCTACTTGACAGTTTTTTCAAAAGCAAAACCAAAAAGGATCAAATTGTTTCCAAGTGACTTAACTAGCATGCAATAGTATTCAAGCATATCTATGGGAGACCAAAAATATATAAAACCCTTAATCGAAATTACAAAACATAAACAGGCAAGAAAATATAACCCATAATGAAAAAAAAAAAGAAACAGTCAATCCAAATTGATCCAGAACTTTCATAGATGTTAGAATTAGCAGGTAACGGCAATAAAATAATTAGTAAAACTTAACTATATCCCACATATTTAGAAACTTAAGTTGAAGAATGGGGGATATACAAGAAATTTACTAACTACTAGAGATGCAAGTGCCAACATCTAAGATGCAATTACAATGGATACAATAAATGGTATATCAATTATTACAAAAGAAAATATTAATTAACTTCAAAACATAGCGAGAGAAACTTCCTAAAAACTAAAACAAGATGTAAAAATAAGTAACATTGAAAAGAGCATTAAGTGTAATAAATTTATTGAAGGAGAGAGTCGAAATTAATAGAAAAAAATATGTAAAGGAATAAAGGCAATGTTTTCCACACTGAATGAAAACTAAAAACCCATAGATCCAGGAAGTTCAATGAATCCCAAACACAATAAATTTTGAAATAAATTGCAGCCAGGTATATCATAGTCAAATTGCACAAAACCAGAGATAAAGAAAAAGTCTTAAAAATAGCCAGAGAAAGAAAGACACCTCTCATACAGAGGAACAAAGTAAGAAAGAAAGCAAATTTCTAACCAGGACCATTGTAACTCAGTAGGTAGTAGAACAACAACCTTTTTTATTTTTTTTTAGTTTCAGGTATACTAAACAACATAATGATAAGACATTTACACACCTCACAAAGTGATAACATCAAGAAGTCTACTACCCATCTGACACTGTACATAGCTTTTACAATAACATTGACTACATTCCCTATGCTGTGTTTTATATCTCATGACTGTGTGTGTGTATATAATTAATATATATTTGTAAATATTAGTTGACATCCAATATTATTTTATATTAGTTCTAGGTGTACAGCACAGTAGTTAGGTCTATATATAATTTATGCAGTGATTCCCCTGGTGAAGGGATAAGGAAGTATAAATTGGTAGTCACAAAATAGTCATGAGGAGGTGAAATGCAGCATGAGGAATATAGTGAATAATGTTGTAAAAACTATGGTGTCAGCAACATCTTTAGAGTGCTGTAAAAGGAGAACATTATCAACACAGAATACTACAGACATCTGTAATATCTTCTATTAGTGAAAGCAAAATGACATTTTCAAGAATATAAAGTTGAAAGAACCAATTTCTGTCAGGCCTGCTCTATAACAAATTTTAAAGGAATCCTTCTGTCAGAAGGAAAAATATAACAAATGTAAGCATGGATCCCTAAGAGGGAAAACGTATCAAGAGATATGGTAATGATGTATAGTTGCTAGCTGTATACATACAATTTAAATATCCTTGAAAGATGAATGACATTTAAACATAAATAATAATGCATTCTGCAGTTAATATATATGTATGAGTAAAATATATATAAGCAATAGCATAAAAATGGGAAAGGAGGGAAATCAAATAATATTGTTGGAATGTTCTTATGCTATACATCTGATAAGATATTATTTGCATATGTGATGTGATAAGTTAGTTATACACTATAAAATATGCTCTGCCATTGAAATAAAAAATAAAAAACCGTAAAGCTAATAAACCTACAATAGAAAAAATAGAATCATAAAAAATAATCTAAGAGCAAGAAAAAAGGGAACAGAGACTATTTGGAACAAATACTAAAAAACAAACAAACAAACAAACAATAAAGATAGGCAACTTAACCATATTAATAATAACATTAAATGTAATTGGTCCTAAACCCAGAATTAAAAGAGAAAGATTGTCAGGCTGGATAAAAATGCAAGAATAAACTCTATGTTGCCTAAACACATGCACCTAATATATAAAGAAATGCATAGATTAAAAGTAAAAACATAAAAAAGTTATAATATAATGAACCAAAAGAAAGCAATAGTGACTATATTAATATTAGACAAAATAGATTCCAGAATAAATGATATTACCGTGGACAAAAGAAATTATAATTAAAAACATGTAAAATAATTAAAACTCCTGAATGTTTATGTGCCTGTTAACAAATCATCAAAATTGATGAAACAATAAGTAATTTAATGATAAGAAGAAATAGAAAATTGCACATTTACAGCCAGAAATTTTTATACCCTGTTTCCAATATTAGTAGAACATGTAAAAAAAAATCAGTAAAGATGTATGTAGTCTGACAATTATGTTCATGAACTTGTTGCAACGATGTTGCTAAACTTTTCTTAATATCAGAGGGATTATTAATTATGAATTTGTACTAACTGGACAAACAGTTAACCAACTTTACTATTTGGAAGTGTTGAAAAGGCTGCATGAAAACGTTAGATAACGTGAACTTTTCGCCAACAATTCATGGCTCTTGCATCACGACAATGCACCAGCTCACAGGTCACTGTCTGTGAGGGAGTTTTTAGCCAGTAAACAAATAACTGTACTGGAACACCCTCCCTACTCACCTGATCTGGCCCCCAATGACTTCTTTCTTTACCCAAAGATAAAGGAAATGTTGAAAGGAAAACTATTTGATGACATTCAGGACATTAAGGGTAATACGACAGCTTTGATGGCCATTCCAGAAAATAATTCTAAAATTGCTTTGAAGGGTACACTAGGCATTGGTGTTGGTGCTTAGCTTCCCGAGGGGAGTACTTTGAAGGTGACTGGAATGATATTCAGCAATGAGTTATAGGGCACTTTTTCTGGGATGAATTCGTGAATGTAATTGTCAGACCTTGTAGATTACTTGAATAACGCTATCAATCTAATTGCCCTAATTTACATTTATTTAACACTCCATACAGCAGCAGAATAATACCTTTTTTTTTTAAAACATGTGCACATGATATATTTACCATTATAATATATCCTGGGTGACAGAATAAATCTCAATAATTTTTAAGGATTCTATTTAAGTATTCCATAAAATGTTCTACAAAATATATTTGGTATCCCATAGAATTAAAAATCAACAAACTGGGCCTGCCCAGTGGCACATTGGTTAAGAGCTGGCTTGGGACGCCAGA
>NW_017732208.1:47583-48491 GCF_001890085.2 Hipposideros armiger
ATCCCTAAAGGATGGCATCATTAATACATAAAGTCTGAAAACTCAATGAAAAGAAAATAACCCAGTAAAAAGTTAATATGTTTGCATAAATACATCACCAAGGAAGATATACAGATGGCAAATAAGCACTCTTAAAAAGATACTATGATTAGTCATAAGAGAAATGAAAATTAAAACCACAAGGAAATATCACTACTAATTGAAATAGCTCAAAAATAACTGACCACACCAGCAGGTTGGACACATAGAGGAACTGGAACTCTTTTGCATTGCTAGTGAGAATATAAAATGATATAATCGCTTTGGAAACATTTTAGTGGTTTACTATAAAGTTAAACATATACGTAGCAGACAGGCCAAATGTTCCACCTCTAGGTATTTATCTATGAGAAAAGAACGCATATAGCCTTAGGAACACAAATGAATGTTCATAGTAGCTCTGTTTGTTATAACCCCATACTGAAAACAGTCAAAATGTCTATCAGTAAATGATTGGAAAAACAAATGGTGGTATATGCATAATAATGGAATACTTACTTACTACTTAGTCACAGATAGAAATGAACTATTGATAACATGCCACTGCATTGATGGATCTCAGAAGAATAATGCTGAGGAGAAGAACTCAGACCAAATAAGAATGCGTGCTCTGATTTCATTGATACAAAATTTCTAGAAAAAATGGAAACCAAGCTCTAGTGACAGAAGGAAATCTCTGGTTGCCTGAAAATGAGGAGTATATGTTGGATAAGCAGAAAAAATAGATTACACAGGGTCATGAGGAAATTTGGAGGGCAACATGTTCATTATTGGGTTGTAGTGATTGTTTCATAGGAATATACATATGGCAAAATGTATCAGTTTATACACATTTATTTTTTGTTATTTATACCTCAAATAAGCAAAAA
>NW_017732208.1:50036-62917 GCF_001890085.2 Hipposideros armiger
ATATTGAGATATCAGACTCGAAATCTCTTTTATAAGTGCAAATTAGTATGTGGTGGAAATATATCTAACTTGACTAAATATGATTTGTCTGCTTGAATTATATTAGCAGTTGTTCTTTGTGATAAGACTTGGGAGTAAAGGCATGGAATCAGTCCAATAGGTCTGACAAAATCTCTGTATTCTCTCCAGTGAGAGAGGTCAATTGTCAGGGTAGAATTAGAATAAGACTGTTACTCCAAATGTTCCATTGGAGAAAGGAAAATGTTTTTGGTGGGAAAGTACATTTCCTGGATTCATGACAGCTGTTTGTTGTTGTTTTCTGTATCAACACAAGAATTGAATGAACATTTCCTTAACATATTCAATCCTGTTCCCAAAAGTTCTTCACATGGTATTGACATTTTCTGGAATAATTTGGTACTTCTGACTGAATGTTTCAGTCTATTTACTCTATGTTTACACATTACATATTCTATGTCTTAATGGAATCACACTGTCATTGTATTAATATAGTGTCAGACAAACTTTCCTGGCCTGCCTGTTATTACAGCTCAAAATAATCTTTTGAAATTTCTGTGTTCCTTATTACTCAAACCTTACCTAATTTTCACAATTCATTTTGACTAAGAAATAAAATCATATAAGCAGGAAAAAAAACCCCACTATTACTAAAATTATACTTAGTTGGCAGTGCTGTAGACCAGATCAGGGAAAGCCAGATTAGGGAGTTCAAGCTCATGAGCTGAGTCAGGGAGCCATGTAAAGACAGGCTGGTTCTCCCTCTTCATGGATAGGATGCCTGATTGATCTGGAATAATCAGATCATTGCCTATTCCAGAAATTCTGGGCTTCCTCCCCTTTCATTATTCTTATCTGATTTCACTTGTCAACAGAAAATCTGAGTCCTTTGCCAATTTTGCCTCAATTTGTCAGTTAGTTCATGATGAATTATTTCATGCAGCATGAATTGACCTGAGCTTCTGCATTCTACCTCAGCCAAATATCTTGCAATTGAACACATTTGCAGATCACTTCATGCCTTAGCTCCCCTGACTTTCCAGACTGCTGTGTTTTAATAATAAATTTGGGATACATTATTTACTTCACACAACATGTAAAACTGGTCATATTTACTAATATTTCACAAAATGGAATATAAGATAAATGTATTACAATCACACACACACACACACACACACACACACACACACACACACACAGGACATTTAGACCCCTTTGATGAAATTTCTCTCCCTACTAGTCCTGTGTCTCTCTGGTATCTGGTCCCTAGAGGGGTTTTCTTTCCTCCTTTGAATAGTTTTCTTATCTCTCTCTTCCATAGAGTCAAGTCCTTCAATTCAAATCTCATAATCCATGTGTCAGTCCTCTAAGGCTGCCATAACAAAATATCATAGGCTGGGTAGCTAAAACATTAGACATTCATTTTCTCACAATTCTGGGGGATGAGGATGCACGATCTGCATGCTTGCATGATTAGTTTCTGGTGAGAGCTGTCTGTCTGGCATATAGACTGCCACTTCCTTTGTGATGTCTCATGGCAGGACCAAGGAAAAAAGTAGGGAAATTCTCTGGTATCTCTTCTATGAGGGCTCTAATCTCATCATGAGGGCCATTATAATCTCACATAAACCTAAGTGTCTCCTCAAACCCTATTTGCGAAACCCATCACATTGGGTTTTTGAGCTTCATCATGAATCTTTTGGGGTTTGAGGGTGGACAATTTAGTCCAAAGCACCATCTGTGGATTTCTTCCTTTCAAGATAGAAGCTGAAATATCTGCTCTCAAGAAAAGGGCTCTGTCTCTTAGTCATTCTTTTCATTGGAATGTCTTCTGTCCATAACCTCTGCCACTACAATAACCCATTACAATATATTTATCCTTCTCCTTGGTCCTTTAGCAAAGTCTAAGGCATTCAGCATGGAACACCACCAGGGGCTGAGTTTCACACAAGTGTATTCCCATCTAGCTTCTGATCTGACATGAGGTGACTCCTTTTTCATACTTTACCATTGTGCTGTGTCTACTTCAACTTTCCCTGGAAAACTTTTGATAAATGATACATAAATTGTAAGAATAAAAATCATTCTATAATGAAGAAAACACTTTTTATTATTGTGCAGAGCAATTTAAGTATTTATTGTCTCGAAACTTTGCTTTTCATAATAGAATATTCAATTTATCATTGAATAACAAAGAGGCCTATTAGAGTGATTTTTGTAAAAGCAGTGCCATTATTTTGATACAATGGAAATAGAATTGACTCTTGTTTGTCACAAACAATGCAATGTATAGGTGATATATTATAGAATTGTACACTTGAAACATATAATTTTACTAACCAATGTCTCACCAATAAATTTAATAGAGTCAAAAAAAAAAAAAAAGAAAAATAGCTCAAAGCTTAGTTTCTACTCCTTTCTAGGTTTTTTTTTTTCCTTTTTCCTAATGAGGGTGCACATTTTTAGAGGCCTACTAAATCCAATGAACAGAATTTTTCAATTATCGCACATGACTTTTTTTTAATAAAATAGTGTAAGACCATATGTTGTCTAGTATTTGGTATAAGTAGATATCAGGATAGTTTTCTTTTTTTCTCCTCATGATTATTTTCCACTGAACATGCCCTCAACTCCAATAACAAAACAATATTATAGACATAGTTACTTTCAATTAAATTCATTCAGAGAGAGAAAGAGAAAAGAGAGAGTGAGCATATTACTTTAGAAACCAGGAAAGGATTTTCCCAGAATGATAAAAACAAAACAGAGATGATGGTTCATGAAAAAAAAAAAAAAGAACCTGCAATCATTTTTCAGTCAAAGCCCTGGGGAAGTGAGAAAACCCCAGGTGTGTGATAATATTAAGCAGAAAGGACAACTGGGATGATATCTGGGCTACAGCAGAGCCTAAAATAACCAGAAATGTTCCATATCTTCAAGTGGTAGATCAGCTTGCTGTACCTGAAGGAGCCTTTTGAAGATGAATGAGGGATGCATCAGCAACTGCCAGCTTGGTTGAATTAGTTACCAATGGTGGGAAAGAATAAGGGATTTTCAGTTTAGAATGAAGAACAAAGACAGTGAGAAACGACAACCCCCACAGGTATCTCACATAGTGTTTTTATCATGTAAACCTTACGCCCAGAATGGTGATGAAATGCAGTACAGAAAGGGGTGAAAAACTCAAACTGAAAATAAATTTCAGACTCCTTAGTAAAAATTTTAAATTTTAAGTAGAAATTAATGGAGACTCATTTATTTGATAAAAATTTGAGAGCATTACTGTGGAGTAAAATGTTCAGACACAATCCTTCTTCTCTAGGTGTTTATACTCTAGTAAAAGAAATATATATTAATCACACAAAATTATCATTGCTATATGGGATTAGTAGTAGAGAAAAGTGCTATGAAAGATGGGAATAAGGGAAACAAATAACAAATCTAACTGATCTGCCAAAGAGGGACCGGGAATGATGTTTCTGGGGAAATGATGCGTGCACTAAGAAAAGAGAATCAGTCAGTTAAGATGCTGCTTAGCTGGAGCTATGCACTTTCAAAGGACAGGATAGAGGAAGAGATAGAGTTCAAGTGACTTCAAGGAACTTGAGATGAGCTGCATCTTGAGCCCAAAGAATGAGTAATGGGAGAGAAGGTTGGGAATCAGAGGTCAGATCATACAAGGAGACATTATAGGCCATTTTTTGGAATTTAAGAATTATGAAAATAGCAATGGAAAGCTACAGAAATTTACATGTGAGTGTGACATGACCAGATACCTATATAAAGGTTTATAGCTGCAGCCCCTGCACCTTATTAACAGTGGAGAGTGAAGACCAGTAAAACAGCTTGTATTCAAAGAGAGCATTAGGAGGTGACTGCAATTACTCAGGCAGGAAATAGCATAGCTTGTACAGGAGGGCGACAGTGGAAATAAACGCGGATGGCTTGGAATGTATCAGGAAGTAAAAGTTACAGAACTTTGATGTATGATTGTATATTGGGAGTTCAATGAAAGGAGTTTTCAAGGGTGACTCCTGGATTCCTCCATACAGAATTGCACATATGGTAGAGGAGGGCATGACTTAGGTAAAAAGTTTAAGAGTTTGGACACGGGGACTACACAGGGCTGTAGAGCCTTCTACGGACTTCACATTCTTTCTGAATGAACAGGAAGGCACTATAGGTATTAAGTAGAGGAGAGGCATGATCTGCTTTAGGTATTTAAAAGGGATGGCTCCCAAGTCCTTGAAAAAGATTTACTTGAGTTGTAAAACTGGCAACAGGTTTTTTAATAAATTAATATGTCAAAGTGACAAAGAACAAATTTAAATTGTGCATTTTCTAAAGCGAAATGTTATCTAAAAAGGAAGGTTAAGTAGCTAGATTCAAAAAGAATTTGTGCCAAGTTTAGTCAAGCTGAAGCAGTTGTTAAGGTCCGCTTTCATGTTCAAAGGCAAGCGTGGGAGCAGGGACACTTAGTTTTAAAGATGGGCTTTCCCTCATTCAGTATTTTTCTTTCTGTGTCTGATTATGGTTCATTATAATTAATGAAGTCATTCGGAGTTTTATCTCCTGGGATAAGGGATTGGGTGTGCATATTTTTCTCCTATCGAAACATTATTCTGTTAGACCTTCTTGCAATGTACCACTATGACTGAATACTCTTTCATAGTGGACTTCATGTGTGAAATTTCACTTCAGAGCAGGTCTTTCTTTTTAATGAATTCTTTGATTTTTTCTGAAATAGCTGGATTGTTAAGGGGTCTCAGTATCTGCTTTTTCTTTATTATAAATATAGAAATATGTATTAATATAAACATATATGTTATATGTACACGTATATAAAACTATATTCATAATATGGAAGTATACACACTTTTTATAATTATAAATCAGCATATATCTCAAAATAAAAAAGAATACTCATTTCATATAGGTCAATAAAAGGCATATTGGATATTCCAGTAAATGACAGAGGACTGAAGAAAAGTTAGAATTGTATCCATCAATATAAACTTAAGGAGTATAATTTTGGATGTAGCCAGCCCTGTGTAACACTTATTTTCTAACTCAAAGGGGGAAATCAATTGTGTCATTCCTATCAGGAAAATAGAAATCACATTTTTTGCATACTATATATATATTTTTAATAAGACCAAGAGTTTCAGCACAATGCTATTAGTGTCATTTCAAATACTCATTAGACACATTTGGTTACTGTACTGCTTAGTGCAGATATAAAACAATTCCATCATCAGAACAAGTCCCATTAGACAGAACTGAAGTAGAAAGTCACATAAACTGATACAAGATAAACTTAGAAAAAGAGGAGAAAACAAAATTGAAGTCTAATTGAATTAATATTGTGACAGTTATAATTGTCTAAATGTTGAAACTATTAAATCACAGAGCAGAGAAGACCTAATTGGATTATATAAAACTGCAAAATCTGCAAAGATTAATAGTAACTTAAAAAATAAAACTAGAGGGCTGGCTGAGTGGTTCAGTTGGTTAAGAGCTCGCTCAAGAGTGCAAGCTCTTAGCAACAGCAGTTTGAGTCCTGTCCCGAGCTGAGTTGCCACTGAGCTGCCAACAGGTGGCAGAATGGCTCAGCTAAAAAAATAAAAATAAATAAATAATAAAACTAGACTTGAAAAAGCTACTGATATAATTATGTTAAAATATTTATATATGTATATATGTTTATAATGTTTTTCATGAGAATAATAATATAAATGTTATGTGAAAATTACAAAGTATAACTTCATGTAAGATGAACAAAACCAATATTTATTTTTTAAAATGTAAATTCTAACACACAGAATTGAGGGAGGAGTTTAGCAATGTTGTTCATCTCACAATGGGAAAACAATCAAATGTTATATTTTTGAAGACATAGGTTCTACTCCTAGCAATTTACCTTTAGGACATAATTTCAAATGTTAAAAAAATAGCATTAGTTTCAAGATGTTTTTAACAGAATTTTTTACGACAGATACTTGAAATTATCCTGTCCATGCCATAATTGGAAACTTGGAGGTAAATTATTTCATCAATAATTTATAAAGAATATAAAGTAGCATAGTAAGTGAAAGGAAACCAATACAAAAGTCTATCTCTGCTGTGTTTGCAACTATGTAAAATGATGGCAGTATATAAACAACAATAGTAAGAGAACAGTAGGAAAAAAATGGGCTTTCATCAGTTAGTTAGATTTTATAAAATAGATGATGATGATTGTTACTGTATCCAACAATACTTATTGAATGTTTAGGTAACTCCATGGTAGACATATTGCTCATCTCTTTATAGTCATTAGCTTAATTAATCTTTCTAACAACCCAGGCATTTTACAAGTGAGAAAACTGCATCTTAGAAAGGTTCTGCATCTTGTCCAGTGTCACTCAGTAGTAAATATCAGAGCGTAGGATCTAAGGCAGGTCTCTGTTGCTGAAAAGTTGATGTGCAATATAAATAGGCAACAATTGCACACTTCATGTAAAATTCTCCATTTATAAGAAATTAGCTTCCATCATTTGTGTGCAGCTTATATATACAATATATTAATAAAATGTTTTTTATTTCCTTTGCATTATACTTGTAACATGCTATTCTTTGTGCTCTCTAAAAATTCTTGGTAAATTCAACTATTGGTTAATGAAAAGTTTCATAATCTGTTATGTCTAAAAATTTAAGTGATACCAAAAACTGTAAAATTTCAGGGAACATTTGAAATTAGCAAGTGTTGCCCAGAAAGAATAATGTAAAACTCATGGCATATGAGAACACCAGTTGTGTGTTCTCAAAAAGATATTTCATAATCTCCCAGGAAATGAACCCCCTGACACAGGAATGAATCTGGTAAATTATAGTTTATCCATCTGCCTTAAGAAATTATCAACTCTTTCTTATAACATCAGCTGCTCTTTATCATCCACAAGGATATGTAATTTCCTGATTTTTAATAGTGAAACAGTCCTTAACTAGGTCGTATATTTCTTGGGTGTGAGAATAAAAAAAGTAAGTGCATTAGTTTTCTATTGCTGCCATAACAAATCATCAACAGTTTAGCAGCTTAGAGCAACAAATTTATTATGTCACAGTGTGTAGGTCAGAAGTTCACGTGGGCTCAGTACAGCAAGGCCATGTTTCTTACTGGAGTCCATGGGAGAGAGTCATTCAGGTTGCTGGTAACTCGAGAACTGAGGAACGCATTTTTCCTCTCTGATTATTGGCCAGGGCTCATTTTCAGCTTCCTAAGGCCACCTGCATTTTCTAATAACTGGTCACCTTCAGTGCTGTCAGTGGTGAGCTGAATCCTTCTCAAGCTTCAAATATTCCTCACTTCTCTATCACCTTCTCCTTTGTCTCCATCTTCCTCTGAATCTCTCTAAGTCTACTGCCTCCATTCTCATCTTTAAAGGCTCACTGGACCTACTGGATTACCCCCACCATGTTCGTACGTAAAATCAGCTAGTTAGCAACCTTGATTCTATCTGCAAAGTACTAAACAGCAGTACCTAGATTTGTGTTTGATTCAGTAACCAGGGGATGGGAATGTTGGAGTATCATCTTCAGAATTCAGCCAATCACAGTAACCTAAATACATACATACATACATACATACATACATACATACATATGTCATATCTGTGTTACTAAATCAGTTATATTTTTCATCACAACTAAGTTACAACATTTAATCTTTGAGCTGTACTATCAGATATTTTAATATATGCATATCTAAATAACCTGGAAACATTTGAATTACTAAGTGGTTAATCAATATTCTTTAATTGAAAAAGTTTCATTTGTAGTTGTAATTGCACTTGTATCTCCTATTAGTCTTCAGTTACATGGATTTGTTTTTCTCGGGGTTTTTGTGTGTGTTTTTTTTTCCATTGATCTTTAAATCAACAGCAGAGGCTTCTCAAATTAAGTATTTTGTTAGAGGACCTTAACTATCTAAATTAAAATGAAATTACAAAATTACCTGAGCTATTCATTTAATAGTGCCATCCCCTGTCTCTCATCATAGATAGGTAATTGACTTTACATATATTTAATATAATCAAAATAGCTACTTAAATTTTCTTAGTGTCTGAGAGCACTCAACTGCTCGTGCTGATTTGGATGCACTGAACTAACTCACCCTTGGAGGGTACACGTTGTCATTTCCCAGTAATATACAAAAGTGCTAAGAAAACACACCTGGTAGGACTAAGTGCTTTTGCTTAAAATATGTACCTATTCTGTTTCCCACCCCTAGCATGGATTGAAATACTAGTCCTTGGTGTGAATTCCTTTTTTTTTTTTCCCTTAATGTAAGGCAGAAATTCCAGGTAAATTACAGCTCACCCCCCACATTCACCCTCTGCCTTGGAAAAGGCTGGGCAAGACTGACAGCCTTTAATCACCATATTTTAACTCTAGCCTGGTTCTGTTTTTAAAAAGAATGATTAGAAGGCAAAATGTAATTCCCTTCCTCTAAGACTATTATTAGTTACACTAGTATACTCTAATGTGGTATCATTTTAAAAATTGCATTCCCCCATGTTCAATCACTAATGAATCCTAGCAAAACTGAGCTAAATTCATCAGCCTTGTTAATCCACCAAAATCCTCTAAGATAGGCAGGGACACAGTTCTGAACACTTTACTTACATTTTAATGAAAATATATTCTCAAGCCGTAGATCTCATTTGTAAAGTTTAAAATGAATGCCTCCTTTTAAATCAAGACAACTGGGAAGGATGTGACTCTTTGACACAAGCACTTTGTAAGCCGGAAACTTTGCCCTTGCCTCAAATTACTTTTTCAGCTTCATCTCTTGCTTCGATCATCTATCCAACAACTATACCTGGGGCACACACACAGCTCCGCGCTAGGCAGTGGAGGCCAGGAGAAGTAAAGCACAGCCGCTGTTTGCAGAGTGCACAATGTGATGGAGGAGCTGGGAGGAGTTGGGGCAGGGCTGTGAGGACTGACACATGCGTGTGCGGACCCCTCCCCAGAGCATAGCGGAGACGCGCGGAAGCGTCCCAGCCCCTTCAGTCAACTTCTCTTCCTTAAACACACTTTTCCCGCTCCTGTGACCTTAATCAGGGAGCATCCTAATTCTATGATGTGTTTTTCATGATTGTATAACTGCAGCAAAATGTTCACTTTTTGAATGTCATTTAAAAGACTGAATTGCCCCCCTGATTTCCCTCCCACCCCAGCGCATGTAGCAGCGCTTTGGGCTGAAGGTCCAGGTCTTCTGTGTCTATAGTATATGATTTGTAACTCCAAATACCATGTACATTTGTAACTCAATTCATTGGTGTTTATGATAATTAAATATGATTATGGAGGTGAAAGAACACACCGTGTAAATTTCACTGGATTATTTAAATGTATTATACCTGTTTTCTTTAGGTATTTTAGTTAGCTCTTTGCAGATCTCTCTTTCCACTCGACTGAAGTAATTGGAGGACAGGAACTGTGCCAGGCCATCGTTCCTTTATCACCTAACACCTGTAGGACTTGGATTTTACGTTTCCCTTCCATCTCTTCATTACCTATAATACATTGTTGCTACAGAAATTGATTACACACATTGCTGTTTTCTTGTTAAAAAAACAAACACTTGTTTCACCTATTTTAGCTACAGCAATTTTCTCTATCTTTACCCTGATATCTCCTAGAAAAAATTGGTCTAAATTTTATTGATTCTTCTGATAGTTCCCTAAATATATTTTCATGCCCCAAATTCCCCAAGCCTCCTTTTTCATATCTTATACCAATGATCTGCTTAAGGAGAGCAGCTAATTCTCTACCCTAATTATCCTTCAAAATAATATTTGACCCAGCAAAATGCTTCTTGAAAATGTGTTCTTTTCATCTTCCCTGAAACTATAAAGTCTTTATAGTCCTCAAATATAATTAGCTCAACAAATAACTTGAATTACAGAATTGTACATCTGAAACCCATGCAACTTTACTCACAATTGTGACCCGAATAAACTTGAATTAAAAAAACAATAACTTGAGTACTTACTATGCCAGTTACATTTTGCCACTTTTCCATGGTTTTCTGTCTTCTTATACCTGCCACATACCTTGGGTCATTTCTTGGCCATTTTTTCATGCTTTTTGTTATTTTCTTCTTTGACAAACCAAGTAGATCTCATGCACACAATATATGTATAACACAAATTATTTCAAATGTATTCTGCATGTGAACAGATACAATGGGAGGGAGGACTCTTCCTTAGAGTGGAATGCTAACTAGCAAACATAGAAGGGATAATATAACTAGAAAATGGAATGGATGTTAAAACCACTGGATAAAATCTTGAAGAGGATCAGGATAGTTATACTATCTCATGACATATTGCTTATACATTACAAAAAAAGAGAAAGAAAACGCTAACTTCACAGTGGAGAAATTTGGCAGACAAGCAATAATCAACATTAACATCAACGACAGTGGAACACTGGCACCGGGTGTCTCCTAATGCATCTCAGTAAAAATGCCCATTATGTGGTATTTTTGATGAAAATGCAGAATCTGAATTTAATCCGGTAAAAAAATTGATAATATCAAACAGGAAAATCTGCAAAACTACTGTCATATGTTTTTCAAAATCATCAATCCATAACAGGACTAGGGTAAGGGAAACTAAACATACACAAGACAACAAAATGCAATGTATTTTTCTGGATCAAGAATATGAAAATTGCTGCGGAGTTTATTATTGAGAAAAATAACAGTGCATCAGTATTAAATGTCCAGGATCCTTCTTTGTGCTGTGATTACAGTAATGAATGTCCTTCTGAAGAGATATACACTGATGAGGTAAGGAGTAATGATGTCTACAATTTGCTTTCACATTTTCTAGGAATATTGTCCATGTGCATGCACATTCACCTAAAGAAAGAAGCAAATGTTTCAAAATAGCAAACATTGTAAATCAGAGTGAAAGCAATGTACATATATAGGTGTTTGCTATGCAATTCTTAAAACTTTTATTCAACTTTAAACTTAAAAAAATATGGGGTGGATACCAGGAAAAGAGTAGTAAAGAAAGTAGATAATGATTCTGCCCTAATAGAGTTTACATGCTAAGATAAAAAAATAGATATGAAATATATAAAAACATAATTACAGGTTATGGTAAATTCTATGAAGAAAATAAATTATGACAATGTGTGAGAAGCCCTCCTAGAAAGTGTGGTCAGGAATTCTTTCTTCAGAGATTGCACATTAATTGATAGGGAGTGAGTGTAACCCAGACATGTGAAGAATTTGTGGAAAAGCATCCACAAAAATCACAGGTGCTTTACCTCTTCAACCTCTTCCCCTGCCCTCTTTTTACTGCCATTATAGTTTTAACTTCTCTAGACAGTCATGTAATTAGAATAATACAGTGTGTAGCTTTTTCTGAGTGGCTTCATTTACTGATAAATATAAATTTGTGGTTCATTCAGACTTTTTTATGGCTTGATAGTTTGTTTTTCATTAGTGCTCAATAACATTCCATCATATGGATGTATCACAGATTGTTCATCCCTTCACCTATTGAAGGGGACCTTGGTTGCTTCCAGTTTTTTTACAATTATGAATAAAGCTTCTGTAAACATTCACATGCATATGGACATAAGTTTTCAAATTAATTAAGTAAATACCTACGAGCACAATTATTGAACCGTATGTTAGGAATATGTTTAACTCGAAGAATCTGCCAAACCGCTTTCTAAACTGGCTGTACCATTTGCAATGAATGAGTTTGGTAGCTTTTCAAAACCAACACTAAATATTTTAAGGTTCTTTAATTTTCATTGTAGCCATTCTGATGTGTAGTGGTATCTCACTGTTCTTTCAGTTTTATGTAAACTCAGCTGTACCATTCATTAATGTATTTTTTATGACAGTTTTCATGCGACAGTGGTAGAGGTTAGCAGTGACAGAGTTTCATGTGATCCACATAGATTAAAATATTAACTATCTGGCCCTTTGTGTTAAACTGTTAAAAAAGATAATGTATTTAAAAATTAATTATATATATTTCTAAAATTATTATTTGAATTACTAATTATATATTATAATAATTTTAGATAAAATTAATTAAAATTGTACAATTAAACTTTTATTTTATTTTCTAAAGAAATTTATTGGGGTAACATTTGTTAATAACGTTACATATATTTCAGATGTACAACTTTATAATACAAAATTAATAGACTCCACTATGTGCTTACCACCCAAAGTCTAGTCTCCCTCCATCATCAGATATTTAACTTTTTAGATAAAATTCCAAAGTTATATTGTATTACTGACAAGTTTCATAGAGAATATAATGCAGATAAAATAAATTCTTATATTTTGTCTAGATATATTTTAGTATTTTTTTAAAATAGAAAATTAAGTGAATGTAAAACTTTGGAAGGCATGTGACATGAAGTACTTAAAAAAATAGAAAATGGTGGAACTAATGTTTTAATTGAATTGACGACATGCACCAGAAATTTTACATAATAGCTCCATTTATTTTAAAAAGAGTCCCATGATACAGTTAATATTATATTATACAAAATATGAAAATCATAATGATTTTATAATGTATAGACTAATAAATGGATAACCCAAGATTTGAACATATTCTAAATGATCACAAATTTCTTTTTGTATTTTTCAGGGCTGCTCAATTCAAAATATCACATGGGAAAAATAAAATCTATTGTCAAAGGTGTTCTTAATAATTAGTTGAGTAGTTCTAAAAATGAGGGCAAGCATATCACGAGCACTATTTCTTGTATCAAAATTTTGTGTGAGTTTGAGGAATATTACCCCTATGTAGACTATTTACAAAAACTGC
>NW_017732208.1:64157-65907 GCF_001890085.2 Hipposideros armiger
AAAAAAAATATGAGGAGCACATCTTGGCCCCCAACACCTAGAGCATGCAGGAGTAAGTCCCTTGTCCAGCACTAAGAAATGTGGGTTTTATCTTCAGGAAAAACTGTAGACAGTAAATTGAAAAATCATCATTGAATATAGCTCTATTTTTTATATCTGGTAGAAACTATGTCCATAAATGGTCATCAAGATTTAGAGTAGCACAAATATTTAATTGCTTCTACTGTCACACTTGCTATTTAAGATGCACATTAAAATTGGGTAGAATAAATTAGAAATATGGGCTGTAGCAATCTTTCTTAACAGCAGATTAGCTTAACTGAGCCTGCCACCAACATACCATCTGTTGTGCATCTCTCCTTAGATCAGGACACAATAGACTTGAGCACATGGACTGTAGGTTGTGAACAAAAAAGGATTTCGAACATGTTGGCTTTCTTTTTTGGATTTCTGTTTTGTTTCGCTTTTGATTGTTGTGATTTGTTTTGTTTTTCAACAATGTATGGTTTTATATCTCTGATGCTAATTTAAATATCATCCTGATTGAAGGATAAATGGAGCCAGATGCCTTTTAAAAGTTATGGTGTTTCCAAATTTGAGATTGGGCAACAAATGATAGAGGTAGCAAAAAATTTTAATGACATTTTTCCTGCCCCCAATTCTTCAGAGTTAAGTTTAATATGTTGAAAACTACCACTATTAGAACAAAAATTATCCTCATTGTTTTGTATCACTTTTCCTCCTGAGAGTTCATATGTCCAAGGGCACAGATGATCTCTTACATGGCCATATTGTATTGTCTTGCATGTCACCAACTAGTAGTAATGATGAAGATACTGTCTAACATTAACCTTGTGTTTACTTTGTGTCACATGTCACTCTAACTTCCTTATAACAATTAATTCTCTAAAAACTTATGCTCTTTGAGCATGATAATTGAGAGATACCCTAATTAAAAAATGTCGTCAGTCTCATGTCAAAACAGTCTAAGATCAAAGTGGAACTTTAGGCCAATTTGAATAATGAAATTTTAAACTTCTATAGCAAGACATGCATCAGCTATTAATTGATTTTTATTTGTAAAATTGTATTCTGATTTCAAATCAGGAGTGTCATTATGCTTGACTTGATATTTAAATAGTACATCTTCTTTAAGTGCCTTATTGAGCTAGTCATTTGTATCCAAATGAAGCAACTTATCTTATGGATCTATAAAAAAGAGGCTAAGATGAGACTCATCACTGCATTGTTTTAGTCTGTCCAGTCAGGAAAACTCAGCATTTTGATTACAGAATTGTTCCCTTCTCATCATTTTTTACCACTGTCAGACACAAATGACTGCTTCTAAAGTATTCTTTGCAGTGTTTCTTCTCATTTCTGATGTAAATGTAGTCGTGACACTTTCTTGTTACTAGTTTGTATGTCTGCTTACCAAAACAGCTTTCACAAATTTGGGTCTGCCTATCAGTCAGTTAGGACAAGAGAAAGACAAATTTCTGGAGACTTAGGACAGAAGGAGAGAGAAGAAAAAAATGAAAAAAAAAACCCCCAAAAAACAAAAAACCAACATGCAACATTTAATTCAAAAGATGTGGAAAGCTTTCTTGTCTGTAACATCAATTTTTGTCTGTCAGATTTACTAGTGCCTCTGCCTAAAATACCTAAAGTGTAGGAGAACAGCCAACGGGCTAGAAAAGGAAATAGTGTTAAAGCATGAGAATTTATATCACTGTATAGAGTTTAAAAAACC
>NW_017732208.1:71362-77882 GCF_001890085.2 Hipposideros armiger
AGAGTGCATAGGAGCAGTGGAGAAAAAAAGGGAAGAGACATTAGAAGGTTGGGTTATTCAATACTGTTAAGTGCCTGCAGAAGTGGAATGTGGTAACAGGATTTTAATTTTGTATAATAAAATGTTGACTCCTTAGAGTCATAATATGAATACAAAGCTATTGGAATTTAATCAATATATTATGTAATAAACGTTCTTACCAAATACCACTGGAAGCTCATCTCTCTACATTAAACATTTGGGTGTATGAATTATATCTCACTGAATTCTGAAGAAAGCATTTTTTTTTCAGATGATCTGAAATGCAAACTCTCTCAGCCTCACATTATTTTATTTGTAAATAGAAGTAAGAGTGTTTAGCACAAACACCATGATACAACAAAATAGCACTTTCCTGGCATATAATACATACTTAGTAAATGGTTCCAGTTATTAGGATATACACCTTTACAGTAAGTCTTGGGTATTTGATTGGCCTAACTGATTGGTTTAACAAGGGATAAAGGGAATCAAGCATCCCTTATGTGCCAGTCGGGATTGAACCTGATTTATACAGCAGAATCAACCTCTGCCCTGGACACTCTGACCTACTTTTGGTAGTTTTTTATTTCTTGGTCATACAGGACATATTCAACTGGATAAAGAAAGGTTCCCTTACTCTGTCTTACTCTGAAGTTTAATAATATATTTATAGTCCTCTACAAGCCCTATACTTCCTAAGCATTGATCACACACATTTATTTGGAATACAGTAATGTAGGAACTTTTCAAGATCCAAGTCGTTGATCGTCTGTCCTTTCATATTAACATTCCCCCACACACCCCGCCCCCACCCTGCCTACCCTCTATCTCACAAAACCCTGCCAGCCCCAAAACAAATGTCATTTTCTTCAAAAACTTTCTACTGGGTCCAAATATGAACTACTCACTTTTCAAATGACTCAAAACCCTATAATGATAATCGTGTATCAGAATGCCAAGAAAAGGAAAATAGAACAGTTTATTTTGGGAATGAGAGAAGCAGCGATTTAAAAGTTTATAGGCACATTTGTCTAGAATAATGGTTCTCAACAAGGGGTGATTTTGTTTCCCAGGGACAGTTGACACTATCTGAATACATATTGCTTGCCATCCTTGAAGGGGAAGAGAGTGCTACTGACATCTAGTGGGTGGAGGCCAGAGGTGCTGCTAAACATCCTACAAGTCTCATTACAGCCTCACAATGAAGAGTTATTCGGTCAGAATGTTGGTAGTCTTTTATATTCCCATACAGCTGAACGTAAAAAAAAAAAAAAAAAAAAAAACATACATCATAGTGCTGAGGTTGGGAAACCTGGGTCTGCAGCAGGATATCAAGGCCTTATTTCCCTTCTTCATTCCTAAAGGACTGAGCCGGAAAGTGTGCTGTTGGGACTGCAGTCACTCCTTGCCATCCCCATTGATCACAGAGAAGGCAAAAGAGTGTATGAGAGCCCTTTTTAACAGGAGTGTAGTCTGCACAGCAGAAAAAAGCTGGTGAACATTTTATTTTCTTTTTCTGAGGCTGTTGAAGTAGGTCAGCTTCCTTGGATGTAGACATACTATGGAATAGGGATACTCAATACCTTAGCAATTTGTGGCTGTGATTCTAAGATTTAAAAAGAAAAAATTATGTCCTTTTTTTGTGACATAATAAATCTGGATGCATTTGTTATAAAAACAACTGCTTCTGAATATCGCCATTTGTCGGGAATTTTACATATGGTTTTAATCTTTGTAACAACTCTTTCAGATAGCCACTATTATCTGCATTTTACAATGTTCCGTGCTTTTTATTTTCTTTCTTTGTCCCTCAATAAACTGNTTTTTAACATCTGTGCCATTTCTGCCTCTGATAAGTGAGAATAATTATATGTGCCACCTACAACTTGCCATGTAAATTTAATTAGATAATGCTAGAAAAATATTTAAAATATTTTCTTACATTTAATATATGCTCAATAAATACCACTTATCACTTGAAGAGATACCTGAACTCTCATGTTTATTGTGGCATTATTCACAATAGCCAAGATATGGAAACAACCCAAATGTCCATCCATGAATACATAGAAAAAGAAAATGTGGTATATACAAAAAATGGGACATTATTCAGTCTTAACATTTGTGACAACATGAATGGACCTGGAGGACATTGTGCTAAATGAGATAAATCCATCACAGAAAGACAGAAATTGCTAGGTTCCATTTATTTAAAGTACCTAAAATAGTGAAGCTTATGGAAGCAGAAAACAGGATGGTGGTCACCAGGGAGTGAGATGCAATGGGGAGTTGTTCAGTGGTTATAAAGTTATGGTTACACAAGATGAATGAATTCTACAGATTAGCTGTACAACATACATGTGCGTTTGGATAACAATATGGTATTATGAGCTTGACAATTTGTTAAAATAGTATGTTTTATTTTCTGTATTCTATTATGTTTTGGGAGGGAGTGTGTTCAATTGTTATGATTTCATACTCCAGGACCAAGTGGAGTTGTTTTGCCACTTAATAACGCTGTCATTCATGTTGGAAAGTTTATTTAATCCCTGAAAGGCTAATAAAAATGAAGATACTTGTAGCACCCATGTCAATGGACTCTTTGAGAATTAAATTATATAATTCAAAGAAAGTGCTTAGATCACATCTCATCATTTGTCAGTTATTGTGTTGCAGCTTTAACATTAAGAAAACATTTTTCCTTTTTGATTTTTCGAAGGGAAGGGATACTACCTAATCAAAATATGATTTTCTTGTGCCTGAAGGAGAAATAGGATTGATTTTTTTAAGAATGTAAAATAGAATGTTAATATTAGAGTTTTGACATCTAAATGGAATATCACATCAACTTAATAAAAGCAAAGCTTTGGCAAGAGATAATATTTCTTCAATGCCTTTAGTTTCTCTTTTATGACATAAAAAAGCAGGCATTTCTCTATCTAAAGAAAGATACAATCTACAGAATGAGAAAGAGAGTAATTCTGGATCCTTTCAGCCTGGGTTTTTGAAGGGGAGGATTTTGAAGGCAAATGTCATGGCTCTGCTTCCAATGTGAAAACCTGGAAAGAGAGTTCACTCCCATATATACATGGCTAGCCAAACCCATACTGAACACACAGGGATAAATAGTGTGCCTGTTGGCCATTGCTCAGCTCCAGGAACACCAGAAATGAACCATTGACTAGCAATGGAGGGCACTGTGGAATTCAAACACACTGTCCGCTATATCCCCATATATTATGAAAGACATACAACCTTCTCTACTACTCATACATTGGGACACCATTTTAAAGGGGATCAGTAGAGAGGGTTCAATCTAAAAGACCGAGCATTACATTTATAGACTGGAAATTGGAGGAGTGTAGAAAATACAGCCCTCTGTTCAACTAATCAGCTGGTAGGGTTTACCTGAGCAGGATGAGAACGAATTTAGAATAAGGAGAATGCATCACAGAGTATACTATGATTAATTTGCAATCCAGACACAGAAGTTATTGTTGTTTTGTTGTGTGTGTCTGTGTGTGTGTATGTGACTTTTTTTACTTTTTATTTGACTCTATGTCATCTATTTTCCCTCATGCCTTTTAAGACTTCCTGCTAAGTATCCCAGTGGTATGCATAAATATTAGTATTTCTAGCATTCTTTTATTGAACTATTAGATCCTTTTTAAATATTTTTTCTGTTAGAAATAATATTTCAGTGGATATCTTTGTACTTTATGTATTAGATTATTTTCTCAGTAGATAGACTAAAAATAATTTCTGTTTTAGAGAGCATGAGTTTTTTTTAAACCTTTGATACACATTTGCAAGTTATTTTTTTTTCAGAGTTGTTTCAATTTGCATTCTACTTATATTGTTTCAAGCAACTATTAAGTTGGATATAAAGAGTGTTGTCAGAAATATGCAATATGCAAAGCCTGTAACACAACCCTGTTGAATAAACAGCTGTGATAATTTTTCCATATTAAGGTCTCCTGAGCAATTAAAACAGCATTATGTTATGGATATTAGGAACTAGAGACATTAAAAGAGGGTAGCTAAGCACCAAAAATGTCCCATTTAATTTCGTTTGCTCTTCTATGAGTAGAATACAAATAATAGACTAAATCTGTCACTGTGTATCCCAAGCAACCCTTTTAATTATTTTGCACATAGGTCTTCCTGTGAAGAAATCTCAGTATTTGATTCTAAATCATGTGTTTTTAAGGCAAAATTCTGAATTCAAAGAAAAACATAAAAAATGCATGATGAATATAAAATTCTCACTATTTAAAAAAAACAAAAAAACACTAAGGGCCGGCCGAGTGGCCTAGTTGGTTAAGAGCTCACTCAAGAGTTTGAGCTCTGAGCAACAGCAGTTTGAGTCCCGGCCCAAGCTGAGCAGCCGCTGAGCTGCCAACAGGTAGCAGGATGGCTCAGGTTAAAAACAAAACAAAACAAAACAAAACAAAAAAAACACAACTATACCTAGATTTCACACCCTCCAAAATCCTGTCTCATTGTTTTTCCTGGTCTCATTTCTTAGAACTATACTTAACTATACTTCAGCCTATGATCTCTGGTGCTCATTCTCATTCATTTCTTACACTGATTCCCCTGGCTCAGCCTAGACTTGAAGGACCCCTCAAGTCTCATGTTTTCCATGAAATATTCAGTTAATCTGTTCAAATCAAAGTTTATCTTAATATAATCTTACCAGTCAAACAAAAATTTTAAATTATTGTCTTTAAATCTTAACAGGAATGCAAAACTATCAAATCTTAACAGGAATGCAAAATTATAAAAATTATTTTTCCTGCCTACCTACCTACCTATCCACTACCTATCTATCCATCCATCCACACATGATTTTGAAATATTTTAAAATGATTGTAAAACAGTATCAATTTGCTGTTAAAAATATTTTATTTGTGATATGGAACATTTTCATTGCTACTTCAGGAGTGGAAGTTTTTACATAGCAAGGCCTTAATTTGTGGGAGGATGGTTGAACCTATTTTTAAATTGTCTTATACATAAAATTAGATTTTTTTTCTGAGATGAATATGCATCTTATAAAAGCTCAATGGCTTTTTAAGGTCATTATTAATGGATGATAGTATTTAATTCAGGCTACTTGTTTTCATTATAGAGTTCAATAACTGTTGTCTTGACAAGGTACAAAGAGAGGTGTTTTGCCTAGGGCATTATGTTTTCTAACAGAAAAGAAATATACCAAAAAATATAGATGATTTGTTCCTGAATCAGTGATGAACAGCAGGAGTGGGATAGTGGCTTTTAGTTTTGGCAAAAAATAAATTTGATTTACTGAATCTGAAGCTGGCTTGACTTGGTACGTTTGAAATATTCACTGATTTTCCAAATTGCAATAACTGTAGGGCACATTGTTATAATTGTTTGCATTGGTATGGTGAAGTAAAATTAAACATAAAGCAAGGAAAAAACTACACATAAAAGCTAGGGTAGCTTAAAATATTCCTGTAAATGGGCATAATCTAACATAGTGAAGACATTTTCCCTCATTATTTAACGTGATATAATGGATTCCTTTTGCTATTGGACTTTTGGTGCCACCTTCCTGTTGTAGGCAAGGCTATCCAGTGTCAAGGAACAGAACTCCTCACAAACACATTCTGTGACCCAACCATGGTGAAGGGAGGTTACTATAAAGATCAAAGATAATCTCAGAGTACTCAAATCTTGAATCAGAGTATTCAAGATTTTGAATGGATTAGTTACTCCTAAAGAGGGAGAATAGTGAGTACAAACTGGCTATTTAAGATGGTGTATTCAGGGTGTGGTTCCTACAAGATGATCAAACTTTTATGCTATAAAACCCTCAGTCCTCCATGGCATCTTCCCTATAATGTTCTGCCAAAAGAGTGTCTCTCTTTTTATATTCTGTGACTGACTTGCCAAATCTCAAAAAGGATAAGGACAGAGATAGGCAGAAAATATTCTGCTATATGTGACAAATTCAAATCCTTATCAATAAACGTTCCTTAAACACATCTATGTGCAAGACATTGTTGCAGTAGTTATCAATAGTCAAAAGATGTGTGAGATATTGTTCCTGTCTCTAAGGAATTGACACAGTTATAAATGATATTGACATATAATTTTAAATTAGCTAAGATATTTAAAGGAGAAGGAAGGGAACTAACAAATATGGAGACAGGAAGCCTTTTTATATAAAATTACATTAGAAATAGTTTTTAAAGTCAAGAGGGGGTTGAATGCTCTGGAGATAGATATTAGTGTAATAGTTAAGGGGATACAAAGTAAGCAACAGTGTGGAGGAAAGAAAGCTACAGATCATACACAAGTAATTCTCTATGGCTGAATGGAAGGTTTGACTATAGGTTTATGTAATGACGTATAACTGTAAGATGTGGAGATAGTGAGAAGTAGGGCATTTTTACTAATTGAATCTGATCATTTCTCCTCTGTTTTTATAATTCTTATATTTGAAAATTCAGGTCTATCGTAAGGCTAA
>NW_017732208.1:80362-88074 GCF_001890085.2 Hipposideros armiger
TAAGCAGTCTGAGGCCAGAAGCTCTGGTCAGAATCATTCTGTAATAGAGAAGATGCTTGCTGTATACGTTTTTATCAGTATTGATTACATAGATCATATAATCTCCTGCTTAGAGAACATTTGAGAAAAGATGCACAGAACATGCAGTGAGGCAGCCACACCTGAGGGTGACTGGCTGCTCAGAAAGGTCTCCCCTCACTAAGCTTAACTTCACCCTTTAACCTCAGTCCAGAGTTCATATCAGGCTAAGGAAGTGTGACTGTAAACATCAAGGGGCTCTATTTCTCTGAGATAATCACAGATAAACTAAGCTTGATATAATTAACCAGAATAACAATAAAATTAGTTTACAGTGAGAAGCAAAATAGAAAAGGGAATCCAACCATAATCTCTTCTTGTAGGTGCTGAGTAGAAAATGTTGAACTTCTTATCTGAAGGTTTCTTGGTGAGCAAAAATTAAATTAGGAGTGTTAATAATAGGAATTCAATATTTAATGTTATATTAAATTAACCTCAGAGATTGATCATCATCATAGGTTATGATTAAATCTCATGATAGGATCTATTCTGTGTGTAAGGTCATTTGTAAGGGAATTCCATTTTGATACCTTTGTATTAAAGTTAAATTTTAGCACTGATGCCACTCTCATTCAACATATTTTCAAGTTGAGATGACACACAAAGGTACAGCCCACTATTTAGGACAGCTGTGAAGGGCCATCAGAGCTGAGGTCTTCTGATTGGTGGAGGTCTTTATTGCTACAGCGTCAGGGTTCAAATGTCCTTCCTGTCTTTCTTCACTCCATTACACATGTTCCTCAAAGCGCTCCCCAGTATACTTTCCCCTCATGTAACTTGAAGTCAGAGTCTGTTCCTTGGGAATCTGATTTTAAAACAGGGTGAAATTTTTACTTTTGTTTAATACCCCATGTGGAATGTTTTAAAAAAGGATTAAAATGTGTGTGGAGCAAGTTTTCAGAGACTTAAAACATATGCTGTCCTTTGTTTTGGTGGAGAAAACTGGAAATGTGCCAGACCACTGGTCCTTCAAAACTTCACCAATGTGACAGGCCCTTGAATCTTCTCACACGTTCTAAAGTGTGTCTTCATTACGAGCCCCCTAACATACCCACGCCTTCTTGCTCCTCTATCCTGATTAACACAGTATTATCAGAAATGTAAAATGGTGGGAATTTCTGTAGAATGTTTAGGAGGTCCAGATCCCTTGGAACTATATTATGACTGACAGAGGAAAAGGGATTTAACGCAGCTCTGGGACTAATCTGTGAATATGTAGTACTTTGGCCTTCCTTTACAAGAGCTGGAAAAGAACGCCTTTACCCAGACATTGCTACACATACAGGCTTGTACGTTCCTGAGGCCTGGTTAACTGCTCTAATAAAGATACGTTTAGCACAGCAGCTTCCCTTGGGGCTACTATATGCTCTGGCATAGATTGCAGTCATACACTATAATCTCTCAGAATCCATCTGATTTTTATCAGTGCCTGATAGATCCTTTTGCAAATGGTAAATTAAGTGAGAAGTAATGAGGTTTGCTATCCCTGAATGTTTTAGATATTTAAATGTGTCATTACTTTCTGCCTTAGGATGAGATTTTTTTGAAAAATGTATTTACATGTGGGAGTTCCGTCAATGAATGGGTGTATCCTTTCCAATGATATATTCTGGTGAAATCCCCATCCAGTGGGTCCATGGACTCAGTAGAAACATAGATACTTATGACAAGTCTGGATTCAATTTATCACTCATTTTAATATGCTTCTATTCTAAGGAAGGTGCCATAATGAACTTTTGAGTCCACAGCTATCAATGTCAACTTGTTTTCTATTTCCTAACAGTTTTTGAAATACCTGTATTCCCATTTCTCTAGAGCAGGGGTCGGCAAAATGCTGCTCACGAGCCACTGGAGGCTCTTTAGGTATGTTCTGTCTCAAAAGTTTGCCGACCCCTGGAAGAGCCAATCCTGTCTCTAAAAACAAGTTAAAAATTATTCAAGAGCCATAAATATATTTTTACATATCACCATTATGTGAATAATATCCCTTAAATTTTTTATAAATGAAACTGTGATAGTTTTGTTTTCATTTTCAATTTTACTTGAGAGCCACATGTACGTACCCAAAGAGCCACGTGTGACTCGCGAGCCACAGATTGCTGACCCCTGGCAGCTCTTCCGTCTCAAATGTTTGCCGACCCCTGCTCTAGAGTATCTTTATCCAAGTGAATGGCCATAGGTCTCTTTATGGGAGGCTGGATGAATCATAATTACATGCGCTTGCTGTGGTTGTAGTTTCTTTCCTCTTGGAAACTTGGCCTTTTATGAATCAGTGCCACACCGGGTCTGAAACCGGCTCAAGCCCAGAGCCTGAGAATGGATTCTTCTTTTTATTGTACCAGCTGCCCTCCACCTCCACATCATCCATGTTTTATTATTTTGATTATATAGATTGAGAATAGCATTGTTCACTGTTTCTATGGCATTTTGATTTTAGTAACCATCTTCATATCTCCCCACATGTCTGTCTCTACTGGCTGCTACCCTGACATTGCTATTCTTATTGATTATGCATAACCACTTGCCCTCAACTATGTTGGGATCTTATCACCCGCTCTTACTATCAGGGAGTCAGTGTCTATAAGCAGTATTATCTCTTTTAAACTATGGCACACAGAAGACCTTCACTATTAAGCTTCTCAAAATTGCAGGTACCCCTCTCAACATGATATTCTTTATCGCTTTCATAAATAGTGTCTTCCAGTCCCTCTTAGAGAACATAGTTTATTAGTGGCCCTTCTGATCTTCATAAATCCACCATAGCTTGTCATTTCTCTGACTCATTTTGTTTCTACCGCCATCATTTTCCATGGTAGTTCTTGAATTTTTACTTCATGTTGGAAAGGCCATTGCTTTTTCCAAGTGTCTAACAGTCAAATTAGCCATGTGTTAGTGAAATCTCCTAGGGGAATGCAGGGTGTTATCTCCTGTAGTAAGAGAGAGTAATTCCATATCAATGAACTCTATCTTATCCAAGTTTGTATTCCATCCCCCATATCCCACCTCTCAAGATCTTGTCCCATATACACTCTCCCAGCTCCTACCAGTATATATTAGCTGTATTCTATAGGTCCTTCCATTTATAGTTCCTTCCCTTGCTTAATAGGCCCAACACTTCCCTGGCTCTGTTACACTGTGATTTGACTTTAGTTATTTTTCTGTTGTCCAGCAATGAAGGTGTCTATTAATCCAGAGAGAAGCGCCACCTGTCTTGCAAGACAAAAAGAAGCCTATGCATTATTCTTAAGCAAAAAGGAGTGCTCTTCTTATTAGCAACAAATGGGTTGTTTCTGCTGCCCAGAAGGCTTAGAAAATCTGAGTTTTCACGTTATTGAGCATATCAATCCTTATGTCCCTATCCCAGTTTTTAAACTCACTTTTCAACCACGTCCCTAATCTTGACAAAACCAACACTTAAAAGTTTAGAATTTAACATTGTATGGAGCCTAATAAAGTGTAGTTCCTGTTTCCCTTACTTCCAGCTGCAGGGCTGAACATCTTTTTATATACTGCCACTGATGTCATTGAGAATTTCATAATTTGCCTTATTCTCAAGTGACTACCCCCAATCCTCAATGTCTTTGCCTATCGCATTGATGGCTCTAAGTGAGTCATGTGATTTTACACAATTTAAATTTACTTCTCCCCTAAACTATCAAATGCCTGAGATATTGTACCCACCAGTATGTTGCCTTCCACCAATGCCCCTACTAGTTCACTACTTGTGAAAGTTTTTGCAGCCATACTGATAGAACATGTAGGGGCTCCTCATATTCGACTTGTTACTAATGTTGGAATTCTCATTGCCACCTGACCAGTTGTAATTCAGTACTAAAATTCCATTTTTAAGTCTACCTCCTCAAACCACGTCTCAATATTTTAGGTCCGATTACCCAAGGGAAAAAAACAACAACAACCTTAAAATTGGGTATGTTTGCAGGGAAATTGGGGACTGCTCTCAGAAACAACACCGATGAGGTAGTGAGGGAAGGAAGACTGGACTGAGGGAGAAGTTGAAACATAATGCAGTTGAAACGGAGGTTGAGATAGCACTTCATAATTGACCAAAATTGAAGGGAGTTGTCCAGGTCTTTGTATCCCTGAAACACCAGTCACACTGGGAGGAGGTATTAACTTAGAGGATGCAGTCACTTTGGTGGAAAGCCTCCATGGGTGGAAGGAAAAGTATGTGATGACATGCTCACAACAACAACAACAACAAAAATTACATCACAGGAGAAACAGCAACAGTGATAATGAAAGTAAAGAGATACTAGAAGCATAAGTGATGGTGTCCCCAAACTATGAATGTAAAGCAATCTGAACACACCTATACATTGTGCAGGTTTAAAATTATTAAATGAATAAGATACTATTAAAAAGGATCAAATTTTAAAAAGAAATAAGCTAGATGTGAAAAAATATATAGTTATTGGAATTAAAAATTCAGTTGGAAGAATAAACAGCTGAATAGCAAGTTGGTGACCTAGAAATACACTTGAAATTATTTTCAGTTCAGTATAAAAAGAAAGAAATCGGGATGTCTTCAGTAAAATAAAATAACATCTTCTCTTAGATATTTACTGAAAGGGTAGACCCCCAAACGCAAAGAGAAAATATTAAAAACCATCAGAGGCAAAAGTTATACAACAGTAATGACAATTAGACTGATAACTGATCTATCATTATCAACAGTAGAGCCTGTACAAAATGGTCCTGGTCATGATATTGCTGAGGTGATCATAAACTGAAAATTAAAAACTCAGCTAAATATTATGAAAGTATGATAGAAAAATTAAAAGTAATTTCAAAAATAAAGAGAAAAGCATTTATTACTTATAAAGCATTGCAGAACATGAATCTCAGAAAAAGAAAACTGAAGTCAGAGTATGAATAGCAGTGCTGAACAAAAAAGAATGCTAAACATCTGGTTACACATAAACATTGATTATATAATAATAACCAATTTGAGGACTTTTTAAAAGTGGAACTTAGTGAAAAACATCATAAGGGTAGAGAATTCTAAGGAATCTGTTTTTTAGAAAGAATGATAAAATATTAATTTTGTTAATTCATGGTGAAACAAATATACATGTTTAAAAATTTAATAATGATCACTTAGAAAATACAAAGAGAATGTAAATCTCCAAACTAGTAGAGAAGCCAAAAGACACACACACACACACACACACACACACACACACACACACACACACACACACACACACACTGATTACCATGGAAGAAAGAGATGTAAAATTGAGGCAAAGAAAAAGTGTGTTAAAAAGAAATTTCAAAGCCGTATAGTCAAGATTATTTCAAACTTATAAGGAATGCAACAATAGCAGTGAAAAAAAAACCAAATCTTGCTTTTCAAAACAAAAATTTCAGGTTGTATTTTTTTTAATAAGTAAAACAAAATTATTCAGAAATATATCTAAAATATGACACAGAAAGACTGAAGTTTAAGGATTCAAAAAAAGTATTCCAGGGTAATTGAAAAAGATAGCAATTGTAGGGATATCTAGCTATTAGGATAAAAACATTGTTAGGGAGAAAGTGTCATTACATGTAATTATGTCATTACATAATTATAAATTAAGCAATTTTTAGATAGACACGACACTGAACTTCATGTTCCTAGCTTATGTCTATGTGTGTATATAAAGTTTGATTAAGTTGAGCATATGATGTGTATTCTAACATGCACACTGAGTGTGGGAAGATAAAAACCAAAAGCTCAACTCTTTATTAAATATCACCATATGAGATCAGCAATAGGGAGTATTATGTGGGGAGGGAATAGGGCAGATTGGGGAATGCCAGTCAAAATTCAGATTGTTCCTAAAATCCTTCACTAATGACACCTTCAGAAGTTATGGGGACATGTAGATTTCATTAGCCACAGGCCAGGACACAGGGTAAGCAGCAAGACTGGGATTGCCCTCTAATGCTATTGTTTCGAGTAGACAATAGAATTGTCTTGTTTAGCAAAAGGATTGAGAACGAAACATTGGGAGTTTAATATGCTGCAAAGATTACAATAGTTTAATACTTCAATATCTTCCTATTAGCAATATTTATTTTTATCAGAATTGAAATCAGGAGAAAAATTTGATTTTTTCAATATTTATCCAATTTATAATTTTTATATTGAGTTGTTCAAAAAATAAAATGTTTTTCTTTAATGAATCTACTGAATGTGAATATTATGAAACGTTTGACATTTATATTTTCTTCTAGCATTATGTATTTTTTTTCCTTTTTGTCTTTACAGTGAAATAGCAGAATGCTATTATTTTATCTGCATGATATTTAGTCTTTATCAGACATCTGTATGTGAGGTTTTGTGTGTTTTGTGTATTTGTGTATTTGTAACCTCATTGCAGCTTGTTAATTTGCAACAGGGGATGTAAATGTTAGAATTCATAGCAATCTGAAAATTTTATTTGCCCTTGATAGAGGTTGAGTAATCTAGAATCCATATATATAATCTGAACTTCATATAATTCTTTATTAATGATTTCAAATAAGTGATTTAAATTTTGTTTAAAAACATTTAAAATTGTGAATGAAGTTTATCAATTACTATAGCTCATTAAGATCATTTAAAATGTGGTGCATGCTAAATAAATACACTTATTACATGTTAAATGTTTTAATTTTCTAAGTGGTTCTAACTCCATTTTTATTTATTTAATCATACATGCACAAAGTATTGTTTTGTTATTTTTTGTCATAAGCATAAATCATCTCATTTATAAGTAAACAGAGCAGGCTTAGCTATATATCTAACTATAGTAGCCAGCCTTGCAGATGGCCCCAGGATCCCTCCCTCCTGGTATCCACACTGCAGTGTTGTGTCCTCCCACATTCCACTATGGCTGATTTGGGTGATTAGCAGTATATGCTTTAAAGTATTGCATATATAGTGTATAGTTTCATGATAGTATACTACTTTTGAACTTAGTTATAAAATATATTTTGGTCTCCATCTTTGGATCCCACCCTTCCCATCCCCTTTCCTCCATGCCTGTCCCACCTTCTAAGGAAAGCAAGCTGCCTTGTAAGAAGCCTTACAGAGAAGGTGATGGGAGGAGAAACGGAACTCTCTAGTGCATAGCCACATAGGAATGTGTTGCCTTGCAAACAGACATGTGAGTGAACTTACAAAGAGGTTTACCCCTCCAGACCCGCCTTTGGATGACTGCAACAGTGGAACAGAGCTTAACTGAAATCTCATGAGAGACCCTGAGGCAGACATCCACTAACCCTATTCCACATTCCCCATCCTCAGAAACTGTAAGACATTATATATATATATATATATATATATATATATGGTATTAAGGTGCTAAATCATGAAGTAACTTGTTATGCAGTAATAGATAACAAATATATCCATCAAGCACCATTTTTTAAATTTATTTTTAATTTATTTTTTCATTATTTCAAGTGTACAAACAATGTAATAGTTATACATTTCACCCCTCACAAAATGATAATCCCCTCCTTCTGACATCTATTGTCCCTCTGACATCATATATTGGGTCTTCGGGAAAGTCATGACACATTTTTGCATTGAAAAACATAGAAAAATACCTCATGACTTTCCCGATGACCCAATACAATTA
>NW_017732208.1:89249-90344 GCF_001890085.2 Hipposideros armiger
GAAATATGGAAGAAGTATCAAGCTCCTGCTCTAGCAAGTCTCAGAGTCAAATTTAAAACAAAGGATGAATGGCTTCTCTTCTCCCCATCAAGCTGAGAGCTTCCAGCCCAGGGAGAAGTTCCCCGCTTCCCACAGTAGCTGATAGGGCTTTGCTGTGCATTAACTCCAGATCCCTAAGGGACATTTTCACGAACCGATACCATAGGAGGTAACTCTTTAGTTATCTGCTTTTCCACCTGTATGGAGGAGTAAATCTCTATCGAAGCCAAGAACTCAGGATGAGGAATTTAGCCTCCAGTTGTAGCACTGCATCCAAATTCTAGGTGTAGCTGTGGAGATAATTAATTGAGCAAGGAAAGTATCAATGTCCCATTTGCATTCATGAGTCTTGTCCTCTACTTAAACAAACAGAATTAATGTTCAGAGGATCATTTTAAGTAATTTTCTTAGGGAAGAGCAATAATTAAATTAGAAAATATAAACTAAGCCATGGTGTCATTGTCAGAATCAAGTTTTCTAAGGGAAGAAATATAAGAAGCCAGTTAAAAGGTTCGTATTTTGACTCAATAAAACTAAAGAGAAAAGAAGGGTATAGAGCTCTGTTAGAAATGTTGGGAAAACAAAGCACAAAATATCATCTTGGGGCAAAAGCCATGAAGAGAGTAATATTATTTAGCAGACAAACAAACATAGAACTACACAACTATAAACTATGCAAAATTAAGAAATGAGAGCAGAATGTTTTAAAATATACTTTATTGATTTGAGCTAAGGAATTTATTATGTATTACTCTTGAGGGTTCGCTGTGTATTTTAGAATGCAGAATGATCAAGCCAGGTAATTGGGGAACTAGCCAGGAATAAAAATCGGCTGCATATATTAAACACTGCATCTCTGTATCTTTACGAAGCTCTCCAAAAAAACCTCGTCAATCTTGCAGTACATGGAATCTTGAACAGTGATTGTGTTCGACTGCCTTGCATGGTATTCTTGGCAATAAATAGCTATGGGTTATTGGGCAGCTTGTCAACCACATATCATATATTTGTTCTTCTTCTGGAAAGAAAAGCTCATTTCCCAATGGAGAAGTGAAA
>NW_017732208.1:90464-91607 GCF_001890085.2 Hipposideros armiger
GTCTTTCTGGAATGAAATAGAACACCCTGGGACAAGATGTGAGTTTCTTATTTGCCCTCTGAGATGTCAGTTTCTTTTATTGAATTAGCTAAGTCTTTCTTCTTTTTAATTGTATAGTGCTTCTTATTTCTAATCGTATACACTCTAAATTAAACTGGAAAATTTACTTTCTTCCTGTAGAGTGAGATTAAATTACTGTGAAATGCAACAAGGGAGTGTAGGTGGCTGGCACTATGCCAGGATTCGAGAAAAAGGAACGTGGATGTGAACTCTGTGTTTTCCATTTTGGCTTTTGCTCTCTTGCTGACAGCACCAGAGAGGTGAGGTGAGCAAAAAGTAGCTGTTGAAAGAAGAAGCCAAGCGCCTGAGAATGGCCATGGATAAGCAGCCTGAGCTTTTAACTAAACAGGTTAGAAAAGCAAAGTCATTCACAGCAAGCTATTAAATCACATGGACACCATTTGAACTATAAAAAGGCTGAAGGTTCAGGAAAGCCTAGTTGAAAATAATATTGAAGATGCTTGAAGAAATGTAGCGAGAGCACAATTACACCTTTTAAAATATAGGTATCTTTTATACGTGAAACTGTTATTGACATTCTTTTATAATTCTAGCATGGTTATAGGATCAGTATGTTAAACAGTATATCTTGCTCTTAAGCAAACTCAGTAATTAAAAATGTAATGACTCAGTAAGGGATAGATGGCTCTGTGTACCACCTTCTATTGATTTTCAGGTTATCCTCATACGTTCCTCACTAAAAATCTTAGTGACTTCAATATACCTAGATAAAACCTCTAGAACTCTAGTTATTGAACTCTCCTCTATCTTCACCTTTATGCTACTTCTGTCACTCACTATCATATTCTTGTCAATCAAAAATTCAACCCTCCATTATCACTATTCTAAGGAGTCCCATGTGCTTCCTTTAACAGGATGTCATTAACATGCTTCCATCAGCTTTTTGCTGTCACTCAGCTCACTGATATACTTTCTTTTGCCCTTAATCAGTTTAAACCCCTTACCAATCACTGTAAAACAATCTTACTTACACCTGAAGCTCCCTGCCTTTCTAATTTTCATCACACTCACTTGACAAAACCACAATCCTGTTTAATCTAACTCACTACCTTCCTCATCTTT
>NW_017732208.1:94170-97448 GCF_001890085.2 Hipposideros armiger
AAAAAAAAAGCCTGAAACTGAAAGAATGAAACATCTGCTCAGCACAGAGATAGTAAAAATCTGCAATTAATCAGTCTGTGATAACAGACATTGATAAAGTTATCTGAAAACTTAACAAGAAATGAAACGTCCATCATTGTAGTATCAAAATGAGAGACCACTAAAGCCCTACTGTGTCATGGTCAGTGTGATACTCAACTGTTAACCTTTATCAGCTCATGACAGTAACCAGTCCTGAGCTCAAAATGACTTCTCTTACTTCCACCTTAGAAACTGCAATCAATTCAGAGCTGATCCTATCCTAGAGCCTCCTTAGAATCAATCATGGAAGGCTCAGATATCCCAAATGCTTGCTAATCTCTCACACCCTTACATGAACACCTCATGGACCTATGGCAGGCAGTCTACCTTGATGCAACAAGTCAAGCAAACCTGTGTTGCTAGGCTTCAGGTTTGTCTTTGGTGGTCTTCACCAGGTAGGTTTGAGGAGTCAGTTTTATTACCTGATGAATATTTACAGCCATCTCATAAACATAATAGTTTTTGGTTGGTTTGTTTTGTTTTCGAGTTTCCTTCATCTCCTGAGATTTCATGTATTTTGGATTCACTTTGGTTTTCTGAACCATGTCTTAAACTTTAGTTTGCATTGGTGTTTACTAAAAATACAGCATGGTTCTTCTAGCACCTATATGCCTCTATTGGGAAATATTAGCTGGTTATTTAATCTCACTAAAGTGCAGTTGCATATCTATAAAAGAAGTATAATAAGAGCCCATTACTCAAAGGATTTTGTAAGAATTAAGTAAAANCTATTCTGGATATTTCATATAAATGGGCTCATACAATATGTGGTCTTGTATGTCTGTCTTCTTTCATTTAGCATGTTTTAAGAATCATTCATGTTGTAGTATGTGTCAATACTTCATTCCTTCTTTTTATGGCTGAATAGTACAAGGAATATTCCATGGAAACATTTTGTTTATTCACTCAGTAGTTGAAAGACATGTGGGTTGTTTGAGCTTATTTTAAAGGAATGGGTATATACATGCATTCTTTGCCCATTCCTTCCCTCAAATGAAAGAAAATCAGTAGCAAAATGAAGTTGTGGCAAGCAAGCAAAATAGCCAACAACTGGTACTTAGAAAAGGAAAACCACCCTTCTCTTTTAGGTTAAGTCAATAAAGAATGGGACCAAGATTTGGCATCCATCAAAACTCCTAATGCCTTCCAATCCCGTGTTTGAGGTGAGTTCATCCACTAAGTCAGCAGGTTAATCCATTAGGAAGTCCTTGGATCAGAAGGAAGAACTAAAAGTCCAGATCAGTGGTTTTAATCTATCTTCCAGAGACTCCTACGTTTTCATGGAAGTTACTCAGGGCCTCCAAGGGGCCTGGGGCTGGGGTGCAGATGGATAGGACTGAGCCCAGCCCCCCACCCCTGCTTTAGAGAAGCTCTGATTTTAATGGTTTCATTTGTTGAGGTTCTAAGAGTTCACTTGGAACAAATAAAGGGGCTAAAAAATGTTTGGCAACTACTGGTAAGTATCTGTGGAACCCTTAGCCTGGAGTTGAGTCTCATGGTGGCCATTCTTAGGAGTTCTTCTGTGGAACCTTGATGGTGACTGTCTTCACCTCCGTGTAGGCCTTCAGCCCATCCTCCCCCAGCTCCCTCCCATTGCCAGACTCCTTAAAGCCTCCAAATGGCGTGTGGCAGGTGACGACGTTATAGGTGTTTACCCACACTGTCCCAGCCTGGAGTGCCTGTGTGAAGTACAGGGCCTTGTCCAGGTCCTGGGTGAACACAGCAGCAGCCAAGTCATACCTGGTGTTGTTGGCCCTCTCAATCACCTCCTCAATCGTCTTGAACTTGAACAGGGGCTGCACAGGCCCGAAGATCTCCTCCTTGGCGATCCTCATGTTATCCTGCACACCACCGAAGACCGTAGGCTTGATGAAGAAACCACGCTCCCCAAAACGCTCCCCACCACAGAGAAGTTTTGCCCCCTCCTTCTGGCCAAGCTGGATATAGCCCAGGATTCGTTCAAACTGCTCTTTGTCCACCTGGGGCCCCTGCTGGGTGTCCAGCGCAAAGGGGTTCCCAACTTTCCTCTGCTTAGCTTTCTCCACAGTTCTCTCGAGAAACTCATCATAGATGGATTCTTCGACGAAGGTCCGGGACCCTGCACAGCAGCACTGGCCNGTCTTATATAAGAAGGAAATTACTTCTGGTGCTCCCTTTCTTCCAAAGTAAGCAAGGAAACCAAAACTCACACCTCTACATTCATTGAATACCTAGGAAATTTAAATGATTTAATTACTTATATTGAATTCCCTGTCAAGACTCAAAAGAATAAACATCAGTCAGGGCTAGATTGTTACTGAAATTCTTGGTTGATGTGAATAATGAAGGTGGTTGCGATCAATCGAACTGGAGTGTAAATACTAAAAGCAGCCATTTATCCAGTAGAGATTTATCAAAAGATTAAAGAGACTGCATGGAAGAAATAAATTTGCAGGAAACAGGATTTGCCTGTTGCTGTTAATTCTATTCTGCTATCTCTCAGAGACCATTTGAGGGAAATTTAAGATCTGAGAGCGAAAACATTGTGCTGGCAGTAATCAGGATGAAGACAGCTGAAAAGTTACCTGCTTGTCTGAATGAATTTGTACCGTATTTCATGTGTGGCGATCCTGACTTTCCTGCTACCTCTATGTACTCTTCAAGTTTTATATGTTTCTAAGTACTTAGTCATTGTTATTGTGTCTGAGGCTGACCTGGGCATTCTAGCTGAATCCTTTATGTTTATGTGATTCTTCTTCCTCTTTGACAGTGCCTGTGCTTGTAGATTCCAGTTATTTGTTTTCTGTCTCAGGCTATGTTATCAGATTTATGTCCAACTGCATTTCTCGGCAAGGCAGCCAACGTACCATTCCCCTGCTCAAGACCTCTCACAGATTTAGCTCATCTCTTACTTTTTCTTTTATTAGTCCCAACTTGTAAGAAGTAAAACCAGTGAGCCTTTGAAGGTATTTTCCAGACAATTATAAGCTGATTGACGACTTTCTTTTTCTCATACAGCCACAGTGTTGTCACCCAGCATCCAAACATAGACTCTCTGGAATACTACTAATAATGATTTCTCTAAAGATGATGAGCCCAAGCTATATTGTCACAAATGAACCCCTACAGTGGAAAAGCAACTTACATAAAATAAGTAATTGCTTTTCTTTACTGTTTTGCTGCAGAGGAGGGTTCCTTCAAAATATGCCAACTAAATG